>NC_136625.1:19279285-19689285 GCF_933228915.1 Telmatherina bonti
TGCAAACCTGTAGAAGAATATAGATGTTTGAAAAATAAGGGGTCCGAAATGCAGCCTTGGGGTACTCTACATGTTTTTTTTAAGTAGAGCTACAGTTACACATTGACATGATGCCATGGCTGTATTTAGATGGATTCAAGCGAAGTCAAAACTGGACCTCAGATTCTCATTCAGTCTTCCAGTCAGTCTAATAGGATATCAAACCATGCCAGTATCATGCTGGTGTTATTGTGCTGACTTTCCACCATATTCCCCAAAGTAGTTAGAAAATATACTATGTTTGGTATTTCAATGCAATCATTTTGTTATTCCATCCATCCATCCATCTTCTGCCGCTTATCGGTCGGGCAGCAGCCTAAGCAGGGAAGCCCAGACTTCCCTCTCCCCAGCCACATTTGCCAACTCTGCGGGGGGGGACCCCGAGGCGTTCCCAGCCGAGAGATATAATCCCTCCAGCGTGTCCTGGGTCTTCCCCGGGGTCTCCTCCCAGAGGGACGTGCCTAGAACACCTCACCAGGGAGGCGTCCAGGAGGCATCCTGACCAGATGCCCGAGCCACCTCAACTAGTTCCTCTCAATGCGGAGGAGCAGCGGCTCTACTCTGAGCCCCTCCCGGATGACCGAGCTCCTCACCCTATCTCTAAGGGTGAGCCCGGCCACCCTGCGGAGGAAACCCATTTCAGCCGCCTGTATACGAGATCTCGTTCTTTCAGTCACGACCCATAGCTCATGTCCATAGGTGAGGGTAGGAACGTAGATCGACTGGTAAATCGAGAGCTTCGCCTTCTGGCTCAGCTGTTTTTTCACCACGACAGACCGGCGCAGAGTCCGCATTACTGCAGACGCCGCACCGATCCGTCTGTCGATCTCGCGCTCCATCCTTCCCTCACTCGTGAACAAGACCCCGAGATATTTAAACTCCTCCACTTGAGGCAGGACCTCACTCCCGACCCGGAGAGGGCAATCCACCCTATTCCGGCTGAGGACCATGGTCTCAGATTTGGAGGTGCTGATTCTCATCCCAGCCGCTTCACACTCGGCCCTGAATCGCTCAAGCGAGAGCTGGAGATCACGACCAGATGAAGCCAACAGGACCACATCATCCGCAAAAAGCAGGGACCCAATCCTGAGGCCACCAAGTCGGATCCCCTCAACACCTCGGCTGCGCCTAGAAATTCTGTCCATATAAGTTATGAACAGAATCGGTGATAAAGGGCAGCCTTGGCGGAGTCCAACCCTCACCGGAAACGAATCCGACTTACTACCGGCAATGCGGACCAAGCTCTGACACCTGTCGTACAGGGACCGGACAGCTCGTACAAGGGGGTCCCGGTACCCTATACTCCCGGAGTACCCCCCACAGGAGCCCCCGGGGGACACGGTCGAATGCCTTCTCCAGGTCCACAAAACACATGTAGACTGGTTGGACAAACTCCCATGCCCCCTCCAGGACCCCAAAGAGGGTATAGAGCTGGTCCACTGTTCCGCGACCAGGACAAAAACCACACTGCTCCTCCTCAATCCAGGATTCGACTATCCGGTGGACCCTCCTCTCCAGGACCCCTGAATAGACCTTACCAGGGAGGCTGAGGAGTGTGATGCCCCTGTAATTGGAACACACCCTCCGGTCCCCCTTCTTAAAAAGGGGGACCACCACCCCAGTCTGCCAATCCAGCGGTACTGCCCCCGATGTCCACGCGATGCTGCAGAGGCGTGTCAGCCAGGACAGCCCCACAGCATCCAGAGCCTTAAGGAACTCTGGGCGGATCTCATCCACCCCCGGGGCCTTGCCGCCAAGGAGCTTTTTGATCACCTCAGCGACTTCAGCCCCAGAGATAGGAGAGTCCACCCCTGAGTCCACCAGCTCTGCTTCCTCATCGGAAGACATGTTGGTAGGATTGAGGAGGTCTTCGAAGTATTCCTTCCACCGACCCACTACGTCCCAAGTTGAGGTCAGCAGCTCCCCACCTCCACTGTACACTGGAGCACTGCTTCCCCCTCCTGAGCCGCCGGATGGTGGACCAGAATCTCCTCAAAGCCGTCCAGAAGTCTTTCTCCATGGCCTCGCCGAACTCCTCCCATGCCCGAGTTTTAACCTCGGCAACAGCCGAAGCCGCATGCCGCTTAGCCCGCCGGTACCCATCAGCTGCCTCCAGAGTCCCACAGGCCAAGAAGGCCCGATAGGACTCCTTCAGCTTGACGGCATCCCTCACTGCTGGTGTCCACCAACGAGTCCTGGGATTACCGCCACGATAGGCACCAACGACCTTACAGCCACAGCTCCGGCCGGCCGCCTCAGCAATAGAGGCACAGCCCATTCGGACTCAATGTCCCCCGCCTCACTCGGGACATGTTCGAAGCTCTGCTGAAGGTGGGAGTTGAAGCTCGCTCTGACAGGGGACTCAGCCAGAGTTTCCCAGCAGACCCTCACAACACGTTTGGGCCTGCCAGATCTGACCGGCTTCCTCCCCCACCATCTGAGCCAACTCACCACCAGGTGGTGATCAGCTCTTCAGCTCTGCCCCCCTCTTCACCTCAGTGTCCAAGGCGTGTGGCCACAGGTCCGACGATACGACTACAAAATCGATCATCGAACTGCGGCCCAGGGAATCCTGATGCCAGGTGTACATATGGACACTCTTATGTTGGAACATGGTGTTCGTTATGGACAATCCATGACGAACACAGAAGTCCAATAACAAAACACCATTTGGGTTCAGAGGGGGGGACCATGCCTCCCAATCACTCCCCTCCAGGTCTCACTGTCATTGCCCACGTGAGCATTGAAGTCCCCCAGCAGAACAATGGAGTCCCCAGAAGGAGCACCCTCCAGCACTCCCTCCAAGGACTCCAGAAAGGGTGGGTACTCTGAACTGCTGTTCGGCGCATAAGCACAGACAACAGTCAGGACCCGTCCCCCCACCCGGAGGCGGAGGGAAACTACCCTTTCATCCACCGGGGTAAACCCCAACGTGCAGGCACCAAGCTGGGGGCTGATGAGAATGCCCACACCTGCTCGGCGCCTCCCACCATGAGCAACTCCAGAGTGGAAGAAAGTCCAGCCCCTTTCGAAGGTACTGGTTCCAGAGCCCAAGCCATGCGTCGAGGTGAGTCCAACTATATCTAGCCGGAACCGCTCAACCTCGCGCACAAGCTCAGGCTCCTTCCCCACCAGAGAGGTGACGTTCCACGTCCCTAGAGCCAGCTTCCGCAGCCGGGGATCGGACCACCAGGGTCCCTGCCCCTTGCTGCCGCCCAGCTCACATTGCACCCGACCCCTATGGCTCCTCCCGCAGATGGTGAGCCCACGGGAGGTGGGGCCCATGTAACCCTTTTGGGCTGAGCCCGACCGGGCCCCATGGGCGAAGGCCCGGCCACCAGACGCTCGCTCTTGTACCCCACCTCCAGGCCTGGCTCCAGAGGGGGGTCCCGGTAACCCGCGTCCGGGCAAGGGAACATTCATGCCCAGGTTGGTCGTCATCATAGAGGTTGATGAGCCGTGCTTGGTCACCTGGTAGGGTCACCCATGGCAAACAGGTGTCTAGGGGTGAGACCAGACCATTTTATTAAAACAAACAAATAACAAAAACAATACTAGCATAAACCAGGAGTTAAAACTCTTAACTTTAGAAAAAAATAAACAGAACCATCATGTTATTACCTCATTACCTGTAGTAACATTACAAAGAGAAAGTACATTTTGTGACTCATATATAAGTGTACAACATACTGCATATTCCCTGATGGCTTTTTTTTTATGTACTTCATGTCATACTGACATGTTTCCGGCAGCTATGGCATTTAATCACACAGAGTTTGCTGTAGCTGGGAGTTTCAGTCATCTGAAATTTCAACAGTGAACTTCACAGTCATATTTTTATTTTAGCTCTCAAAGAAGTATTTTGACTCTTTATTATACAGTCAAATGACCACAAACGATGCCAAGTTATTTTCAATTGTCTGCTTGAGCATACAAACACACAAACATGAAATGTTCAATTTCCTGGAAATACTTTGTAGGGCTGCCCATTCTGACAAAAGCAATTTATATTTTTCAGTACCCTCATGAAATGATAATGAATTACGCATGACTCTTTTCCTTTGCAATTCACCACGTTGCAAACCCATGTTTTTACATTAGCCAAAAATTGAACAGTTGCCTCAAAGTCATGAAAATAATTCTACAATTAGATATAAGTTACATGTTCTTATTCCGTCGTGTTTTATGCATTACTCATCTCCATCTTCTTGCCCACCTGTGATCACATCTGGCGCCAATTAAACTAGGCTGACAACTGTAAATTGCAGCAACAAATAATGCTGGTTAATGTCAGTGTGGCTACATAGAGATTTCTCTACTGTAGTAAACTGTATGTCCAAAGCAGCCCTTTGTCATTTTCAGCAGTCTACATAATCTTATTCTACATATTTTGAAGTGGAAGTTGATGTACTGTCTACAAAGCTAATAGCGAAATAATACATACACATTGCATTTTTATTTCTCAGCAATTACACACTGATAGGAAGGACAGCGGTGTTCAGCATCTTGAAGACATAAACAGCCTTCGTTTGGAAATTAATGCCTCTACTTGCTAATCCACTGCATCAGTTTGTTGATGAAGCTCTTCATATTTACTCTGCTTTATTATCATGTCACGTATTTGCCTTTCCAAAACAAAACATGTGGAGCTGCCTCTTTTTTGCCATTTTTGGCCAAGGGACAGACTGATCTCCAGATCAAAGCTGATTGGTCCTTCATGTGCTTTTAAGAACTGAGTATTTCACAGATGATGTGAGAAGATTATGTATGAAACACAATCTTTTAATGGAAGAAAATGCTTTTGGAAAAACAAAAAAAAGCCATTACACTTCTTCCAGTGGCATTGAAAATAACCATACGATGTTGAAAATAAGCATAATATGGATTCCTTATGCACTAAATAAAAAGACAGTAAGTAAATATTTCAGCAATTATTATTATTAAAAAGACATAATTATAATGCAAATAACATTGAATAAATTGATTGTGATCAGGATGTTTTACATTTCCTTTTGAAATTTCAAAACCCACCTACAAGCTGTGCATCCAGCCCAAATATATCTTCATACATAGGACAAAACCTGTCGTTGACGGACAGCATGTCTTTTTAAGTATGAAATCACTGGGTCAAATTGTTCATTACAAATGCAAACACACCTCCGTTTGCACCACAGTTAGTTTTATAAATGCTTCAAATAACAGTAATTTGTTTCCACAAAGCCGTTGATGGCCTCTCTTGCAAATCATTGATGGTACACAGAAAATCTGTTTCAGTTTTACATTCATTCCTATATTTTCACATTATTTGTCCAATTATAATTGTTTGGGTTGAACAGGGGTCAGTAGAATACCAAGGTACTTTTCTCACTAGATTTCAGCTGATAGTTTAACCAATTGTCTACGCAAGTATACAGAGTATACCCACTTACTTTTCAGTTAGCATTGAGTATAGCCACTTCTAAAGTCCCTGTGATGCTCTAACAGTTACAAACGTCCCCATGACTGTACATCAACCAGTAGCTCAGCTAATGTTACCAATACTACACTGATGTAGTTAGCCAGCAGCTCCGTTAACTTTAGTTTGCACATAGACATAATAAAGATAAAGATATGTCTAGTCCCTGACGCCCGTGCCCACTTTTTAAAAAAGGGCAAAAAATTGAGAGTAGAACCAATTCTTAAAGACCACTACACCACTGGGCTTAACCATTTCTGCAAATATATCATTCATTCAAGTCTCTGAACTTATTTAACTGGGTTTTGTTTACCCATGTCATTATGCAAACATAATTACCCCAAATAACTGAGAACTGGAGATGCATTTATAAACAGCACAACTAAATCATAACTGACATGCAAAACAATGTGTGATTAATGATCAAAGTCAGGCTGTTTTTTAAAAAAAAGTTTTTTCTTCTTTTCCTCTTTATTAATGCTGGCCACAAGCACTTTTCTGCCCTCTGCTCTCAAACAACAAAATATCATATTATATAACTCTAATCTAAATGCAAAGGATGTAACTTTGCTGCTGCCACCGCTCAAACGTTCCTGAAGGCATCTCTGAGGTGGATGGCTTTCTCACTTTCTAGCATATTGCTTTGTTGTTAACATGAATCCCTGAGTCAGGATAAGGACTTATGAAAAGGATACTTGCAGAGGGGTTTGAGAACAGTCTCCACTCTCGTGAGATTTGTCATAACTGCTTATCACCGAGGGAAAGAAAATGCAAATGTGCAATGAGATTACCTTAATCATTCATTTATCCATTTAGACATTTAGGCAAACATCACAGTGAATTAAGGGCTCATTAACGCCAAGGAAATATAATGGTGTGATTTTGTTTTGGAATAATATGACTCATGTTAGTTTTCATAATATTAAAACATTCATATAGAATCTTTTCCAGAGACACCAATAGAATTAAAATTGTATTTTTTTTTTTTATTAAATAATAACTACTGTGTAGACCGTATATCTTAAGTGTTGAGTGGTTAGAATAATCACTTTAAGGGGCTAGTCTTAATAAAATAGAAAATAACCTGTTCACGTTCATTGCTGGCATGTTTCCACCCAGCTCCTGTGTTTTGGTGTTAAAAGATAAGTGGCTTACTCAATATGGAAGAAACTTCAAAATGAAAAATGCATTTCATAGTTGATTGTGGAGAGCAGGTTTTAAAAGATATGCAAATAAACTGACAGTAAGAGGCTTTGCATTTCCTCCCTATGAATAAGAATTTGCGTTGCTAAATTTGTATTCAGTGCAGGAGTCAGATATAAGTTCAACTTTGAACTGAGTATTAAAGAAATTATGAGGAATTTTTTGCCTACCTCTGCAGCACTTCACTATCAACTTTGACTCACACCAGCACTTAACTTTGCTGACTTCACTGGCAAATGTGATTTCTTTTCAGAATTAAACACACATTCTGTTTGTGCATTAAAAACAAAATAATACTCTCATACTCCTCTCTCACAGGAAGTGCTTACAGGGAGTGCATGGAAAACGGAACATGGGCGATGAAGATCAATTACTCCAATTGCGAGCCTATTTTGGAGGAGAAGGTTTGTGGAGTGACATCACAGGAGGATCATCTTAATTCTCAAAGACAGAAAAATCTAATACCATGTTTCTTATTACTTTAATGGCTCATGAGAAACATGTCTGTAATAATGTGCTACAGTTTAATGGCTTAAACAATTGCATTCACAAGAGAAACACAGAAACTGCAGTCTTGTCTGTGTTCATTTGAGCAAAGAGCAAAGACTGATGTACTGTACATCGTGAGATCTGGCCTGGTTAACTCTTATTGTGTCTCCAAATTTGGGACATTTCCAGGCCTTGCTCTATTTTCTCAGATAATTTAAGCTAAGGCATTTGAAGTGTGTCAATGACATTTGCTTTCTTGCATTTTAGGGAAGCTTTCTAGCTTAGATAATTCATGGTTACAGACATGCAGTCAAGTCACGTCTGTGCAATCCATGCATTGGATCCATTACTGATTGACCATTTTACCACAGACCAGTGGTTACACTATTTATATTAGTAAAGGAAAAGCTTAAAGTGAACTCAGTGTACCACTGGCTCTTAATTGCTGTCACAAGTTATGTGCATAATTACTTATGAGAATCGATTAGTGCATTAAACATAAATTAGCATAATTATGAAGAGAAAAGGAACTTGATTTACATACCAAATAGACAAGAGATTGTTGTTTAATGCACTTATGTATTTCTAAGCTTTTCTTTCTGATCTATTATCCAGTTATGATATATTAAAATGTCTGTAAATGTAATGTATGTGTTTTCTTTCCAGAGGAAATATCCCATGCATTATAAGATAGCGCTCATCATCAACTACCTAGGCCACTGTATCTCTGTGGGTGCTCTAGTCGTGGCCTTCATTCTCTTCTTGTGCTTAAGGCGAGTACAGAAATAATCTAAATGGGGATTATATGCATGAGACTACATAGAGGATAATCAGTGAAATTCATGTCATGTCCTGTGACTATTTACCATTAATTCGCTTATGTCAAATGAACAGATCTTTGCAGCTCAGCTCAGTCGACCACTCTTGTTAATATATGATATATGTGATATATGTGTCCTAACACTTCTGTCTTGGAGGCAGCTGTACTTCTTCTAATGTCGTGATTTAAATAAATACACACATAGCCTCAGCTGCTCTGACCACAAAAGGTTGATTGATGTGGGTTTATAAAAGCACATATAGATTTTCTTTTTGTTTCCATACTGTTAGAAGTTCTGTTCAGATTAAATGTACTTGCATATTGTCTTTGTATATGAAGTATTGGACCATCACCTGCTCCTAAAATATTATGTTCAATTTTGCATAAATAGCTATCAAATTTTAAGTAGCTCTTAAAAGCACAAAAGCAACCTGACAGTGTCCACATTTCAGCTATGTGAACCCTCAATTAGCATAAAAAGGTTTTTTCTTCAGAGCTTTGAGTGAGTCAAATCAAACACATCACCCTGAAACGCACACACACACACGTTTTGACCTATATTTTGTTCGTAAGGCTCAAGTTATTTCTATACCACTGAATACAGTACAAACATGAAATGCTAAGAGCTCATTTAGTATGATTTTACATTTTGGTTGTAAAAGCTCCATCTTGTGTGTAAGCACACTTTTAGAGCTTGTTTATGCATTGCATAACAAACTTTGTAAAGGCCGATAAGTAAACAGACTTTTACAATAGTCTAACCTCATGCTTCATGTTCCTATGAATACACTGAACATAATAGTTGCAAACCTTAAAATTAAAACATCTCCGTTTTCTTTGTAGGAGCATACGATGTCTTAGAAACATCATCCACTGGAATTTGATCACCACCTTCATACTGAGGAATGTGATGTGGTTTTTGCTTCAGCTCATTGACCACAATATCCATGAGAGCAACGAGGTATCAGTACTGATATATTATGTGCTGCAAATGTTCCATTACTTATAGTTAAAGTGTAAAAAGTAAATTCAGACTATCACGAATGTGGTCTTAAAACATCGTAGCTTCTACTGTGATAAAATATTTTTTGCACATTGTTTCATTCTGATCCTTAATTTCTTTTTCAGCCCTGGTGTCGACTGATTACAACAATATACAACTATTTTGTGGTGACAAACTTTTTCTGGATGTTTGTTGAAGGATGCTATCTTCACACAGCCATTGTAATGACTTATTCCACGGATAAGCTGAGAAAGTGGGTTTTTCTCTTCATCGGTTGGTGTAAGTAAAATCATGATAATAGTGCAATTAATGCTCCACTTTGCTTTTAATTTTGGACCATATGTAAAACAAGGTGATCGTTAATGATATTTCACATACCCTGTGCACTTAATATTCAAAGTGCATGACATTAATACCTTAGAACAATAAGGAAGAAAGAAATTGACTGGGCCCACAGTTTGAACTGATAACGTCATTGAATCAATTATTAGATATAAAATTACTGTGTGTGAAAGGATGTTTTGACATTTTCACTCTCATGTGTCATGTTGGTGTAAAGATGAGGACCCAAATGCAGGACACGGGAGTCAGAAATGCAGAAAAGCTGTTTTTAATCCCGAAAAACAAAACTGAGGGTATGCAGAAACAGGAGGTAACCAAGACTAACAAAATGAACCTGCAATCAGGAACAGAAACCAAGGGGTGTAAATACACAGGAACAAAATGAGACACGGATGAAGTGAAAGAACTAAATGAGACTAAAAACTAAAATTACAAAACACACATCATGAGATCATGTTTAAGTTCAAGCATTGGAATCCTAGTTAACTGTATTTATGTTAAAAACATCTTAAGATAAATACAATAAATAGCATATAACAGCACTAAGATAGAGAAAAAAAAGTGTATAAAAATAAGTCTATAAATTTAGACAAAAATCCTGAGCTACAGGAAAACTAGGCTGTTAGGATTATTATGTAAAACATTTCACCTAATTAAAACTTTACATCCAGAGAGTCCATGATATGCCAGACTTTTTTATTGCACACTTAATTAAAACATTACATCCAGTGAGTCCGTGATATGCTAGACTTTTTTTTTGTAATTGCACACTGGTTTTGGACTGAAGGGTCTACAATCTGAAGCGTTAAGTATTTTATGGAGTAAAGTGGTTTTAGCCCACTGTTACCTGCCTTTACAAGTATTCAATGCAAACAGATGTAATGCAGAGATCAGATTTGCACATTAATACTGTCAACACAAATGGATGATAGCATTACAGCCAACAGCAATCAACATTTTTAAACAAGTCCACCAACCTGTACAGAATGATCAATCATAATCATAACCTCTGCATTTTTAAATATTGTTATGGCAATAATGGCAAAGTTAAATTCTGTTATTGATGATTGATTTACTCGGTCAGCCACATTTTATTTCTGTGATTTGTTAGCTTTGAGTACCAAAACTGTTATTAAAGTGACTTGTTACAGCCTAAAAAATAGAAAGCAATGCCATTTTTCTGCCCCTGTTGTTAAGGCAGTTTTTAGTCATGCAATCATTTGATCAGCTTTTTGAAAGAAGTGGTTTCAAGAAATGCTACTTGAATATTTTTTTAAATTACATATATTTTGTAACACTAAAAACACAGTTTTGCTTGTTTTGAGGTAGTCCATTTCTCATATAAAACAGATCCCTTACTGGCAATTTCAATAGATTTTTCCACTGGAAATGCGAAGTCAATGTAGCAACAAAACAAAGTTGAATGAAATCAATATCAATTAATTATCAATGAATCTTTCAAAACACTTTTTTATGCAGTTTGAAATGCTTCAAAGAGAGAAATGAAAAATGAATGAAGGAATAAAAATAAAATGGGTCTGATTTTCAATGTCTTCAATGTGACAATGCTTCAAAAACACGTGTAAAACAAAGTGAAGTTAATCAGAACTTAAATATCTGATTGATCTGCCGAAAAAATGCTCCGCTACAGCTGTCCTTCACAGAAGTTTCCTGTGGGGAAAAAAGACAGAAAAATATTTCATCGCTCTCATTGACAGACTTAATTCTATCACAAAAGCAAAAATAAAGATGTTTAATGCAATGTGGACAACACCACCTGGCAATTTATTTTAATTAGCCAACCAAATACCAACCAATTAGTCATTTTTATCAGGCAATCTTACAAATCATAAAAAATATCTTTAAATTCTACATTTACTATGAGTATCACATTCCATCTCTCCTTCATCCATTACTGTTTAAGTGTTGATAGTTTGGTTTGAGTTTTTCTTCCTTTAGTTCACCTGCTGGCAAAGATCTCAACATGATCTTCTGATCAAATGCATCTTACCGAGCACTTACAGTACAAGCAGATTTTCATTATATGAGCCTATGTATTTAATAATAGGTAGTTATGAAGGGGGGAAGTAATGCAGATTACTAGATCATATGTAAATATGCAATGAATCCTTACTTATGAGCTTATAAATGATCCATGATCACCTTGGTGAATTGCATGCATGTCATAGTCAGAATTTTTCTTACTTCATGTCACACACTTTGCTGGAACACACATATTTTCTCACTGCATTTATACTATGAATGTTATTTTCCCTGCAGCAAAAAAAGAACAAACATAAAAAAAGGGCTAACAACAGAAGGAAGTTAGTTTACATCCAAATGGGTGCAGATTTGTAAAGAAATGTAATGAAAGACTGTAGAAGGTGTGAAATGCATTTATGTTTGGCCAAAGAAAATGACTTCAGCAGATACATGTCCCAGTCATTTAGCTGAATTTGAACTTTTTGGTCAGTATGAAAGCAAACGTTACCACTTCATTGTTTTATGGCCACAGATAGGTTGTCATAATTAACCAAGCTAAAGTTAACGCTTGTGCCATATTTGAAGAAATTCCCACAAGGCTGTTTGGAGAAACGCCTTTCACTGGAAAGGACCAGATGGACAGTCTGAGAACATTTTGCCTCTGGCTGCAGCTGTTGTTGTTGTTGTGGTTGTTTCACAGAGGCATCATAAATACATCTTAGCTGTGTGGATGACATGAGATTCTTGATGACAGATGGGAAGCTCATGCTTGTAGAGTAGAAATGAGTCAGAATCAATCGTTTGAAAATCCAGTAAAATTAATATATGTCATGTCACACAGTAACTGCTGTACAAAAATATATTGAGTATGAAAATGCTCAAACTTATGATGATTGTTAGCCCCCTGCACATTCTGAAAACCAGTACTGAAGAGACTGGAAACGTTTTTGACCCACTTCAGAACCCTTGAAGCTGAATCCATTTGGAAGTAAAAGCAGGGTAGATCAAATCTTTCCAACCACTGGCCCAAGTTAGTCAAAACATTGATTAGCAGGATCTGTTCCAAATCGCTACACTGACACTTGGTCAGGAGTTTACTACACCTTTTTGGAAAGGAAATGTAGTATTATTTTTGGAGTTACACATATTGTTTGTTAATGTTTACTGCCCAGTGTGAAACTTACGAGAAATAGCAATCTGGAACATACAGCCTTGACCACGTGTTACTATTATTTTGATGAGAGTATGTTGGTAACCCATGATGAAAATATGAAGGTTTAAATTCTAGTTTTTTCTGACATGTTAAAGATCATTTAGTTGTTTAAGACTATGTCTAAACATGTGATTCACTTCATGTAGTGGTCAGTGTTTGAGGAGTTTTCAGTGTCCATATGCAGCAATATTTACATATTAAAGGCTGACATACATGGCTGTTTCTATTTCAGGTATTCCATGTCCCATAATCGTGGCTTGGGCTATCGGAAAGTTGTATTATGAGAATGAACAGTGAGTATCAGGAGCTCAAAGCCATATATATTTATGAAAATATAATTTTGCCTCACTTTGATGTAACTTTCTTTTTTCTCTGAACAGATGTTGGTTTGGAAAAGAACCTGGGAAATACATGGACTACATCTATCAGGGGCCAGTTATCCTTGTTCTCCTGGTGAGCAGCAACAAAGATCATTTTCACTTTTTTCCCCTTTTTGTTGCTTCTTTCTTAGCACGTCATATACATCTGTTAGTACAATGAAATGTATGACTCATAGTTACTTTAAGGTGTAAGCTGATGACAAAAAAGCCCCCGGTGTCATTATGAAAGTCATTTCTCTGCAGCTTAGCTTTAGCAGGTGAAATGAAACTTTCTGACAGTTTGAGGTGCTTTCAAACATAAGAAATTGATATTTATAGAAATATATAATGGTTTTGAAAAAGCCCTCACCAGCATGTAGTATTCTAACAAGCAGTTCTAATATGTGTATGCCTCCGTACGACGCTTTGAGCTGTGCTTTGACTTGTGTTGGCCTCTTTTACCCCAGCTTAGCACTTACTGAGCTGGCTATTCACACCTGATAATTATTGTATGTATTCTGCAATCCAAGAAACTACCACAGGGTACAACTGATTAATTCTTGTCTTTTTTTATTTAGATAAACTTTGTTTTCCTCTTCAACATAGTTAGAATTCTTATGACCAAATTACGGGCCTCAACCACATCTGAAACGATACAATACAGGTAAGGACTTGTGTTGAACTTTATGCTTTTCTCACTCTTTTTTTTTTTTTTTTTTTTTTGTATGACAGTGTGGAGTGTGTGTTATTACCATGAAAAATATATTTTTTCTGCAAAGTCTCATTTATGGAATGTGTCTGAATTTTATGCAGTGCAGCAAACTTAAATTTATTGTGTCTGAAATTATGTAGCATTCTATATGTAATGTTAAAAATATCTATCTATCTATCTATCTATCTCTCTCTCTCTCTCTCTCTCTATATATATATATATATATATATATATATATATATATATATATATATATATATATATATATATATATATATATATAAATAAAATTATAATAATAATAGTAATAATAATAACAATAATAATAATAATAATAATAATTATTATTATTATTATTATTATTATTACCACAGTACCACAGTTGTGCTTCAGATCAAACTTTACCAAAAGTTAGCAGATGGATTTAAGTTTTTGAAACTGTCTACCAATTAAAACCCAATGAAATCATCAATGTGAAAGTGAACATTGTGTCCAAACATTGCATAGGGTTTATCGAATCCTACTGTTTTCAAAATTATTTCATTATTTGATCATCCAGAGAAAAGATCTGCAATAGGCAAAAAAAAACAAAAAAACAGTTTTTTGTTTTTCTTTGATTATTTTTTTTTATTTTTATAATTTTCTACTTGTTTTTTTTCCTCTTTATCTAAATAAGTGCAAATCCATTTACTATTTTACTATTTATCTGGCCATGATGATGTTTCCATTGTTTGTTTCTTAACACTTTGTATTCAGCCATGTCTTTGTGTTTTTGTACCTTAACAAAGAGCTGATGGCAGACATTGAGTTTTGACTTAGTACGGTGAAGGATCCAGAAAGGTTTTGGATTAGATATGTCAGTCATACTTAAGTCTAATAACTGAGTGAAGCCCAGGCGTTTAAAGTGCTTTTTGCAAGAGGCTGTATTTTTTTTTAGCCACTCCATTAACTGTTGGGGCAAAAGTGAAAAGCCTCTCATGTGTCGAGACTTGAGTGAGCAATAGCGGTTTTGGTGTGAACCTGAAAGAGACTTGTTGTGCATCTGATCGTAAGCTTGTTTTTAACACATGCTGTCAGTGTGTCAAGTGTATTTTACTCCTTTGTGGGTTATTTCAAGAATGCATAGTGCTCACAGTGTCACAGCTCAGACTCTTCTAATTCAAGCTTTTCAGGCTTGTTAGGATTTATGGTTCTCATTGAAAATTTAAGTTGGCAAAAGAAAAAAGAATTCAAGTATAAACTGCTTTTTTGTCCACATCAGTCTTCTGTTATCTGCTGATTGTTGCCTTGTCACAAGTTACAGGCATTTTAGTTTGTTTTGTTGTCGCCGTTGTTGATAAAAAAGAAGAAAGAGACATTTAGATTTTTACTTGTATCGTCTTTGCTGTTAAAAGGAATCACCATTGGCATATATATATATATATATAGAGAGAGAGAGAGAGAGAGAGAGAGAGTCAGCTCTGATGACATTCGGCTTTCTTTCTGCTCTTGTAATTTTAGAAATGAGGCTGTTAATGTTCCTTTTCTGTCATCACAGAAAAGCTGTGAAAGCCACACTAGTCTTGCTACCTCTGCTGGGCATCACCTACATGCTGTTCTTTGTGAATCCGGGGGAGGATGACATCTCACAAATTGTTTTTATCTACTTCAACTCCTTTTTACAGTCTTTTCAGGTGAGAACATTGTTAAAAATGCATTGGAAGAGAGACAAACAATTATGAACCCACGCACAATGTGTCAAATGAGGATGTGAATCAATCTGAGTGTTTGATTGCAGAGCTGTATCATGTCTTTAAGCAGGTTTTGAGCCTTCCTGTGGGAGGATAATTTGAGGTAGCATCCTTGCTGTGCTTACACACGCTATGTCCCTTCTGCCTTATGTTCAGTGCTTTCAGCTAGTAAGATTAACAGGGACATGTGGGGATGCTTTCTGCTCTATGGCTATTTTTCATATCTCCTGTGCTGAAGTGTTGGGCACACTGATATTTAAACAATGCTTCAGGAATTTTGCTTGTCATCGTGAAATTGTCAGTAGCATTGAGAATAACTCTTTCATTATTTTATTAACAGCTTAATCTGAAACATTTTAGTGGGGATGTGCAGTATGTAACCCTGCTCTGCTTCTAATGTCGCTGCTTCTTATTCTACAGGGCTTCTTTGTGTCTGTGTTTTACTGCTTTCTAAATGGAGAGGTGAGTAACTGGAGCATGGAGAAAGACTGTCAGCAATGCGTTTCTAATTTATGATATTAATGCAGTCCTAATTGGATCTCTTTGATTGGCTTAGTGTTCTTTTCACTAATTAAACTCTATATTACAATTTTACAAAAGTCAATCACATTGGAAGCTTTAACTGAAATAAATGCCTGAAGATTTTCTGTTTTGTCATTAAAAATTTTGCATGATGGTCTTTAACCATGATAGAAAACCTTCTCTAAGTGCTGTCATTTCCCTGCTGATTAAAATAAAAGCAAATTACCAGAATGCCAGCAGCTGTTTGATCATCATTAAAGCCAGTGAAAGGATTACATGTTTGATGCTAATTGTGAAAAATGATCCACTCAAGTTGCTGCTCCTCCCAATCCCTTTTGGGGATGGAAAATTTGTGATTTTGATGAGGAATTATGAATAAATTTAATATTCATTATTGCATTTTTTTCATAATTCCAAATTGCTTCATGAGAAGTAATTGTGGTGGATTTGGGAAATGATTTTGGTCGCCAGCAAAATCACAAACCAGTTCAATTTCAAATAGTCTAAATTATCTTCTTGCTTTATCACAAAATGTTTCTTGTACACGTTTTGTCATTTTGGCAAGCCAATATTTACTGTGTAAATCAAAATAACTTCCTTTAGATTATGTGGTTATTTTCTTCCCAACTTTCTTGAAATAAATAATTACTTCCAGAGCTCTATTGACTTCAGCGCTGTCATAATACTTGGGAATTTAGGAAAATCTGCTTTCTTGCCTTCTGGCCAAAACGTAGTTAAGAAGGTCAGCATCACTCTGTCTGTGTGTGTTTAAATATCAAGTGTCTAATGAGACAGGCTGCTCAGCATGAAATCTGAAAACAAGGAAACAGCTGAGCTCTTTACTCTGTGACACATAATATTGTCTTTATACACAATTTTTTGCATGAATTAACAGGATAAGCCATTATGAATTGGTTGGTGCCAGATGACATCATCTGGCTACATCTGGCTAAACTAGTTTTTGAACTAGCACATGAGTCTATTTTTACTTAACATGAGAAAATTAACTGAGAAAATGTGGGATTTTATGCCTTTCTTCCCTTATTACATTTCTTTTGGTGGGAGCTTAATTTGCCTTGGCAAGTTTAACGTCTGCACATCGAATACCATAACATCACCAACAGATCATACCTTATACTTGGCTGATAGAACTAATGCAATGTCAGGGTAGAACAACCAAGGTTGTATTTCCTGCCATGTTGGATTTTATTGGAAAAATTATAAAGAACCCTAAACTTTTTTTTTTTATGTCGCAGCTTAGCAGCTGTTAAATCTATTAATGGCAACGTTTTTTGTAATGGATGCGGCAGTCTTGCTGTAACTGCTCAGAGACGCTCTTTTAACACGAACATGAGACTGCATCCCTTCCCTCACCCCCTCCTTGCAAAAATCACATTTTAAATGCATGACATCTGTTTCTTTAATCCATGTGAAAAGCCAAATAGCTAACATCTTTATTATTCACCTTTAAATGTAGTTTATGTTTCTAGTTGAAGCTTCGTATCCAATAAACATAAAGATTGGTGCAAATCTTCTCCTGCACACATTAAAAGAATTCCAGAAATCATCCAAAAAAAAAAACCCAAAACAGTCAATTGTATCTTTTCTTCATCCTCATGTTTGTATAATGTTCACAATACTTGCTTGTACTATTTATCCTGAATATTTCAGGTCCGTTCCGCTGTCAGGAAACGTTGGCATCGCTGGCAGGACAACCATGCTCTTCGGGTGCGAGTAGCACGAGCCATGTCCATCCCCACTTCTCCTACCCGGATTAGCTTTCACAGCATCAAACAGACTACAGCTGTGTGAGCCAGGGAACAAACACATTATCTCCACTGACATGCTCTTAGTATCCAAGAGAACAGGCTTCTTACATGGACGGTAGTGATTTTCAAAACAGACGGACTCCTCTACTGTAACTTAATGTGCCTGAATGTTGAGGACGTTTCTCTTCGCTGACATTTCCACTGAACATAAATGAAGTTATTTCTCTGATTATTCGTTTTGTAATCATGTTTAATACATAAAATGTGTGAGGTTTGAATTTCTCTGTTTGAGTCTTTAGATATAACAACGTGGGATCATCATCATACCACAGCAACTTGTTCTGTGTTCTTATCGCTGCCATCTTGCTGCTTAGTTTATCAGGGGCTCACAATAATCCCACAGGATTTACAGCTTTTATACTCGTATCCATGCTGCTCTATTGTGACTTTAAAGGAAGATAACCACTTGTACTTGAGATTTCATTATCCACAATGCACTTATTTGACTGGTCCATGGTCAATGTGTTAAATATACCCATAAAGCTAAATGCTCTTATGCTTTCACATTGAAATTTTATTCCATTCTTTCTTTTTTTCTTGGAAAACAGAAATAAGATTTTGGGTGGAACTTTGAAGGAGACTAGAAATAATTTAATTTAATTAAAAATAAGTTTTTGTTCAGAAGCAGTGACATGCTTTGGTCAGTTTGAGCTGTGGTTATTTTTTAACAACCAGGTATACTTAGCAGCCTTGATGTCTTCTTAGAGGACCTTAAGTTAATTCTAACTTGTTTGCATTATTTTCCCCCATTTTGTTTTGCTTTGTTTTCAACATTGTTTGAAGCTTTTTTTCCCCACAAGGCTCTTACTTTGCTTGCCCTCCGGCTATTTGTTTCCTTCACTATTGTAACCTCCACTTTGTAAGAGCAAAAAGACAAGAGGGTGTCGACAGAAAAAGCAATTTAATGCATGGTGTGTTCGAGCTCCCTTAGGCCAATGTATAAGTGGTCTCATGTCAAAGCTCTTCTCCAGATAAGTAAAGTGAAGATAGGATTTTAAAAAAAAATAATTTATACATTATATATATATATATATATATATATATATATACATATATATATATATATATATAGTTATTCTTGGTCATTTATGTAATGATGTATGCATACAGTAGCCTACATTAAGTGCTGTGTGTGGATTTATCATGCATGCACAGTGAAAGCAGATTAAATTCTTTTGGCTTTGTGAAATCCTTGTGGCTTTCTCATAATCAGTGTCACAACTAAGCTTCTGCCCCCAATGAAGAGAAGCTTGATGGAGAAAATGACTCTTTTTCCCTAAAGACTTCCTCTGGTCAAGTCATCGTACTGTTTGAATGTAATACCAGCTCGTATGTCTCCCAAGGCTTATCAGACAACAGTAATGCAAACAGTCGTGTGTCTGGGAATCTGCAAATATACTGCTTTTATTTATTTATTTATTTATTTTTACTGATGGATAAAAGGGGAAGGATATATGTGTTCTAAAAGGGATTACAAACATTTAAAAGCCTCAATTATGTTGCAAGCTTAAGTTTTTATGCTTAAATTCCTTTGTGTACCACCACATTAATTCCATAACCCTTTGTCTTTCATGTAAGATAGTATAATTCAGAATGTAAAAGATAAGAAAAAAATACTTGTAGAAAATATGTGTGTGTATTTTGAAGTTTTGTATGTATTTAGAAAACATTCAGAAAAGGAAACATTTAGAAAAAATATTGTTACTCTGGACCTTGGTTAGCTCTTATCTCCGCCGTTGTGATTAACCCCCCCCCTCTCTTTTTTTTTCTCAAAAATAATATTTTCCCAAATTTTCACTTATCAAAATGCACAGTGTTGTCTTCGTAAAGGTAATATATTCCATTTATTTACATTTGTACTGATTTTGGATATAAAATGTGCAAGAAAAGCAACTAAATATTTTTTAAAAGAAGTTTCGAAGAGTGTTGTACAGAGTGTAAAATATTTCATCACCTCTTCATGCGAATAGGCTTTTTATATTGGTATTTTGTAAACTTTTGTTGTATTGTTGCAGACATTTGTTGTTCGTGTTCTGCTCGGCTGGACTGATGTTAGTTGGTATATTAAATATTGATTAGCTTGAGTGATTTGATGTAAATATTTTACCTGCATCGTTGCAACGACAGTTTGTGCAGCAGCAACATTGCACAACCTTCCATGACCTCATTATGTTACAGAAACATAAAAGGACTACATAACGATATAGCTGTGAAACACTTTCATACACAAAGTAATTGTTTCTGACTCACCAAAGACACACTGCAAGTTTACCAACATACTTTTTTTTTTAAAATTGTCAGAATATATTTTTCAATGCCACTGGACTTTTTTGACCAAATGTTTTGATCTTATTTTATACATCAGTTACCTGAAGTGTAATCTACACGGTTTGATGTATATTTTGCTGATTTCAATGAAAATTCTTTTGTCGAACCAACCATACTGCCTTACAAACCAATGGAAATGCATTTTTGTGAGAAAGAAGCTCTTGTCTCATAAATGAAATTCATGTATTGTTGTGTTACCAATATACACTTGTACACATAAAAGAATAACATAAATTTAAATTAAAATGATATATTTAATGATTTTTCCTTGACTCTTTGTTTTAAATGATAAATTTAGAAATGTTAACAGATTTTTTTTTTTTTTTATATCACGCTGAACTGTCAGTGACATTTGAAACAGACTGCATCAATATCTAACTACTCATCTACATTATGAAATAAATTCATCACTTTTAACCCATTTAAACAGGGATTGTTATGATGGAGATGAGTCCAGCTACACTGTCACTGTGGCATACAACTGCCTGACTTGTAAACATAGCAGATAAAAAAAAAAAAAAAAAAAAAAATTATTGTAAATTAATCATGGAAAGGAAGATGCCCTGAGAGAGTGCCTGCTAGATGTAGTTTAAAAAATTTCAGGCTGGGTTGATGTGAAATGGAGCAGAAACTACAGTCTTTGCCCAAGACCCCCCAGGACTTCTCGAGTTATACATCCTCAAAGAGGATTGAGGACTCTAGTGGAGGCTTATTGTGTCAACTGATGCTTTTAAGTGCTGTCAGTAATATGAAATGCTCCAGTATACAAAGACTTATAAGTCATGAATAATCCTGTGTTTACATTAGATTGCATTTCATTAAAACTGGCCTCACCTAAAAATATATGACATGTACTTAAAGGCTTCTCTGAAATAAAAAAATATTGTATTGGCAGCAAATTCAGTCTTTTGATAACATTACAGACTGTCCTCTTTTGGGTAATTGTACATGTGTCTTCGCTCCAGTAACACTATCCTGTTGGTTTTTGTTGTCCAACAAACCAGATTTAAATCAGACAGTTTTTGTCAACTTTTTGACAATGATCCAGTAACACTCATCAGTGAAAGTGTGTGTATGGAAACCACAAAAACCCACAGGATAGCATCCCTTGTGGACAGCAGTTTGCTCTCGACTGAAAGCTTTATTGCTTTTATATCACAGACATTTAATTGGATTCTTTCTAAGGTCTCACTGCCAATTTTACACATAGAAGTAATTTATAGGAAGAATATGATCTTGAGTTCTGTAGGAGCTTTGTCAACAACAGGCTTTAGGACGACACATCTATTAAAGTAACCTTTATGCATCACAAACTGGGGGTTTAAAAGAGTGAGACATATTTACAAGGCTGTAGGGTCTAAGGAGAAGGATTGTTACTGCTGGTGTTGGGAGATCCGAGGTCTATATATAGAGCCTGACTCATGCTAGAATAATATTAGAATATCTTCTGACTAAATCATTTCATGGCGTGTTTCTATTTGATCCGAAGTGACTGAGATCCCTGTTCTTTATCTCTCTGTGCAACTGGAACTTCTAATCTTTTCTCTTAGATTTGCATGTTGGGTGTTGAAATATAACAAACAAAAAACAGTTGGAATGAGGTCTATTTAATGGGACTATTAATGGGACCAGCTGTTGATCACATGTCCTCAAGTGTGTATTTTTTTATATATATTCGTTTGTTTTGATGAAACAAATTTTCATCAAATTTTCCTAAATAAATGCCTTTGCTTACGCCCATCAGATATTAAAGTCACCAATTATATAACATTTATATTATGTGTATGGTATCGCCAGCTAGCTGAATAGCAGTGTATTTGTACAAATAAGTTCCAACAATGATTCCAATAAAGGTGCCATGATACCTATTTCTAGTATCATGGCTTGATAGCACTAAAAAGAGAGCTGATTGACAAAGGATAGCAGTTTTGTAGTGTTATAACTCTTTGCAGACCTCTCAAAGTAATCTGCAATGTCACAATGAGTTAAATAGCATGAAATTAAAAGAATAATCGCAGGGGAAAACTTTACAGTCAGTCTGCATTACATGAAATTAGCTTGAGAGAGCCTACTCCTTTTGGTGTTTTTTTTCAACAGTCACTATGTAATTTCTCAATTTGAAATGTAATATGATCATATGAATCCAAGCATATATAATATTTTCAATTTCTGCCAGTGCTTAAATTAAAGGAGTAGAAGAAGAGAAATGCAAAAGCAGGAACAAATCTTTCTGTGATTAATTTGTAATTATCTTGACTGAAGAAAATTTAGGGACACTTTCCTGTTATCAGTTTCTTGACAAAGCTTTATGTTAAGATGAAAATCAAGAATAATAATTAGAAGTATCCAGAGAGCATGGACCTTTACAAAGCCATTGGCTTTTTTGTTTGTTTGTTTAGTTTTTTGGTAATGATCGTGGGCATTATTTTTGTGTTAGAAGCTCTTATGGCAAAATTACTATTTATTTTTCTGTGGAAAAGAATCCATTAAAAAATTCCTAGATCCAGGTGATGATCTGGATCACCCCCAAAATTTAATCACTGGTTCTTTAGTTTGTTTTCTGAAAATTTCAGTGAAATCCATGCATCCATAACTTTTGGAATTACGTTTCTAACAGACAGACAGAGAAACCAACGTCGCCAAATAGGCTACATTGTATCCACCTTAATGAAGGCAATAATGATCCAACCATAAAAAACTCAAACAGGACCCTGAGATCTGCCATACAAAATATATAATTTCTGTACAGTTGTGTGACATAATATTTGTTATCATATACAAATTTAGGTACAATCCCTCATTCAATACATGTTGTATGGCAACAATAAATTTAAAACGAAAGGTTTTAGTGGATTTACATTCAAAAATAGTTTAAATTATACGGCGCATTTATTGAGCTCCTTGCAAGATGGAATATTATCTGTCATCCATTTTACAACAAACAAACTCATATTTTCTCGTTTCAGTTTCCTCCTGGGATGTTTTCCAGAGGGCAGGTTGATCAAACTTTGAGTCTTAACTTGAGCTCTGAGCATCACACATAGTAAAGTACACAGTTATTACACAAGCTGACCCAGTTTGACATGCCTCTCTATCTGGAATAAAAACATTTCCCTCATCTTTGAGTGAGCAAAGTGGTGGTATTTACTTAAATCCCTCTCTGGAGCACACCTCAACTTGGTTCAGCCATGTTACAACGTGCATATCTGCAGTTCCTGAGATACCAGTTCGTAAACCACGGCATAGTGGTTTAAGTCTGGTTGGAAAACAATATGCAGATAAACAAACAGAGTAAAGGAGATTAAATAGCTTTGCTGCAACAAACTAGTGAAATTAGATTAAATAGTACAGTTAATCATTTTAATTATACGCCCTTGTTTAAAGTCTGTTTTTATTTGTGGCTCAATAAGTGAGGTAAATATGAATGTAAGACTGACAGGAACAAATGGAAATTTTTATTTAATTGGAAATTCAGTTGAATTCCTTGAAGAGTGATGGGCTTGTGACACAATATCAGAGCTTTGGTATGCTGACATTTGAAGGAGGAAAATTGAGCTGAAGCTGTGAATTTGCTTTTGCCCTAAAGGAATAAAAAAAAACCACAAGCAAATTGTCAAGACTTATATTATGTATGCTATAGGATGGAATAATATTTTTATCCAAGCATATAGTCATCCTCCATCAGAATAGGAGAAATTGTTAAACAACAGCTCCCTCTTTTGGCCAAACATGGTAAGTACTACTTGCTCTTCCATGGCCTTTTAAATACTAAGATATTTCTATC
The DNA here is from genome assembly GCF_933228915.1 of Telmatherina bonti. NCBI lineage: Eukaryota > Metazoa > Chordata > Actinopteri > Atheriniformes > Telmatherinidae > Telmatherina > Telmatherina bonti. The sequence goes on from NC_136625.1 coordinate 19,303,097, forward strand.
TTACAGGCTTCAAAGGATATTTTCTGAAATAATGTTTTTTATTTATACAACTTTCTATCTTATTAAGACACACTTGTTTACAGTGTTCAACTTCAGATTTGTACATTTTCTACACAAACTGTTCAGAAACATGTTTAACGAATGGCACATTGTTCAGGTATGCATGTCTGTGTGTGGCAGTGAGTCACTTCACAGTATGTAAATGTAATGAATCTCAAGGATTTAGCTAATATTTTTGTAGATACAGAGACATTCTTATGTTGCTGTACCAACATAGTTTGTTTGTTGTTCAAACCCATTTTCTGGAAAAGCCAAACAAAAATGATTTCTTTATCACCTGTCATTTCATCAGGAGGTTCGCTGAGATTCTTTTCAAGCACAGCCTTGATGTTATGTGAAGGGAGCACACAATAAAGAGCTATGGAGTCTTGTTCAGAAAACAGGTCACCATCAAAATGAATGGATTTATTTACCCTGTTTTATACAATGTTCAGGGGTGCACAGCATTGGCTGGAGGAGCATTAGAAAAACAAGGTGAATTATTTATGAGTTAGATCTATCCATGATGTGACAATGAAGAATATACACAATGGGATGAACAGAAATATAAAGATCTTATATCAATATTTCTCAAACTTTCTATTTTTCAGGGAGAGAGAGACAAACTCATTACACACTCATTTCAATATGTCCTTGGATGTAGCACCAGAATGACAGTGAGGCTGGAAATGAACATGTACACCTTTTAGGATGCCATAATGTACTTTACAAAAGCTTCATAGTTTATACAACCATTTGCATCTTCTTGGTTTTGCATCAACTGCTCCACCTCATCTTCTCTCATCTTCTCACCTGTAACCAAGACAAATATCAGTCCAGCACATATTTTAGGACTTTAACTTGCTTAAAGTTTGTTCCACTTACCAAGCGTTGCCAGAACATGTCTGAGCTCAGCACCCATGACTGTACCATTTCCTTCCTTGTCAAATACTCTCAGCCCCTCCACAAAGTCTTCAAATGTTCCACGGTCCTTGGCCTTGCAAATGTGTTGGTGAATGGGTAGGAACTGGTCAAAATCAAGCATCTTAGTCTGCATATCTGTGGAAAGTGGAAAAATCGCTGACTTGAAGGTCAAAAAAGGAAAAACAAAATGGCTAGACAGCTTTACAGTCATGTTAAACTCTACTTTGGTCTTGCTGCATTTGTAGGGCGCTGCCTTTGGAGGATATCCAACACAAACCATTAACACCAATCTGAATGGTGCTCATAAAGCAGAATAGCACAGCTGGTTAAACAACTAACCTTCAGCTTTGGGCTTTCCAAGAACATACATGATCTCTTGGTTTGTAGGATTCTGACCCAAAGCTCTAATTAGGTCACCACATTGGGCATAGGTGATTTTCATCTCACTGGTTGGTGTTCGGTCAAACAGTTGGAAAGCATCTTTGAAGTCTGTGAACAAAAAGAGAACAGAGAGTGTTCCTTCTGATTTCTGCTCATTTCTCTTCATCTGAAACCACACGTAGACTCTTCATGGAAGGACCTTGAAGATGCTGCCTGTGTAGCAAAGTAGTGATCTACAGATAAAAGTGTCTGAAGAATTCCCCTCTACTTTGACTGATATGCGCCTCAAACTTTTTAAGAGGATTGGCTCGGATGGATGTGATGATTTTAAAATAATATCATGTGTCTGATCTAGTGTATCACCAGCTGTTGCTGGATGTTTCTCACACACTGATGGAGTGCATGATCACATAAACCATTTATTCTCTCTATAAATAACTGACAGTCCATGAAACAAAGATGACAAATGGAGCAACCATCTAAGCCTTACCCTCAATTTGTTCTGGGGTAAATTCCAGCTGAGGAAAGACAAAGCAAACAAAGCAGTTAGAGGATGCTAAGCATTCAGAGCAACAGACCAGAAAAAATTCATTGGAAAAACTTGAGCATGATGATCTTGCCCCCACCTTCACTTTTCCATTCTGATAGATTGAATTACAGGCATCATGTGGTGTGATGGTAACGCACTGCTTACCAGTGACCTTGGGCCTCATGCCCCGCTCCTACTAGATGTGAACTGGTCACCAGTTTCAGCTTCATTTAAATTATTTTTAGGTTCAGTATGTCACAGCAGTTGTTGTTACTGTGAACTCCACCAGAATGTAACATAGTTGATATATAATAATTACTCCGATTAATGTTAGCAGTTATGTGTTTACATTTAAAGAATAAATAAAAATAATTAAATTATAACACAAATTTTATGCTTGGGATTTAACAAAGCATGTCACTGGAAAAGTCAGACCTTCCTATTTGTTCACTAAATGTTTTAAATCCTAAATTTCTGCTATAAAAGGAGTTTTACATAAACAACAAGAAATATCAAAAGTGAATGTGATGTGCAAAAAGCAAAGTTGCATTTGGATGTTTTAGATTAAAACAACTGAATATTTAATTCACTGTACTCCAGTTGAACATATCTGAAGTAATAATTTCTGTATAATTTTTTAAAATCTTCATTTGTAATTGTACTTTAGATCTCAGTCAGATTAGGCTCGAAGTTTCAGTCAAATGTGTAGATGTGCGCAAACCTCATAGTCTCCTCAAAGCTTTGAAAACATTATCTAAAATGTATCTACGCTTGATTAAAGATGGATAGAGATGGCTATAATTATCTGTGTTATTCTTTCTTCTTGTTTTTCCACCCTTTTTTGCCCTCTGAAGAATGATATGGGTGGTCTGCTATTCCCAGACATAATGAAAATCATATTTTGTGGCTTTAACCACCCTCTATTGTAACATGGCAACTTGCTCAACCGGGAAAACATTTATCCACCTAAAAGGGGCCAAGTCAGCAAAAGGCAAAATTTCCATCATGTCTGAAGCAGAGATTACATCATTTCTAGCTGTAAAATACAGCTAAAGAGGTGTGTGCGCAGCTTAATACATGTTCTGTGAAACTGCAAAAAGATAAGAGTAAGAACAATAAAAAATCTTCTTATTAGTATAGTTTGGCTTGCACTGTCAAGTTTAAGTCACATGGGGTCTCTGATGTTCTTCAAACACGTATTGATAATATTGAACCATTTCCATTAAATCTTAAGAACAGCACAATCTAGCTGCAAGATTTACCTCCAGGATGGTTAGCAAAAAAAGAGGAAGAAATGACAAAGAAAAGCAAAACAGTTCCTGATCTCTTTCTTCATTTATGTATATTATCGGTACATAGGTAGGTATGGATGCTGTAGGTTTACCGTCACTGTTGCTGGGTCAAAGTCCGGAGTCTTGGGGCGCTCTGGCTCTGGGGGCTTGGGGGCCGGTGCTGCAGCTGGCTTTGGCTCTTCCTTCTTTTTAGGGGCCATTGCTAGGGGCACTCAAGACTGACACAGCAGAGCGATCCTGGACACTGCGAGCAGAGGTGGGCAATTAAAGCCCCTTTATCCACTTCACAGGTGTCACCTCCACCCCCCTTTCATACCCAACCATACTGCCAACAACAGTGGGGAGGACTATAAAAGGATATGCCTTTGTGTTTCTATTTAAGACAAAGGTTGTTGTTGTGTGTGTCTGTGTGTGTATGTGTATACACATTGGGATAAGGATAATGGAAAACTACATTAGCTGAAATCCCAGGCCTGGAACCGTCTATTAAACAGGCTATTTTAATCAGCACAAGTAAGGCCTCCCGTAACCTCGACAATCTTCAACCATTGACCTTGTTCGGTGAAGTGTGGAGGTTATTAGTGAGGAGGGGATGTAGAAAATGATGATTGCAGAACAAGAGGGGAAGGTGTTTAAATTCCTGTGCCACAAAGTTGTGTGATGAGCAGCAATTATCCTTGATTATTAAAACTTACAACCAGTGTGAGCCCATTGTTCACATGACGTGCCCGGCGAAGTCTTTATGATGATGACCGTTTATCTCATCTGGTCAGAGGGATTTACAGGGCTCAGACTCAAATCCATCTTAAAATAGGAGTCAAAGAATACCGTTTCTGTCTGATCTCAGCCTTTTGAGCATGGTTACATGTGAACAAGCCTCTCAAAAAGCTAGAAGTGCCACTTTGAGAAGCTTAGATTAACACTTGATTGGTTAATGAGTGGGTAATGTTTTGGATGTTCACATGGAATAAAGATCACATGAATTATCATAACTCAAGCAAACATTCAATTAAATTGCAAATTAATGTGAGGAATCCTCCGAGGGTTATGTTTGACAGCCATAATCACACAATGGCTCTTGTGATTTTTTAGATTGAACAAATTAAGGTTAAGATATTAATTCACAACACATTCGTGTGCATATTGTAAAAAGGGAGTTGCAGAGTTTTTTGTCAAAAACAACAACAACTAAAAGTAAGACAACTGTTTTAGTAAAATACTGTCCCATTACTGGAAAGTTGACTTCAATCTCACATCTCACAAAGGCAGTTGACCAAGCAATCCTTTGTTGCTCCATCTATCAATGTTCTTCTTGCTCCAATGATAAACTTGACTATAAAATTTGTTCATTTGTGGAAATACTTCCTTCAGGCTTTTTTCCTTCATTCCAGTTGTAGCTGGTAGTACAGGATGGAGTTATGTGTCTTATATTAGGCTATGAGCAGATCTTCCAGCTTGCTTTTATCATTGTCACTTCTGTTGAGTTTAGATCGAATGGGAATTTATTGCATGTTTTTCTGTTGTCTGTTTGTGTTGATCAGCCACAGCTTTTCTTCATTGTCTTGTTACTCTCTGATAATCATTCATAATTGCTTTTGTGAAATTGCTCATATAAATGCACTTCATCATAATAGTTTTGTAATGACTCAAACAGAATTATGTTGATATTATTTCCTTTTACATGGCTGAAATAAAGTTATTGTGTGTTTCTGACTAAAATAATTGTCTTTGCACACAGCGCTTCACCAGCTAGTAAAGGTCCTGAAGTGATGTTGCTCCTAACGTAGCACAGGATGGTGAACTGCTTCGCTTCATTGAAGGGCAGCTCATTGAAAATTCATGGCAGCAGGTAAGACCAAAGTCACACATCGTAATCATCATTGTTGTAAATCAAAGCTGGACTGAGCTCTTCAGCAGGCGACCTGCTGACCATCAGACTGAAAATGTTTCCATGACTTCTTCTTTCTTTCTTTCTTTCTCTCTTTCTTTCTTATATTAGGTTGTGTGACGGTTTGTCATCAGATGACTAATGTTGCAGTTTATTCTCATTCTTCATTTTGATGATTGGAACAATGGAGACATCTTAGGAAAATCTTCTTGCAAGAATGATATAAATTATGTTTGGCACAGTAATATATCTTACATTTCCTACATTTTATTGCTTTCTTTAACAGTGGGATTAATAGCTCTATTCTGGTTATACATTACTGAGTCATTACATCTCTTATATTTTTTGTCTTAAATACTCTTGTGCAGCCGCCACACTAGATTTTTCTTAATACTGTGTACCTTTCAAGGTCATATGACAAACGGGCTTACCATTCACGTCAGTCATGGCAGTGAAGAGTTTAATAAATCCTTTATCAGAAAATGCAGCCAAAGTCCTTCTTATTTGTGAGCTGGTTGACACATTTCATTAAAATCACCTTGGAATGTCTTTTAATTCTTTATTTGCTTGAATCTAAAAGTATGAAAAGAAAAATTGAAATGATCAAAATTCTTGAGTATAGTTTGATGTGTTTGTTATTCCAGACTGCATGGATCACAGTAGTAGGACACACACGGGAGGACAAACATGCTAGTTTGTTAAACAAAAGTAGTTTTCTCAAACAGTTTTGGAAGTCTGACAGACAGACAGACCATTAAATATATGACTTCCATAACACATTAAACTATTGTCTACCACCAAGAGAAAAAAATGCCAGTAAAATATAGAGAAACACACACACACACGCACAAGCACACAAATGACTATTAGGTCTGGTTTGCCTCTCCTAGTCCCACCCCGCGTGGCCTGTTGTGGCTTTAAATAGATGGGATATAAAGTCTTAAAATAATCACTACTTTAGAGGAGGCTGAAGAAATAAGAAGTCATAGCAGCAGTTTGTTGCTCATTCTTCAGAAACAAGGCATGACTAAAGCAGTCCGTGTCTGGCTTGAGATAAACCACTACACACACACGGAAAGAGTGAATGTCAATCTGAGTAAAAATGAATTCAATGATGCGTAGGTCACCCCCCCGCTCAGATCCTGCCAGGTGATTGTCATTGACAGGCTGCAGCAACAATTTGCGACATGGCCAGCAGCGTACAGTCAAGATCTTAAAACATTCAAGACCTGTGCAGTTTGCTATTTTAGAGTTGGTCTGTTGTCCGGCTGGTATGTAGCTTGGAAAGATTCCAGTTTGGGCACAAAGCCGATTGTTAGTTTGACACATCACACGACCTTCAACACAGCTGTAACCTTTGCTGCACTGCGCTGGAATAAAAGGAAGACTCTTATATAACCATCCTACTTTCAAAGAAAATTGCAAAAAATATGTAGATTTAGATATTTAGATAATCAGTTATCTGCAATTCAGTTTCATTACAGTGCAATATGTCTCAGCTTGCAAAATATGCAATATCTGATGGTTAAATGCTAAATCCAGTTATTATTGGTAGGTGGAAAACTAGCATTGGCATCAAAACGACAGGAATATGCTGTCATACAGAAATGTTAACTAATCTAAATCTTCAATTTGAATTGTGGCTCAGACTTTAGTCTCATTGATGAGATGCATTGAAAAGATTCTTGCTTCTTTCTGAGAAATTATTTCAGGTCACTGTTGGTTTTATAGCTTTTAGTCGACATCATGTTGTTTAAGTATTGTGATTGTATAATTTACTTAATTCTCCATATGTTTCACTTCTTTTTAGAAATACATTAATTCAGCTTAATCCATTTTAAACACTTAACTATCACACTTTGTGTCTGTAGCAGGTTCAGTCCTGGGAAAACTCTTTTATTTGCATTTTGACATCTTCATAGTCAAGGTCATTTTTTCATTAATTTATCATATAATACATATAAGTCAAATTAACGGTCTGAAGCCCATCCCAGCAATCATCTGGAAAGAGGCAGGTCTCCAGTCCATGGCAGGGCCCAAGGGGAAGGTTCAGATGTTTAAAGTTCTCAGTCACCACACTAACTGTGGCTCCTCAGCTCTCCATTTACAACTCTGCGGAGCAGGAAAGACCAAACTACACTGCAATCGTTTGCAAGCAGACAGGACACAACGTGTTCATGCCAATGTTAATACTAATAAGGTGGTGATTCTCTCTAGATGTGGCGAGTTCATTGTCAGGAGCACAAAGCAGTCAGTGAAGTGAAAAATCATGTAATTACACTGTTTTCTCTCCTACTTGTATCCAGAGCGGAACCCAGTTTAAAGCGCATGAACATTGATCATGCCAGTCGGAGGCTGAGCAGGCTTCACTCCAACACGGACTGTTGAAATGTTATTTTGCAGGGATTCCTATTTAGCAAAAAGAAAAGCAGAGATTTACAGCAGAATTTTCTTCAAAATGTATTTATATAAAGGCACAAAGTATGTTCCTGGTTGTGTGAACATTTGAGAGAGTTTACATCACTAGTGAGCAACACAAAGTTTCCAAACATCCTGGTTCTTCAACTCTTGGGTTTATTTCTTCAAAAAAAGCCATTTCACATCAGGAAGATTTAAAAGTATCTTCCATGTTCACAAGCCAAAAGTTCGCACATCAAAGACAACACTCTGAGTTGTAACAAGAGAAAGGTACTATTAATTCAGGCTCAGGATGTCAGTCTACAAGCCTTCATTAGAGGTTGTCAGTGTGGTTGCTGTCAGATAGCAACAGCAGCTGAACCACACCGCCCTCCCATGGTCACACGGTAACTACGCCAAAGAAATGCTTCATTCCCGAGTTCATCTCTTTACAATTCAGTATGCTTTTAATGAATAATTTGAAAAAAAGTGGGATAGTTTGAGCATTTTGATGCAGATCCCTGTTGAGTTGCATAACTGCACCGTTCTGAATTTTCTATTGACCGGCTTGTATAAAACCATCCTTGCATTAGTTTAGTGTCACCTCAAAGACTCCGTTCTCTCTGTTCTATGTGTAATTATCTGCCTGTACCTTTTCTGCGCACCTATAACTCTTACTGTCGTGAGTCGATGAGGAGAGAGAAAAGATTTATTCTACATATTGATTCTCACAGGGACATTTCTTTTACTCAGCAGAACAGCAGGCGCGCCGCTCTCTAGTGACTACAACGTCCTTGCTGTGAGGCGACAGTGGCTGTACACCAACTCTTTGTGACAAGCTCTCGTTAAGTTGCTCGATTTGATCTCTGCACAACAGCATCTAGGGCCTCTCCTCTTAGATGTTTTCCAGTTTGCTGCAGCCTCTTAGTTACAGTTTGCTATTGATCAGTTAAATTTCCTGCTCTGCTGTGCATTAATTATATTTCTTTATCAGGCAGGCTTTGATTTAGCACAGTGGAGTGAAAACAAGCTGTGAAGAGCTCTATAGGAATGATGCTACTAGGGTTTAATGTCTAAATATGCTCTTACATCACCTTTAAACCACATACATAGTTTTAAAATGATGTCGTTCACGACAGTATGATGCATCCTAATTGTGCTGAGAAAGTTTTCTTAGTCGAATTCAAAGGTCAGTTAAAGTAAGTTTAAACCAGGAATGTCAGACTCTGGTCTATGAGGGTTACTGTCATGCAGGTTTCAGGTGCATCCCTGCTTTGACACACCTGATTCAATTGAATTAGATACAACAGCCTGTCAAGATCTGCAGAATGACTAAATTAAAACTAATTTCAGTCAGGAAATTATCTAAAAACCCACAGAATAATGACCCTGATGGACTTGGGTTAAAAATCTCTGATCCAAATTTTATCAGTAGTATATCTGGACTTCTTTGTACTTCATATCACTGTCACAGTGAAAGAATTTAAATCTTTACCTCATCTGGCAAGAAGTAGCCATTAAAATGCTTCTTCAGTTACACTCATATATCGGAATTGCTTTCAGCTTTAAAGGTAGCAAACTGGACCCACAGCATGGTAAAACCTCCACCATGGTTTGCTGATTTTCTTTTGTTTTTCTCATGAGCTTCGCTTTGTTTGCCTATAAACACACTGAAGCCCTGCTTCACTAACAAGCTCTGCTTTGCCTTCCTCGATCCTTTCAATAGTATTCCAGAAAGACTTTAGCTATTGAGGTTTTTTTTAATTTTTTTATTTGTAAACATCTTTTTTCTCTTCCTTTCAGCATGAAATCCAAATGGTTTCAATGTGCAATATGGTGACTGATTGAAAGACCACTTCAGATTGCTTCTAGTCAGCCTGAAGCTCTCTAGATGTCTGCTGGGGATTTCTTTTTTTTAGCCTTTGACAAACCATACCAACTTTTGCAGTCTTTTTAAAGCGTGCTAGAAGTTTCACATCAATTATACGCATGCAGAAGGTCTTAACAAGAATATAAACTGGTTTAAACTGAAATTATTAACAATTGTGCCCCTCAATCTTTTATTTAACGTTCAGATTTTTTTTTTTTAATGTGCCATCTTGTGTTTAATCATGACAATATTCTGAATGCTGCAATATGGGGGTTTCTGAGGAGGTTTTACCCAGATTTAGGGTGTCAGAAATAAAGTCTCCCAGGTCAAATTCATTGTTTTTCTTTATATGTGGGGTGTACCTTTGGGAGACCTGAGTGGATGAGCTTTCAGGACAACAAGAGTTGCTTCAGAGGAGACGAGATGACCCTAATCCAACTGGAAATAGCTTCCCTTGAGGGGTTTCATGACTTCTTTTGAAATAAAGGAGGGGAAAGCATTGCATCTTACATGACATTTTCCAATGAAACCAAAAGAAAAGTGCAGAAAATGTGAAGACTTGAAAATAATCATCTGCTCACGCATAACCATAACGTGTTAATACCGAAGTATTAAAGTAGAATGGATGTCATATCAAATTAACATGAGTGATGGTAAGATGGAGATGGAAAAAAAATCCAGAGAGTAATATATGCTGTATTTCATGTGAACCTGTGTCCAACTTCTAAGAAAATTGCCAATCATTTACCACCAGGAAAGCAATCCCACACACACTGACATCTGATTCTTATTATGCAGCTAATAAAAACTCAAGAAAAGAAGCGTCTGCATGGGATTCAGATGACGATGGCAGCTTGCCAGACTCCCCCTAGGAAAATTACAGCTCGTTCACATACTTATTTGCTATAAAAGGCTCAGGTAATAATCACCTTTTACACACTCAAATAGGACTAATTCTTGTTTCTCTACGAGCTCTTGTTTACTCCGTTGCCAGTAATAGATACTGTTTGTCAAGCAGCTGAGATAGATGGAAGGCAGATGATGATAGATTGTGGTGTATAGAAGAGAAGACTGATGGCTAAACAGAAGGTGCTGTCACTGGAGAGTATTGTTCCTAACTAGCACATATTTACAGGTGGTGGATATTAATCATGCCACATCGATGTCAAGGATCAGAAGCTCTGCGTTTCTGTAATAAATATGATGGTGGAGGCAGAAGGGGCATGGTAAAACAGTAATTGGCTTAAAGGTACATTTAACCTTTCAAAGGGAGCCTTACAAGAGAAATGCTTTTTTTAGATCGTAAAGAAAGAGAACAAAACAGAGTCTGACAGTTCGGAAATTTAGTTGATATGTCATGAGCACAGTGCAGCTCATTTCAGGTTTGCTCCCGAGATACTATGGGGTACTATCTTCTGCATGGTTTATGAGTGGTTATGTCTCATCGTTATTCTTTTTTCACTTAACTCACCACAAAACAACATATTCAATAAGTGAATAAAGCCTGGGATGCATAAGGTGGAGGACAATCTCAACACAATATTTCTAAATTCATTAATATACATTTAAAAAAAAAACAACAAAAAAAAAAAAAACAGAAAATAATATGAGAAGAGTTGCGTACTTTCATAGGTTCATGTATTTCCACTTAAATATGAGGCATACAAATACTCCATATTGGTTTATGATATATATAGGTGGAGAACAAGTGGTTAATGTTTTTTTCATTGTTATTAGTGTAAAAATACTTATAAAATCTCTTATTTATGGAGCAACACATGGAGATGAGGTACATTTTTTTTCGAAGAGGGTGAATTGCTTATTTGTTGCTTCAGTTATGTGTTTGGGTTCAGAGACAAAAAGACAAACATAGTGTAACAGTTCTCTCTCAACTTGGCTCTCATTAAAGCTCCCCTGATGAACCGCAGCCAAAGCTTTTCAACACAATATAGCTTCCTCTGCACAGCAAATGCTTTCATTTGCATACGTGCCACAAAAGATATTGTTTGTCTGACCACATTTGTCAGGGTCAAGTGGGATAATTAGAGGGCGGTGCTGAAATGTTCTGGACTGAGGTCCAAATGAATTCAAATGAGAAAAGTCCCACAGCTACAATGATTACTGGTGTGATTTCCTCATTTTTATATTTTCCTGGCATCAAGGCTGTCCCTGCCCCTCTGACCATTCAAGCTCTCAATTAAGCAGCTTGCATAAATCGCTCTTAAAATGTATTTCTTTCTCCAGTTCTAATTATAGTTGTTGATTACAATATACACTTACAAGATCTAAATTATCAGTCTTAAAAAGATATTTTTTGTTCCATGGTTTTTATCAGGCATATTCTTTTGACTTTTGGCTTGAGATCTGCAACCTGACCTCACAGAAATACGTAAAATAACCATAACAAATCAACATTTGTTTACATGTTCGAGACCATAGAAATCAGGGCAATGTTAAGGTGGTGCTTTGCTGCAGTGTCTGCACAGCTTTTCTGGTTCCATAACAACAAAATAAAGGCACAAGTTACATTTCCTAATGCAGAAAAACATGTTTTCAATATCATGTTTTGATTGTGATGCCAATTAATAACTTGGATACACATGAAAATTTGCTCTTTAATAACCTTGTAATTTCAGTGTGTATGTGCGTCTATTTTATTGCTTTGTTTTTTTTTGTTTGTTTGTCTGTTTTTTTTATTTATTTTTTACACAATCATACAATTTTGAAACCTAGCCACAGAGTTTTGGACTGTTTTATTTCCAGGATTGAAAGGATAGTTTTATTTTATTATAAATTCACCTTTTTCATATGTTGTCAAGATTCAAAAGTAATTTTTTAAAAGAAGTCATGTAGCGTGTTCATGCTGCCACATGTTATTCTCCAGATGAACACCTTTCTAGTTATATATTTGTTTTAGTGAAAGCTAAAGACTATTTTTCTCATTTCTTTGACAGAGACCTTTAGAGACTTTGTTTCAAAGAGCATGTGCAGGACCTGGTAGCATAAGAAATGAAGCCTTTTGTTTTTTTTCCAACAAGGTTTTGGCAAGTATATTCCAAAATGAGTTGCCTTCAGAATTATATTATTATACTTAACGTAGAGCATTCATAGAAGCTTGAAGAAGGCATGGAATGTTGAATCTATCAACACACAGTGTGTGGGTCAGAGCTTCAGTTAGATCAAAGGTTATCCAATATATATATATACATGTATATATATATATATATATATATATATATATATATATATATATATATATATATATATATATATATATATATATATATATATATATATATATATACATGTATATATATATATATATATATATATATATATATATATATATATATATATATATATATATATATATATATATATATATACACAGTATACATGCATTACCTTATTCCATAATCAGTTAAAAATAACATCAAAAATGAAATAACAGCTTCATGGAAGTGACATTGGAGTGTAAAAATAGCTTACAGTTTTAAATTGGACATAAAATAAGTTCAGTGTTTGCTTGTGCATAAATAATTAAATAATCTACCACTGAGTTTTTATGCAATGGTCTAAGACCAGTTTGATTAAAATCAGGGTTTCATGAGAGATGTGGTCCATACAGATCAGTGTAACCCCACATTCATCATGGTTATTATCAGCATATATCTTTCATTCATATTCAAGGTTTTTCTATGTATACCTCTCCCAAAACCCCCAAACCCCATCCAAAAGCACTAAGAGGCTTAGTCCAGTAGAAACCAAACTACACTTATTAAAAAGTAAACTAAACTTTAAAAGAAAATATTAAGCTTTTTATGTTAAAAACATATTCAGGGTGCCATATTGTCAATTTTGCCTCTCACACATAGGCTGGACAGTGATTCAATAACAATATTTATTGATCGATAGACGTGTAGTGGGAGAGAAACTATGGCCCTTGGCGGAGGTTTGCACTCTTTGGGTGCTTTTCTAGTTGTTTGAGATCAGGTCAGATATTTATTTACATTTTTGTATGTATAAAGTAAAAATCTTTGATGTGTGACATCACATTTCATACATCACAATCTAGTTTTCAATTGTATTTTTTTTCTTTTAGAGATAAAAGTTACCCAAGTGCTAAAAAATAAAAAAAAATTAAAAAAAATGAATACACAATCAATAATTATATTTCAAACATCATTAAACTTAAATCTTAGTTTAGTCCCATTTTAAAGTTTTATAGGCAAGTAGTTACAAGAGTGTATCAAAGTTTGACCAGAATTGGTGATTGTGCTGTAAGGATAATGATAGTACATAAAAGCGTCTCTACCATCATATTCTTATTGGGTATATGGAATAGCATCCTTGACATTGTTGGAAGAATTTTGATAATTGATATAAACTAAATTAAAACAGACTGTAAAGAATTTGGGACTTTAACATAGACGTCAGTTTAATTACGCCAATTTCATCTGAGGAGCTCTGATAAAACAAGAAAAAGGAAAAAGACAAGCAAACATACGGACTTGGATCATATCCTTTAATTCTTTATTTCACTGATCTTATAGTCACATAGACGTATGGTTTCTGCAAAAATGCTCAATGATATATATAGTACAAATAATTTTTTAGTTAAAAACAAAAGTATGTGACAAAAGATGGTAATCAGCATTAAGCACGTACATAATATTGAAACATATACAGTGCATATAAAGATATTTTGCCACATAAATGAGTCACAGCTAATGTTACAATTTTTAAATGAAAACATCCATTTCAAGCACGACCCTTTCAATATATCTTGCCATGATTTAATGTTGATATAGCCATTTATAAGTTACAGTGTATCAGAATGATCAACTTTTTCATGGATATAATTTTGTTTTTCTTCTGTAAATCTCTAAAGCAAAGTTACTGTTTCTTTAAGCTTTGTTTTGTGGCAGGCTTACTGCTCGTATGCAGACTGTTAACCTTGGAGGTGGAAGTGGATCAAACACAAGAAGATCACTGTCAGACCTCATTGTTTGTTATTGTAAGGATTGTGTACATTTTCCATATGTTAATTTATAGTATATATTTACTAAATATACTGAATGTGCAGAGATACTTAAAACTGCATCAAGTAAATTGACATCTCAATTAGTCACATGAACTGAAACATTATTGGCATGTACCTTTTCACTGGCTTTATGTAAAGGATGTTTGCCCTTCCCAGTTCTGGAAGAATGTGTTCAACAGACAGAGGTCTAACAGAGCATTTCAGGAAAGAGATGACCAGCATGTATGTGCTGGTGTTCAAAATGAAACTGTAATGTTTAACCCTTTAACTTTCAAATGAACAAAAAGGTCAGAGAAAAATGTTTCTCTGTGTTTTTATGTTTGTTTTGGACTCGAATAAACAGATTTGATATATTTTTAGCAAATGGTAAGAAGTTAAAAGGAAGAAGTTAATGACAGCATAACAAAGAAAATGGTTGAAATTTCAAACAGTAGTGTTATAATAAACACTTAGTTTGGGTTTAATATACCCAAACCAACTGGTAGAGATGGCTCAGACAAGTTTGTTTCCATAATTTTTTAAATTTGAAGAAAAGAATTTGCTGAAAGAAATTCAGCAAAGTCACTGCAAATTTACCTCTACTGAATGGTAGACCATGACTTTAAAGGGTTAAAGAGTAAGAGGTCAGCCTACTCTGATAGATCCTAATAATATAATGAAAATGTGGCAAATGAGAATATGGTCCCTTTAACAAAAGATAAAATATTCTTAGCAGATTCTTTAAAAGGTCTGCTACCAATAGATACCAGAGCAAGGTCTACAAAAGAGAACCTTGAGCAAAATAAAACATATATCTTATTGTTTGCGGGTTGTACATTCTAATACACAAAGAAAATGTGCTGTATTACCACACATTTCTCACAATGATAATTGCAGCTCAAAACAGCAAACTGACTTGTTTTATTACAATCATACTGTAAAATATCTTTATCAATATTTACTTACACTGCCTGCTGCTTTTAGGTATGCAAGAAAAGCACTCAAGTGCACATATAATGACTGTTGGAAGTAAATTTTTTAAAAGTTTCCACATTATGTGGCAATATTCCCAACAACAGCAGATAGCACTTTAGGACAAATGACTTCAGGGAAGATGCTGCTTCCAACCTGTGCTCAGAATGGCAACAGCATATGGCAGTCAACCACGTTCATGCAGAAATGCAATTCTCTATGATGGATAATGCTTCAGTTTATAAAAGTAGTAGCTACATCTCTCCCTGAATGTCAACTGCAATAACATTTAGACCAATTCTTTTCTAAGTGCCTTTGTTTGCAAGCTGAATTGCAAACAGCAGAGAGTCAGCAAGTAAGAAAGTATAATTTCTTTGTTTTCTAAGCTGTAACCCAAGGTTTTAAGGGCTTGAAAATTGCACTTAAATGCCTCCACACTACTGAAGCTGTACACAAAAACATCACATTGTGCTCTGCACTGTTCTGTGAATAAGCAGCTCCCATCATGTGTGGGTTAAGCATGTTTGACATTCCACAGTGGGACATCTTCACACCCAGAGGACTGACTGAGTGCAGACCAACGAGCAGCACATAGTAAATGCTCTAGAATAAGACAGGTAACATCTTTAATTGGAGCATCAGCTCTTGCTGCTATTCAGGATTAAATATGAACCACTGGAGAGCAACATTCAGCTGGAGAGTCATGGAAACCTCTAAACGTTCATATGAAAAAGCCAGTATTATGTGACTTACATAAGTGTTCATTCATGAAAGCACAGTATGTCAAATCATTTTTAATTTCTAAGCAAACTTTTTTTAAAAAAGCAGGAGAAAAATCGTACCCCCTCTTGAAGCCTAAATGCACATTCCAGTTGGGCAACATGCCTTCAGATAAAAACGACGTCTCCTGCATTATGTCTCCGTAATCCAATCCAACAAGATGCAACTTTTGAGAGACTGCAGGGGGAAAAGTGGTTTGGCAAAGGCTCTGAGATCTGTTGAATGTGCAGTTTGTTTGAGGGGTGAGAAAATATGTCATTTCGGAGTCGTGGTTTATTCCAACGTAAGCGCGAGCGCACCAATGAGAGGCTGTCTCGCTCCACCCTACCTGCCCCCCCCACCCTCCCTCCTCCCTTTTCCATCCACATACTCACTACTGAGCACGACCTGAGCTTGCCACATCTGGAGACGCTTCCCAACACGAGAAACTTCAGCTTTTTGCTGTGACTGCGCACAAACACTCAGACGTTTGCGCGTTTTCTGTCGGTCAGGCTGAACGCGCCTCTCTCTCCATAGTAAGTAGAGATTCTTGAGGCCAAGTTGGCACTTCTCTCTCCGCGGAGCTTTTTTTTTTTCCCCTCCCTTTTCCTTTTACACCATAAGTAAACAGAGCTGTTAGACTGCCACGCTTGGTTCAGAGTCCAGTGTGATTTCTGTAAATTACACCCAAGTCATCCTCAGAAGGCTCGAGAGCAAAGGAAGCGGAGCTCAGTCGTGCGTTCATAGAGTTGAATCACGCAAATCAAACAGCTACATCTCTGTAATAAGTTGGCCATTTCACGCTCCGATCTGTCACAAGACTGTTATTATTTGCTGCTGAATGTGAAAAGTAAACCCTGCGTGGGATCCCGCACGATGCCAAATGAGCGCGTTGACATGTGAGTCAGAGGGAATGAAGTGAAATTCAACAGCGACTTAGTGATGGAGGGACACAGATGGAGATTTTTTAACATTTTATTCTTTTTTTAAGACAAAAAAACCCCCACTATTATTATTATTATTATTATTATTATTATTATTTATTTATTTATTTATTTTTGTCTTACTTTGATGTAATGTTTGTAGGAGACGACTGGAAGGAACCAGAAGGCGCACAGCTCCATACTGAAGTGTTTAAGTTGGTCTGAGGGGAAATTTAAAAGACCTAAAAATACAGCGTCGGTTTCTTCCCTACAAAGAATCATTTGAACTTCCCACCGCAGAGAGAGAGAGAGCGAGAGAGAGAGAGAGAGAGAGAGAGAGAGAGAGAGAGAGAGAGCGCGACATAAATAGTTCTGACATGTGGATGTAATTTCAGAAAAGGAAAAAAGACAGAAGCAGAGAAATAAAGCGAGCGGGTTGAGTCGGAGCATATAGTAGATTATAGGAAATTAAATCGAGGGCAGAGCGAGGCGATTACAGAGTTATGATTTCACGAGCCGCCACAAGCACCGAGAGGCCAGATGGAGTAAAAAGTCATATCTCGCTCCACTTTGAAGAGAGTTAAGTAGATTAAATAATTGCATCCCAGCCTGATCGGCGTCTGTTTGAGCCCTGCAAGGACTCTTGGAGGTAGAACTGCCTCGGGTCAGGGATGGGATCCTCTCTGCTGATCCACAATCTGGAATTTCTTATCATCTCACTCCTCAGCGGTTCATGCCTGGTAAGTCATTTCACTTATTTCATTCATTTTGTGCAGTAAGCAGTGTTTTACCTGAGCGTTGCACGTGCACAGTAGATGTCCAGGGGTGCTTTCTCTGTGCACAGATCACTGACAGCATGTCAAACAGAGCAGGCAGATGAGCAGCCATCACTTATTTCAAACATCTAGATGTGTTTTGCATCAGAAATGTGGATTTTTTTTTCTCAATTATTTAGGATTTAATTAGAGAACACATTTATATTAATCATACCTGCAAAATGGATTCACTGCTTTTGATTTCTAATAAACTTGATCATTTCATTCTGCTCGTGAAGCTTGTTTCAGGTTTGAAAAGAAAAGCTTTTCACTCATTTTACACCAGCTTCCATGATTTCCTCTCATATTTGCTGCATGTAATTCTTGGCTTAGCAGTTTTACATATGTTGAAATGCAAAAACAATGCATCTGACATCTTTTTGCACGTTGACAGCTTTTCAAGTGGACTTCATGTGCGCATTGCTGCAAACAACAAACAGCTGGGATTAGCGATTACACTCTTGTTCTATCATGTGCATCATCAAAATTGCAACACAATAAATGTTTGTGCAAAGTAAGGTAGCCTAGTTTCTGTAATAGACAGAGCATTGTGCTGACTAAATATCATTTTTTCATTACAATGCAAAGCTGTCACCTGCCTGAACAGAGGCTTTTCTAACACAATGTTTCATTCATTCATGTAGCAGCAACACCTTATCTTTTTCTCTGCTTTGATTCGCAGCTGTGTGAATTACTTTTGCCAGATATTGTCATTTATGAATGCACTTTCAAATATTGTCATAGCTGTATCCTTTTTGCTGCACACACACACACACATAGCCGCACACACAAACACACATACTGTGCAGGCAAAGCTGCACATCGAGTTGGTTTTGTGTGTTTTGGCTGAGGCTGTTGTGCATTCAACAGGCAGTTCGCCCAGGCTCTGAGGTACAGTGCATTTTCCCAGTGATGTGGTCCATCACTGTGCCGCACTGGGCCACTCGGCTCATTGGTTTAGATGGCAGAGGAAAACAATTAAAACACAGCCATGTATTTATAGCTGATTCAACATTCAGTTTTTTAAAAGGCTCTGTCTGTGAATTCTGTTTACCCACTTTTAAGCTTGGTGTTTGCTTAGTCTTCTTCACAAAAAAAAAAAAAAAAAAAAAAAAAAAAAAAATCTTCATTTTTTTACTCCAACTGTGTCCAAATGAGATGCAGATTTTACTGCATCTACAGTAAAAAGTGGAAAGTGAGCCTGTTTTTAAAAGCAGAATATGAGGATTTTTAAGTTGACGCTGTCAAACTACATGAGTATGATATTCCCAAGCAATAGGCATTAAAGCCACAGAAATCAACTGGGGGAATCATTCTGAGTTTGTTGGGGCCATTGCATCCAGCATATCAATCTGAATTAACTGACATGAGTCAAGGGATGACTTCAATGGGTTTTACATCTCAGCGGGGAAGTTGTGGTGACAGCTTCCAGATCGGGCTGTAGCTTACAAGACCTTCAGTGTGACAAGCTGCCTCACTAACTTAATTATTACATTTATTAAGTGGAAGCGGTGCTTTCAGGAAATCCTAGTGGGGATTTAATTCCTACCTCATGACTGTGTTTTCCTCCGTGATGACTTGCATGTGTTTGGATCCTCAGAGAGTATCTTTATATGTTCGCTGCAGCCAAGTATTGTGTCAGTTCTGGACAAAATACGACTGCAGGGACTGTCATGTTTTGTTGAGCACAAGGGACTTTTGACGAGCTTTATAAAAAGTGAAAAATATCTGCTGTTGTATCCATTCTTCTTTTTTTTTCATGAGATTAGATAGTTAAATCAAGGCTGCATTGACCAGAATGACTGATCAGGACTCATAAATGAAAGATTTCTATATTCTCTAGAGGATGGCGCAGTAGATGATAATAGATATGATTAATCAGTTTGGCTCCATTGGATCATGCTGGAAGCTTTCAGCTTCATCAAAATGGGCACAATAAGGAGAGAGGTGCACAAGTTCCTTTTTCTCCCATTTTTTAATTTACTTTTCACTGTGGGTCATCATTTTAATACCTTTAAGATTTTGATCTTAAAAAGGACACATGCATGCCACCTCATACCAACCCTTCATTATAGCTTTATCTATCTCCGTCGCAATAGAACTTTATAATACAGATTGGAGTGCTGGATAATCTCTCCTCAATCTGTCTGTGGTAATTAGGGGTGGAAGATATTTTGCTCACTAATTCAAATGAAGCGCAGCTGCATTTGGATAATAGCTTTAATATTGAAATTTAGCTTTGTGTGGCCATTTGACTGATACCCAAAAGGACTTATGAGAATTTTTTCCCCCACTTGTCTGTGTTGGTGTGGATGTATGTGTGCATCTGATGGGGCATGAAATGAAACATCCTAATTAATGTATTCCACAAATTTGCTTTTCACTCAGTGATTTAGAGAAAAACTGCTGAAACTACAGTCTGTTTGATTGCATCTCGTGATGATACTTAGTCTGCAACTTCATGCAGAGTTATTTCACCAACTTCCCATAATAACACATGATATGTTGTGTCAGTTTGAAGGGTTTTTTACATTCAGATTTATCTTTAGTACAAAATTAGAATGAATCCCAATTTATTTCTTAACTTACTGAAACAAAGTTCAAAGAATTAGAAGTTTTATAGACACAGAATTTGTACTAAAACATCATTTTAACTAAACTGTGTCATTATGTCAAATATTTTTTCCTTAATTTTTGGTGATTATGACAGTTTAGGATGATAAACTGGTGTTGTTATGATGCAGTGATAATGGCTGTAGCATCAGTGCCCAAACAATTTCTTTACAGTTTTGAACAAAAAGTGGAGATTTTCTTTGGTTCCATGTGCAGTTCATGTTCATCTCCAATTGATTACACCTCTTACAGGTGAACTTATTACATAACTTGTCTCATCCATAATACTAAATTAGTTATTTGGCTCTAAAATAATAAACATTTGAACAATGAAAGTGCGACACTGCATTAAAAGATTGAGTTTTCTCTCTCACAGTTTTTTGAACGAATTCCAGATAATAAAATTAACCATCACAGTGTTGATTTAAAATTCACAAAATTAATTATGTTTCATTGTGAAACTGTAATATGGTTAAGATACACTACTGCCTGGCCAAAAAAACCCAAAACAAAACAACAAAAAAAACATTGCCGCTTGGATTTAACTAAGCAAATAGCCTCCTATTAGATAATGACTACTTACTGGATGATTATCTTTCATCTGGAAACAAGTTATTTAACCTGCGCTAATGCAATGAGTATCTCCTCATTTATGAAATGATCATGTTAAAATAAACACCCTGCGGTCCTGGAAAAGCTTAAGAAGGGTAAATCGTTGGCATACATCAAGCAGAGTAAACATCTCAGCAGATTGCAGAATCTACTACCAGTCGGTTATGAACTGTCCAATATATTACGAACTGGAAGGATATTTGGGAACTATAGTCTTTCAGGAAGAAATGTGGTTGATGAGTTGCGATCACTTAAATGGTTGGTGAACTTAAATTGAAGAAAAACAACAGTAGAACTTAAGACTATCTTTAACAGTGAAAGCAAGAGCATTTCCACACACACAATGTGATGGGAATGCAAGGCATTGGGATTGATAAGTTGCGTAGCCATAAGAAAACCCAAAGGGTGCAACATGATGTGCCCAAAGAATGAGGTCAGCTGACTATGTGAATATACTGAGCAGCCATGTTATTCCATCCGTGGATGTTTTCTTTCTTGATGACACGTGCATATGCCAAGATGGCAATGCTAGAATCCATTGGAAACAAATTGTAAAAGAGTGGTTCAGTGAGGATGATACATCATTTTCACGCATTGGGAGTCTCTCTGGAGAAGGCTTTGGGCAGTGGTCAGACTGTCCCATCATCAATATAAGATTTTGGTGAAAAAAATAATGCACCACTGAATGGAAATAAATCTTGTGGCATTGTAGAAGCTTGTTGAAATACTACTACAGTGAATGCATACCACAATCAAAGACAAAAGTGGTTGAACTACATTTCAGAGTGTGACCTTATTTTTAGTTTTTTTTTTTCTGGCCAGGAAGCAACAAAACAATATATTAGCTGTAGTAACAGTAGATCTCTCTGTCACTGTAGATTTGGAAAATTACTTTTGTTCTAGCATTTCATTAATTTTTTTCATTCTAGGAATGTACAACATCGCTTTTTATTTTATTATCATCATCTGAACTTATCAATCTGGTATGAAAATAGTGCAGCAGAATTTAACTTAGCTGCAGCCAATCATCTTCAGAGATGTACAGATTTCTTATGTTCATATAGATGTGCTTCTGTCACATAAAGCTCAAGGAGAAAATGAAAAAAATACTTGAAATGCATTAAATCACCTACAAGAAATGATGGATAGAA
Source organism: Telmatherina bonti (assembly GCF_933228915.1). Lineage (NCBI taxonomy): Eukaryota > Metazoa > Chordata > Actinopteri > Atheriniformes > Telmatherinidae > Telmatherina > Telmatherina bonti. The sequence continues at coordinate 19,325,285 of NC_136625.1, forward strand.
AATGTTCAGTATTCCCAGAGGATCACATGCCTGTGGAAAAAGTGGATGATTATGGGTACAGGCCATAAGAGGGTGGTGTGGGGTTCCAGTAGCTCTAAAGACAGATGTCTGTGCAGTGCAGAGTGCGGCATTTTGTACATATACACTAACAGTACACACTAACAGTCCGGTATGATAGCTGACCATGTGGTCACATCTGAATCCTATAGTGGATTTGGAACATTTTAGGGATATAGTATCTGTCACAGTTATTCAGAATTAATTTATTGATTTCATTTACAGAGTATGTTGTAGCCGTTCATTGTAATCAGAAGCAGGAACTTGTAAAGTCTCCCAGATCTAGTTCGTTTCCAGATGTGGCCAGTGGTGAAGCAGTTCTGTTGAAAGCATTTTCACTTTGACTTACTGTATCTTATCAACACGAGCATACCAGTCTGTGGAAGGGTCAGGAGAAACAGGTGTAACATCTAAAAATGTTCCTTATTAATCTGTTTTTATTGGAAATGAATGGATTATTTTTTCAAACATGAAACGCAAGCAGGTTGTTTAAAAGCCTGAGCGGATTTAATCAGTAAATAGTAAAAGTGTCCTTGGGGAAAAAAAAAAGTTCAAATGTTAAAAGTTATTGATGTAAACACCAGTACTGTATTAATAGAGTTTATATATATTATATATATATATATATATATATATATATATATATATATATATATATATATATATATATATATATATATATATATATAAACTCTATTAATACAGTACTATATATATATACACTATTCACAAAAAGTTAGGGATATTCAGCTTTTCGGTGAAATTTCACAACAAGCCTAAAATGCATTCAAACCTGTACAGGTGAACTTAATGTGATCTTCTCTAAGCTTTTAAATGCACATGTCCAACTGTTAAATGTTTCAATAAATTTTGCACAAGTTGCTGTTCTCTAACAAGGAGCTAAACGGCAAAAATCACAGCAGGTGTGTGATCCTTGAATTGACCAATAAATGTCCTGGTTCAATTAGAGCTGGTGTTTAAACAGTTGTCCTCATCATGCTGTTCACATTTTGACATCATGAGACCAAGACGACACCTAACAATGGAACAACAGTCCCTTGCCATTGCGATGCTTCAAACAGGACGTTCTCAGACAGATGTGGCCACTGAGCTTGGAGTGTCACAGAGTGTCATCAGCAGGTTGCAACAGAGATATCCAGAGACTGGAAGAGTCACAGAAAGGCCTAGAAGTGGACGTCCTTTGGCCACATCCCGTGCTGATGACCGCTACATTGTGAACACTGCCCTGAGAAACCGGATGATGAATGCCACTCAACTCCAGGCACGTTTAAGAGAGGTGAGAGGTACCCAAGTGTCACGTCAGACCATTCGAAACCGTTTACATCAGCGTGGTCTGCGTGCTAGACGACCTACACGGGTACCTGACCACACCACCAGGCACAGGCATCATCGTCTTGCATGGGCCAGGGAGCATTTACGCTGGACGAGGAACCAGTGGGCCTCAGTGCTGTTCTCTGATGAAAGTCGATTCACACTGAGCAGAAATGATGGCCGGCAACGATGTTGGAGACGTCAGGGAGAGCGCTATGCATCAGCCACTGTTGTCACCAGGCGAGCTTTTGGTGGTGGGGGTGTTACAGTGTGGGCAGGGGTGTCCACTTGGTACAGAACTGCCCTACACTTTGTGAATGGTACAGTGACAAGCCCATACTACCTGAATAACATCATTAATCCAGTGATTGTGCCCCTACATGAACAGCACAGGCCTAATTTCATCTTCATGGACGACAATGCTCCTGCTCATCGAGGCTGCATCATCAGGGAACGGCTGTTGGAGACTGGTGTACCTCAAATGGAATGGCCTGCACTCTCTCCAGACCTGAATCCCATTGAAAACCTGTGGGATCAGCTGAGCCGTCGTGTAGAGGCTCGAGACCCTGCACCCCAGAACCTCAATGACCTGAGGGCTGCCCTTCAAGAAGAGTGGGATGCCATGCCTCAGCAGGCAATAAGTTGCCTTGTGAACAGCATGAGACGTCGTTGTCAAGCTGTAATTGATGCTCAAGGGCACATGACGAGATATTGAGACGTTCAAATTTTTTGTTGTGGTGTAACTACCATTGTTGTTACCTTTTGTGTTGAATGAATTTTTTGAGATGAGGAAATCAGTAGTGCATCCTTCTACTTAAATGTCTTACTTTTATGATGCTGAGATAAACCTTCTTGTGCCAGCCATGTCTCAGAAACTTTTGGTTTTGATATCTCCTGTAAAACTGAAATCTTTTATTTATATACAATGAATAAAAGATTTCAATTCTGAAATTTTAATTAGAATTTATTTAAATTTCCCTTTGGGAGTTAATAATTTTCAAAATGTAATTTAATTTTATTGTTAACAAAGATTTACAGTGTTGCTGATACTGAACAAACAATAAAGAAGGACGTTTTCTCCCCAGGTTAAACAGGAATGACCAATGCATTTCTAAGTATGAAATAAATTGATGCTAAGAGTTTTTTATACATTTACTGTAGAGCTCACACTGTGGGCATGCAGCATTGATCTTGATTGTCTTTATTATTTGGCCCCATTAGTAGACAGAAGGACACCCCCACCCTACAAGTATTGCATTAAGTGGTCCACCCCCTTTAACTCAGTCACATCAAATTCTTTTTCTATACAGGAAGAAATCACCTCTTATATACTTCACACAAATTCTACAGGTGATTTTATGATGAAATGAGCTGCAAGGTGGAGACACCATCAAATATTGAAATGAGCTTTTTTTGCACATTTTGCAGCACTGTTCTGTAGAATAGTCAACTTAAGTAAATTGTGTCACCATGGCAACAAAATGTGTGCCCCAGACATGTCCCATTTAATAGCCCTGAAAACATCACCATCATAGTGTTATTTATAGCATATCTGTTTTTTGGTGTTTTCCACATTTGCAGATTTTTTTCCTATTTTCTTTTTTTTTTTTTTAGATAAAAGCAGCACATTTGCCAGTTTGGGTTGTAATTTCTTTTTAATTCATCTTCTGCTTATTACCTGGGTTGTCTCCATGGCTACTGCACTTAGCCTTCATAGACATGGTAGATTACTGATAGAAGTTTAGGTTTAGAAGCCAGTGGATGCATAATGTAAATTAATGTCCTCACAAAGACATCTTTTGAAACTTGTATGTGTGACATTTTATGCATAGCCATGCCTAACACGAGTAAAAGATTCCGTTGGTCCAGGCATAATATGTACATTAATTTACCAACCATAGTTTCCTGCACAGAAGAATAAATGCTTGGCACTTCTTTTTTTCTTGATTCTTTTCGTACAGCTTTGGCAGATATGGATCTGTGGAGCAGACTGGTAATTCATGTAAAGCTTGAGCAAATTTCCTGGAGAGAAACTTTACACCAGGCCACATGGCTGTCTTTCCTCATCGAAATCCAGCTCAGTAAACACTCTTCTATTGATAATCTAACACAGAAGTTCAGTCACATTTGCTTGACAGGACTGGGATAAATTAATTTGATGTGTTCTTTACACTATTAAAAATGTTACACCCATATGAGATATGTGGGTACCACTCTAGAGTTGATTTTTCATTTCAAAAAATTTTTTTTGAGGTGCCATGATTATGTTTTTGTAGATTTGAATGTAATCTAATTAGGATGATAAATCTTTTGGCTCTTAACCTGTCACGTTCTTCATCTTCACAGAGAGAAAAAAAAACAAACTGTTCTTTTTCCCTCATCATAGAGCTTATTGAACTGTGTTTGTGTAAATAATTCATAAGCCATAAACATGATTATACTGTCACAGTGAAAAGACATTTGACTTATCAAGAGCAGTGCATGGACATCAGTTCTTTAAATTGTTGGATTGAAAACAAGAAAAGTGGGCAAACTGAATACATGTGATGGACATTGACAAATACCAAACTATACTGGGTATAGATGACTGGATCTGGGCATCTCATAAGCAGTAAGTCTTCTTGACAGAACTGGCAATAGGGTGATGGACACTCAAGGCTCAATGATAACTATGGGGAGAGATGGGTAGACTGTGTATTTCTTTTTGAAAAGCAATTGTAGGATATATTGCTGTCTATATGCAGGCATCAGAGCAAAAAGATCTCAGCTTGTCACGTATGATGCTGTGCGGTTGCAGACTGATCAAAGGGCCCATACTGACACATGCTCAGTACTGACATCATGTATAATGTGCATTTCAGTGCAACAGCTTCACAGTAGAAAACTATCTGAATGTTTCTTATTAGTTTGACAAGTATTACAAATCTGAAAATTATTGCATGCTTTTTCATGCAAAGTTTTCTCCGATGACGGGGAAGGGGATTGGGGGGCCTTTTTTTTTTTAGCCCCCAACCATCCTGTATGAATTGACATATCTCAGAGAAACTCCCCAGATCTCAGTCAAATCAAACACCTGCTAAAGGTGTAAGAAAAACAATGACTTGTTCAATCCATAGAAGAATTACCTTTTCTGTCAAGGTGTTAACATGTTGTTACCTGATGCGCCAGAACACATCTAGCAGCCTTGTGGATTCCATGCCTGCATGGATCAGAGCTGTTTTAATGGCAAAAGGGAAACATCTGATGTTGATGCTTCACTGTTGAGGTTGATAAGTAGAGAAGATCAAGATACAGTTTGTTTGCTCCACACTGAAACAGTTACTGACAATCATTTTTTTGTACGACACCAAGTTACTCTCCATGTTTAACATCAAAGTTGATTATCATGTGATGTGTGAGTCTTTCCAGGAAATCAGACAATTATGTAAATCAATTTTCCATGTTCACTTTTTTCCCTAACCTTCTCCTCGCATATTATTCCGCTTGAGGGCTGTGTATGTATATTTGAGTAATGAATGATTACGACCAGATAAATGCTATGGGAGTGAAAAAATGATGGGGTGAGAGCACACTCTGTATTGCTGAAGATGACAGGGACTGGCCAGTTTTATAATAATTATTTGTAAAAGATTAAGTTAAGAATTTAAACAATGGCCATGTAAATAAAATACCCAATCTGAATGTCCAGTAAAAAAAAACCAACTAAAAATAAATACAAAAGTGATAAATCAATGGTTAAAATGGATGAAGTGAGATTAGGATGCAGGCTGATCCTCTTCCTGATCCAGGTCTGTGGGTTCTCCTCGCTCACACACACACACACACACACACACACACACACACACACACACACACACACACACACACACACACACACACCAGGTCACCTGAAATATTAAAGGATATATGCCAACACCGGGATTTGACACGTCAAGGCCTTACGCTACGCAGCTGCATTGTGGCTACAATAGTTCTCCTTTGCCCCTAGGTGTATTCAGTGTCACCACACTCATTCACTCGTTTCGTTCCCTTCCGGCTGGCCATGGTCCTCATCCTCTGGCATGCTGGGACACCTACACAGGAAAAGAAAATGTGATGTCGCACATACTTCCAATTGCAGTTCCTTCAGCTTGCATTGACCAGCATTAATATTTTTTTGCTCAATTCTCACAGAGTCCTTGTCCTGTCTCTGTGTGCCGGTCGCCTCAGACCACCCATGGTCCCAACATGCCCACGGTGCCTTTTCTGTCTTCAATTGTTGTTTATTAGTCCCTCCATTTGGAGGTTTTCCTCTCCTGCTCTACTTCCTAAACTTTTTTTTTTTTTTAATCCCACTGTTTGTCCTATCGGGGCAGGTGGGCTGATTGCATTAAGGTGACAACTCGTGGTAGACGGCAACACAAAGGGTGGCCAGTTTACATGCACAAAACTGAAGCACAGCAACTACAAGCAGTTAAACACAAAAAGCAAACAGCAAACAATTAAAAGCAGATTAAAAAAATAGCGTCACTCCTGCCAGATCACATGTAGGCTTGACAATGATCCTTTAATACTGGTGATGATAGACTACAGACTTTTTTCCCCCATTTAATTTCTATTTAACCAAAAAATATATAAATAAATAAATATTTAAGATTAGAAATGTCTTTTACTGGAGTAATCTGGCCAAGAAGGCAGCACAACCAAAAGTTTATAATCTACCACATAAAAAGTAGACATCAGCTATTAAACACATCAAGTAAAACAGAGGTAGGAGTCAACAGCATGGGATGAATAATGCAAAGAGATTTAAAAGCAGTCACACTGACCGATGGAGTTTTTACTAGCATGGCCTAAATTCAATTTACCAATAAACTCCACCAGAACATATTTTGTTAGTCTCAGTTTTGTATGGTATTCCATATGGAAGCCTTACATTTAGAATAAATATGTATTGCACACACTGAAAGGATTGTGTTAATTTGTCGTCATAAACAAATGAGTAAGTTTTTTATTTCCACTATGTGATATGGCTGTAAACCGGCAGAGTAATGTAAAAAGGTTCTATTAATGATCTTCTGCTTCCTGTATCCTTGGGGACAGTTTTCTTTTTGAACAAGAAAGAGAATAGCAAACTGCTCATTTACTCTGGTTAGAACTTACTCTTTTTTTTTTTCTTTTTTTAACTCGAGTGTCAAAATAGTATAAAGAGAAATTTTGATTGGCTTTATAATAGCCTGCAGAGTATTTCAAAATCCTACGCATGCTGAGGATTTCAATCCCCAGGATCAGTTTGGGATGTTACGAAATGTATCCTCCCTTGATCGTAACTGGAAAGCACAGTCAACTGCTTCAGGCCATGTTTAATTATTTTAAAAATTATATATCCAGTTATTTCTTAGATTTACATTTTTTCTGTTTTATGAAATACTCTTCGTGTTAGTTATAGTACGCATTAGTTACTCATTAGTTGCAGTACACACGAGTAACTTAAATAGGGGAAGACAGTATATATAAAACATACAAAGAATAATGAATTAATATTTTAATGCATTCTCAAGTGACAACAATTAGACTTTAAGATTAGTTTAAGTGGTTTAACCCTTTCATACTTGAATTAATAAAGAACGCAACATTTTTTAAATACATTATTTTACCCCTACAGCATATGTAATCATACTTTTTTGTTTATTAGTGAGATTTACAATTTATCATGATTTATGATTTATTTAATGTATTCTATAAATTATTTATAAAATATTATATAATCATAATCATATTATGTAAATCTTCCCTAAAATATAGCTGTATCATTTTTTTTCCCATTTATCGCAAAGGCAAACTTGCGTTATTACATTATGTTCAATTCTATTTTATATGTTTTTATTCTCCTGTGAGTGGAAACGTATTGGATGACTCACTAATGTCCACTTAAGTGGTTTATTTACAAAAATACCATCGTCATTCATCAATATGTCAGAAAAAAGCTTGTAAATGGGCACTCACCATAGGGCCACTATGCATGAAAGGGTTAACTTAAACCAACATTAGGTTAACTTTTACAGATTTAAAGACTAAAAGGAAAAGCTTTTTGAGGCAAAATTAGTTTTTTCAGTGTCAAATCTTTACATGAACATGAAAATGTACCTTAGATTGTTGGTGTGTCTGTAATTTGCTGGTAGGGATGGGGAGTGGGGGGCTTAAGTCCATGACGTGTTGACAGTGGAGTGCTGTCAGTGCTGCGGTTGGAGACACTGATGGGTCTGGAGCGGCATCATTGGCAAGTGGAGCGTCTGACTGGACACCTGTCAGTGCCACCGCTCCAATTAGGCTATTTCTTGAATTCTCAGGTCTACTTGCAAGGCCGCCAGTTCCTCCTGTCCTCCCGCAGTTGTCAGCAGGTAGAGCTTGTTGATTTCAGCGGAACATTTTATACATTTATTTATTTATTTATTTATTTTTCCTACACTGTCATGTCAAAGGAACTTCTCTTCATCCCACTGACTGTATGTCCCACCTCTTATGGCATTTACACAATTCAACTCTGTTCTCACACTATCACTCTGTTACTGTGCATGTACTGTATTCAAACCCCGATTTCATTTAAGTGTGTTTGACTTTTTGCAAGTTTTACTACAGCTTGAGTTCTCTCAAACCTTTGGGTACGAACCAGGTGATCGTGCTTTGATTAAAGTGTTTAGGAGTCATTGATTATGCTCAACATAGTTCATAGTTAGGAGTTTATTTGTCAGCACACATAAGCATGGTTTTGTTTTTTTCTTATCCTCTTCATTCTTTTCTTTTCTTCTATTTTCCTTTTAGAGAAAATTAAGAGAAAATACCAGAGAATTTAAGGAAAATTTTGCTGAATGAAGATATTTACATTACTGTGTGAATTCTTGAAGTGTCACCTATTGATAAGACATTTTTTCTTACACTGTGGAATTTATAAAAAATGTAAAATGCAACAACTAGACTGAAAAATTAATGTGACTAAAGTTCATTTTAATAATTCCACTGTATTGTTGCACTGCTAGGTACATGCTGTTAAATGATGTAGTCTGTGCAGTATGCTAATGTTCTTTCTGAGTTCTCTGTGTGTAGCATTTATTAAAACAAGATCTAAACTCATTTTCCTCCAATATAAAGTACTGGCATCTCATAACTGTGAATCATCACATGTCAAGCGGACTCTTTAATCACTGAATATATTCACAACAACCGAATACTTTAAACCACAACGCCATTAAAATGCTGACATACAGTCAACACAAGTAGGATGTGATCATTTTTTATGTTGTGGGATGTGATTAATGTGGATTATACAGCATTCTGCCTGATGTCACTTAGCTTGTTTTTTTTAAAAAATAATTTGTCATTTGTAATGTAGTTAAAGCAGTGAGCAAATATTAGAGGGTTAGACAAAGCTTGTTCTTTGTAGATGTTTTTCAGAGCCACAAGCAAGAAGTAGTTTATGTACAAAACACCTGTTCTTCTGCCTGGAAACTGGGCCAGTTCTGATTTTGTCCCGCGCCACATTAACAGTGACAATCCATCTTTAGGTACTTAAACATATTGCTGTTTTTTTTTTTTTGCCAGAGAACCAGTTTTTCTTCTCTTTAATCTGGGAATTTATGCCTGCTTTTTCTCTGCAACTATTTGTTTTGTTTGTTAATCATATAACTAGCCAATATATAGCTGGTAATGAACAGCAACTGTCTTTTTGTGGCCATTTCTGAGTCAGGATGTACTGTGTGGAAAATAATGCTGAACTGATCATTAGCACTTTGTGGCAATGAATACTTTTGGCACCACCACTGAGATGTGAATAAAAAAGAAAATAGGTTGGGAGTTTACAAAGTTCCATTTCGTGGTATGGATGTTTTAACCAGAGTCGCTGTTCTTGAGTGAAATGTTACTAAAACAAGGCAAAAATAATGTTTTACACTCTGAATAGTAATTATGCAGAAAAGACAAAGGAAATAGAAATCCACAGAAGCAAATAAAACCAAATGTTTTGAGAGGGTCTCCTCCAGTGCATGAATAATAATTATATGACTTAATTTTACCATCCTAATAGGCTTATGGAGTAGGCAGATTTGAGACATCCTGTTTTGAACTCGACCTCTACAACATGTGTTGTAGTTTTGAGCTGTATGGAGGTGTGAACTCTCACAGCTGCTGTGCGTGGCTTGCAGCGAGATTGCAAGTCACTTGCTGTCGTCACTGGTCAGTTTACATGTTTGCCTGAATTTTCCTCGGATCAGCACAGGAGCCTTCTCACAGAGGCAACTTGTAGTAGGAAAGCTCCCTTGACACACATATCTGTGTACTCAGTGTTTCGCCACGGAGCTTTGCAGCAGCTCGGAGGATTCCTGAGATAACTAAAGAAGAATTGCATTTTCTTCAACTTTCTCTTCCACACGTCTTTGCTTGCTGCCTGTCTTTTTTTGTATTGACTGACACATTTCTCAGTTTTTATGAAGGCCTGTGAGTCAGACTCATAACGCACGTGTTAATAGGGGAGTCTTCAGTTTCACCAGCGTGGTAAGACTATACCATGGCTGTGTCTGACTCAGGAAAGGGTTTGTTTTCTTGACATATCATGACCTCTGCCTTTTTTTTCTTTACTTTTCCATGTGAAGAATGTGTAACCCAATCCCACTTTAGACCACACTGAAAAAAAAACAAACAAAAGAAAAAACGATATTTTGATGATGTGCTTCATGCCTTATGAACTTGAACATTCACAACAATGTCCTGCTTGGCTGTGTATTGAGTAGCAATGTCAGATATTTGTCTGCTGTCTGCCTTTAAAGCTGGGGTAGGTAATCTTGCTCAGAGAATTTTTTTTTTTTACTCTGGGTGATAGTAGTCTATACATTTTGTAACCATAAAGAATAAGAAATCTAGTTAGACCCCTCAGTTTACTGTAAATCTGTAAAAACTCGACCGATCAAAACATTCAGGCCAAATTGAAGTTGCTTCATTTCTTATATTCCGCAAGTCTCTTCTCCTGGCTCTCCTCCTCCCGCAGCGCATACCTGATAGCCACACCCTGCATATAAATAGCCTGTTAATATGAAAATATAAAGTAGTGAAGAAACTTGGAAGGCAAACATGGCTGAGAAAATGCAGGAAGGATTTCCCCGACCCGGCTCAGTTTATTTGCCTCCACCTGCTGAACAGCCGAGAAAAAGAAAATTGTTGGTGATAAAAGCTGCAAACTAGAAAAGCACTCGGAGAGCAAACCTCCGTCACGGCCTTTAAAAAGATTCCTGGATCCAAATGGTGATCCGGATCGCCACCAAAATTAAATCACTCCTGAAAATGTCATAAAAATCTGTCCATAACTTTATGACTTATTTTGAACACAAACAGACAAACAGGTAAACATCAGCAAAAGCATAATCTCCTTGGCGGAGGTAAGAAAAAAGCCTTGGATCACGCAAGGAGCAAAACCAGAGGGAGAGGAGCCAAAACAGGGCGCCACTTTCACATCTTTGTAGCTCCACAACATTATCTACTCCAGCTTTAACTGTGACCATGTAGTGATGCATTTAAAGCAGCTTAATTTTGCTCACTGGTACTTTGAATGAAGCATCCTCAATGGATGTTTCATTTTGACAAAGATTACTGAGGACAATTGAGACATGGTTTGATGATGCTAAAGAAGCTTTGCTAAACTGTATTTCTCTCCTACAGTTTCATTTTGTGAAGGTGTGCCTCCACATTTCAGCTGAATACTGAAATCGTGCTGTGTGGTGACGATCCTCAAAGGGATGTTGAGTTCATTTTCGTGTGCATTTATAAAGTGACACATTTGGAGGAGGCAGAATCACCCTTCAAAGTGTAAAAAATAGTTCAACGGGAAAGACATTTTATTACAGTTCAACAGCACAAGAAGTCAAGGACACACTGATAGCTAGTGTTGAATTTGTCTCTTATGGAGCGTTTTCTTTCCCTATGAGCTTCTCACTCTATCAGCATTGTGGTGCAGACTTACAGTACTTGCAGGCAATATGCCTGGAATCCCAGAGTAGCTCAGTTGGAGTTGACATGTGAAAATTCTCAGCTATGCAGATGCCTTTGCCATCGATGGGAGATGCGGCTCAGCCCCACCCCCCACGGTTTGTGAGCGGCTTGTATTTCAAATATACCGAAGCCTCTTCTCTCATCCAACTCACCTAGATGTAATAAGACGTGGAAGTTTCAGAATATACTGAGTGACTTTCGAAAAGAACCAGTGAAAAAGAGTAAGATTTCGCACATGTGATCCAGTTGTTTACGTAATTTGGAAGCAGCTCAGATTCTGGGCAGGAGTGCTCCCCTGGCACATGGCTTATGCCTGAGAGGAGGCAGGATTTCTTAAAAGAGCCTTTATTAGTTTCATTGCAAAACTCCGAGGCTTACGGTTTGGTAAGTATGCAGTTTCACAGCTCCAGACTTTCCAGTAATAAGTAAGAAATACTTAAACTGCACTGCAGTGGAAATGTTGGCCAATTTAAATTCAGATAACAGTGCAAACGTTGGCTGGACTTCCCTGTGTTGACTTCATGGCAGCCAATGAGAGCAAAACTTCTTACAGTTTGCAATGCTGTGATACTCCATTCAATGCAAAATGTGTGTTTCACATGATGATACCTGAATAAAGAGACATGATTAGTGTGTGAACTGACATTTTCAATTTTATTGTTGATTGCATGCCTTTTCAGTCATGTTGACCGCTCAAAGCACTTTACACTACATGGTACATTCACCCATTCACACACACACACTCATACCCCGATAGACACACCGCAGGGCGATGAGGAGTTCAATGTCTTGCCTGAGGACACTTAGGGATGTAGTCAGGGATAGCTAGGAAGCAATCCACCAGCTCTCTAGTTGGAAGATGACTGTGCTTCCTCCTGAGCTTCAATCACCCCCGTTGTTGGTGACAGTAAAGGCTTCAGCCATCTCTGTGGCTCTGTACGTGTCGTAAGAAGTACAGAATGGCTGACTGACTGAACCTAAAAACAACTTGGTCAGTGATTCATGATATTTTTTTGATGAGTATATCAAAACAGTATTTTAGATTAATGTATTTATTTAATATGTATATGTTTTTATGTCACACATTTTATCATGAAAACATCAAAGGTTTTATTTCTGACAGACAAAAGTCCATTATTGTGGGCATTTAGTCTCATCTTCTGTGCATCACGTCTTCTTCTGCAACTGTTTTGCGTTATTCAGGAGAAACGGTAATTCAGGAAATTGAGCCTATTTGAACATAGCACCTATAGTGCAGATGGCTTCCTTTCGAAATGTTGTCAGTAAAGATTTGATGTCATTTATTTATGAGTTTATTTTCACCTGTCATTCAAATGAAATTTTTTGGCCATGTTTTCTTAAAACACGTTTTTTTATGGCTACAAGGACATATGGTTTGAATAAGAATCACCAACATTTGTTATGTAAACAGCAATTTATTATGTGATTTAGTTGAAACCTCAACTAAAAAATGTCTTACGCTCTAGGCTCCTTGTAAAACTTTTAAACCCCTTCCCAATTTCAAAACTATGACGTCAAAAGAGGTGAAAACTTTGCTTTCACTGTTTGTATCCTTTTTTTTGTTTGTTTGTTTTTACTGAACTACGTTACAATCAGTGAGTTTCTCTGAAATTTAAACATGAATTCCAGAAAGAAGAATTTACCAGTAACTACTTATTAGGGGTGAGAAAATTTAATCGAAGATCTGGATTTTTTTGTTTCACAATTTTAAAATAGATTTTTTGTTAAAAAAAAAAAAAAAAGGTTTTTTTTTTCAAATAAAGAAAATAATCTATATTTAATCCCCGGTTTGTTACACCCTACTGGCCCCTGTCGCATTTCTTCTTAACTGAAATCAAGAAAACTGAGGATCAAAAAAAAGTTTTGTACATTTTATTTTGTTTTTAATCTACAAAAATCATCAATATCGAGGAATTGTGAGAATTGCAATTTAAATTGAATCAGCACCCAAAAAAATCGGAATTGAATCGAATCGGGACAAAATCATATCGTCACAGCCCTACTTGTTTGTAAAAGGTTTACAAGGGACTTAATAATTCTCTTCCTGAACTGAGCTCTTTAACTTTCCCATATCCCAGTTTTCTGTTACTTTTAACCAAACTTTGATTTAGTTTTAGCATCAAATATTTCTGTCATCACTGTTTTGAAGCTTTTTGGCTTTGACTAAATAACATAACTATAAAGTGTTGAATGTTATATTTTACATGACCTGAACATCTTCCGACTTTATAGTTTTTACCGAATATTTTGTCATTTTTTCCAGGAATTATTGAGGATATGGTTTTCAAATAGATCAATTATTATCAATTAAGTTTAATATTTTTTTTAATTTAATTTATTTTAATTATTGCTTAGCTGCATATGGGTTTTACATTGTGAATGGTTTTAACTTATTTTTCTTAGTTTAGATAATGCCTGAAATATTTTAAATAAATAAACTGTTTTATAAAAAAATATTTGCATCTATACAAATGCATACATAAATTAAAGATATAAAGAGTAAGAATAAAGATTTGATCAAATAAACATAAGATATGAATAAGTTTGTATCCTATTTTTAGGGAACCTGAACTTGTTATAGCATTCCTAAACAAGGACATTATATAAATAATGACATACATTTTTCAAACTTTACCATTCTTCATTTGAATGATGCCGCTTCACTTAGTATTTGCAGAAGATGGATTCTACTAAAATCTGACGTGTTGGTACAGACCTATGCTTCCTGCGCAACATCACAGCTTAAGGCATTTCTGGATCTGACTGAATTTTGTCATTTATAGAGAAGTGCAGGAAGCAGTTTTTGTCAGGGCAAAAGAATGTAAAAAAAAATGTTTATCCTGTTTGTCCGTGGTTGACAGTGTTATAGAAGTTTAATACAGGCACTGAGTGGTGCTGTTAAAAAAAAAAAAAAAAAAAAAAAAAAATATATATATATATATATATATATATATATATATATGTATTTATATCACCCTGCTTTTATTTGGAAAGAAAAAATGTTTAGTGGTTTAGTAAAGTTTGGGAAAAATAAAAGCTGTAGCTAACAATAAAGCATTAATATAGTATATAATAGAGACATTTTCTTAATTACCACCATGGATGTGTGTCAGTCAGGTCTTGTATTATCTTGTTTTACGACATATAAACCCTGGTTTATATGGACCGGTGTGAGATGGTCCACTTTAAACAGACCCTAGTTCATTTCCACAGATAGTTCCCTTCAACACGCATCACTGTGATTTGAATTCTTATGTCAGCTGGACATCACTTCATCCCCCACGGCTGATCCATTGCCAATTAACTTACAAAACCTTAAATGGCAAAACCCCATGCTTAGCTCTGCTCTTTTTCAATCTTCACCGATTGATTTGCAACTTCTACTTACTGGAACCATTTACAACTGAATCTAAAACTGGGCCCATTCATTCCATTTTCCTCTTTTACAGACTTATTGTATAACTAGGCTGTACTCGCTGTTGCTTTCATTAACTACTCCTTCTTGTAGGAATTGCTGTTCCTACATTTTTTATTCTAATTTTATAAACAGTGTATACTATATTTAATACTTAGTAATTATATACTCCCTATTGTATGTTTTATTGTTGCCTCGGACACAGGCCACCATTGTAAATGAGAATATGTTCTCATTTCACTTATCTGTTATCTGTTGTGGACATGTTTCTGCACTCTGGTGCAGACCAAAGAAGGAAACTCTGGTTCATTTGAAAACCAGGGGTCTCAGTTTACTTGCAAGTGAACCCTGATGTTGTTCAGTTCCAGTATGAAAGCGAACAGACCAGTCAGTGAATCAAACAGATGTAGACCACATCATAGTGCGACATGCTCACAGCTCGCTGCCTCTCCCACTGCTCATACTAAACAGCTTCTTGTGAAAACTGCAGGTTTTAACACCAGAGTAAAAATGGAGACTGCATAAATGTGTTGCTGCTTCAGTGTTTACTATTATCGAATGACCCTAGCAAGTCAAAGAGCTGGATTATCTTCTTCCTTCTTAATGGTCAGAGATTGTTTGGAGGAGTACTATTGTCATTGTTGTGGCAGTTTGGTCTACTTGGGTTAAGTGTAGTGTGAAACCAAAGCAAAGCAAATGAAAGTGGGATATACCTTGGCATTCCCCACCCAGCAGAACCAAGACTCTCAGACTATCCTGGTGTGAATGGGCACTTAAACTTATGATCACGCAATAACTGGACCACATGGCAAACCAATGGACATATATATAGTCAAAAGAAACAGGTTTGTCTTTGAGCACAGATGTTTGGTGATTTAATATTTCATTAAGTGCTTTGTTGTGTTTACAGCGACTGAAATGTTTCTTTTATTCCATGCATACTGTTTATTATCATAGATTCTCCATTTTCATCAATGATTTTGGTCTAATAAAAACCAATTTCCTTACCCAGCAACCAAAGACCTTTTAGTAAGTGGAATGTAGAAGGAGCAGGATGATGGGTCAGCTGCATTCCAGTTGGAATATACTGCGTTCAGCACAGCCTGTGTCTGTGTGTATTTCCCTCGCTCACTAAAATGCCTGAGCATCTTCATCCTGGTCAGTGTGTATTAACATTTGTCTCATGGATGTATAGTAAATCCTTTAATGCATTTATAATGTGATCCACCATGTTTCACTGGCTATAATCCAGAAATATTGCAGCATGTCATTTTGGGCCTTTATAGAATTTAGTTGATAGAATCAGTTTAGTAGAATAACTGCTTTAATAGAATAAAAAGGCTTGCAGGCTTTTGTTTGGAAATTAATTTGTTATCCTTTATCAAACCAGGAAGGTTTCCCTGGGATATTCTTCTTGTAGGGATTTATTTTTAAGACAGAAGACCATTTTTATAAAACAATTTTACAATACAGAAACACAAGGGAAATCACACGCAGGTCAATATTTATCAAACATATTTCTACTGTCAGAGAATATGATGTTTAAAAATGACATATACTTTAGTGCAATGTGCAAAATACCTTGAGAAGTAAGAAGGTGATGTTTCTAAGGTGAGAATATTTTTTCAGCTCATTCCATGCCCAGGGAGCATTAAAAAGAGAAAGCATTTCATCAAGCGTTGAGTGCACCATGGGGACATTTTAAAGAAGAGTTAGGCTTATAGTCAGTGTTGTGATGGAATACAAAGCTTTATGGCAGACTCCAAGGAGACAGGTTACCTGGAAGTACTTTAGCAATAAATGCAAGCATGTATTTCCTCCTGTGATGCAGAACAGGTCGGATTTATACATAATGCGATGCATTTGTGCGCCTACATTTGTCACAAAACATAATACAGCTTGTTTTGGACATTATGGTTTTTTTTTTTAGGGGGCATGAAGATGGGCACGTTTAAATCACATCATTATAGTCTAATGCATAAAGACAAGCTATTTACTTCCAAGAAGGAACGCATTATTGAGAAGTAATAAAAAGGCTAGTTTTGGGCTTAACCATTTCAGTGTATTATCAGTATGGACATTAAAAACCTGTTTATTAATCCATTTGTTACTTTTGTTAGCTGTCAATATGGAAGCTTTCTGATGTTGGATCATAGGATTTGCTATATTAGAATGAAAATGAAAGGAATTTGCATAAATATATTTTGACTTTTTATTTTCAAGGTTTGGATTGTTTACTCTGTGACTGCCTAAAGACTTCTGCTTTTAAGGGATGCCACCTCATAGATGATTGTATAATCTGTATTTAAATTAATGTTATAAGGATTGACTCCATTATTTCTGTTAATCAACTAGATGAAAGGTATCCAAAGACATACTTGCTAGATTTACTGGCATCTCTAGATTCTCTCTAGGACAGAGTGTGAGTGTCGCTGGTTGTTTCTCATTTTGTGTTGGGCCTGTAAAAGACTGGTGACGTGTCCAAGGTTAACCCTGCCTCTCAAGGCTCCAGTCCCTTCCAACCATGTATAGAAAATGGATGAATAGAGGAAATAGATAAAAAATATAAGGAAGGAGGCTGAAGGCACATTTACTCTTGCTTTTACTTTATTTTTTATTTAAACAGAAACTGATGTTAACCCAGTGTTTGCAGTGCTGAAGTCTTTCTGGTCCACCAGAGTAGTTTGTCTACGTTTGTGCATAAAGTAACTATACATATGAAAATAACTGCATTTGAATTTTAGCATGAATCAGTGATATAGATACCCTTATCAGCTTAGTTAGTGGAATGTTGGCATTAAACTGAATCAATCCACTAAGCAGCAAATTCATGGATTGATTCCATGTAGTGGAAGCAATTATTCTGGTAAATGCTTCAATTCAGCTAACTTAACAATTCAGTAGAGCAGCGTAATGTTTAGACTTTATATCAGGATCATTTAAAAGTTTTCATTTAAAGGTGGCGAAGCAGTCTTTCATGCTTCAAAGGGAAACACTGGTTGAGATTTTCTTAGAATTTCCTAGAAAGCCTGTTTTGTTTTTGTTTTTTTTGTTTTTGTTTTTTTTTTCTTATTGCAGCCAGTTAAGGCCAAAATTACACACTGACAAGTTGTCCAGGGCTATATTTAATCACCGGTTTGTTACATCCTACTGTTGAACTTTGCTGTAGTAGGTGTGTTTGATAAACAGAGCTGGACATGTCTGGAAAATCAACAAATGCAGGAAAGTAGTTTTACCCGACAAGCATTTGATATGTCATGAGTACCGTGGCCTCATTTAAAGCCTGAGTGTGATTTATGGAGAATTATCGGATTAAAAAAAAAAAAAGTGCTTAAAATAGTCTAATACTTGTTAACAGTCTGGAAAGGGGTCACTTTTTTTTTTTCACAGGTCTCTACAATTTATTAAAGTGAAACCTGCAACTGACAGTAAGGTTAGGGTGAGGACAGTGGAAGATAAACTCAGATTAAAACCTGAAGCAATAAGTTCTACAATAATATCCGACTTATAAAAGGCTCTATATCTTATCATATGAGGTTAAAACAGGACGGGTAGGGTGGGCAGAACCAGAATTCCTATCAGAGGAATACCGAGAGACCTTAAACTCATCAAATCATTTTTGACTCACTGACGAAGGCCAGCGAGCTGAAAAGGTATTTTAGTTATTTTTATAAAAGAGAGTGCCTGCCTTGAAGATATTTGTGCTTGACGTATCAAAAAACAATCAAAAATAAAGGTGACAAAATATGTGGTTCCATTATTTTCAGGCTAAATAGGCAAAAGCCTTGACTTTGGGACAGCTATTAGCCAATTATTAAAAAAAGCATAGTTATAAATATAGAAAATGAAAACATTTTAAACACAAAACTACACTATTACCAAGAAAAAACACCCCACAAACACTGCAGCAGAGCAAACTGCACAGGCAGCAGAAAAAATATACATTATTGGGAGAAGAACTCATATAATAAACAAGCTTATCTCCTGTACTTTCAGAGACTGGAGAGTCACTGATGAGGATTCAAAGCAGATCTTCCAGCAAACATCATCCTTGTCGTATCACAATCTGTCATTCTCTTGCTTAGTTCAGGTGAAATAGGAAAATGTGGACAGCTCTGTTATTCATATATTCAATGATGAAATTCTTCTAAAAGGCAGGTCTTCTTTTCAGTCCAATTACTGGGAAGGAACTTTTGAGATTTCAGATTTTTCATCAACATCGCCATGGCTAAGATTGACAGCAGCTCATTGACAATATATGCATGACTACATGCAAAATATGAGCATAATGATGCACTCAAAAAAATCCACACTCATAAAATGACTATTAAAAAACAATTATAAAGAAAGTAAAGCCTCTTTCACCACAGTTTTTTAAGACCTTTAATTATCAGACAATGTAACTGCTTATTATTCAGTGCAGCTTGTGCAAGATAAACAAACTGTTTTGTAAGCAGTTCTCTCCAGATCCACCAGAACCCGAGGTTTGTTGATCGTAAGCGTGTCCACTATGACAGGCAGTTGAAATCCCTTGTCGTAACCTTCATTCATAAGATGAGACACAAGTTGGTGTCAGAATCCCTGGAGAAGATATGACTTACTGCCAGAATGTGTCAGGATCCTTTAGATGTTCATTTGTCATTGGAAGATAGTAGTTCTATAAACTGACAAATGAAATATACCAGCAGCAGAGAAGCGCTGTATCCTTTTTACATAATGGTAATAGCAAAATGATCTTGCGTTGTTGCTTGATTAAATGTGCATTGTGATTTTTGACATCCTTTCAAGTGAACTGCTTTCATATTGTTTTTTTCCTGGAAGTCAGACATAGAATCACGTTACGCGTTATTTATATTAACCCTTTCAGTGACGCTCCAGGGATAGCAACATGCTAAGCAAAGTTTAGATATCATTTTTAAGGTCACTGTAATTACTGTCATGTTTAATTACTTTCTAAGAAATGGGGAAATATGTGGTTCAGAAGTATTTAGAGAGTATTAATGATATATGAACTTATTCCAAAAGAAATGTGACTTCATGTGGCTGCATGTCAGTATTAATAAGGCTTTAATGGCAGTGTGTGTTTTGTTGATGGTGCATGTGTGTGTCAAAAGCTATTGCTGTTTTTTGCATCTTTATTAAATTTGAGAACTCTGTCAGAACTTTGCTTTTGCTTTGTGATTTGCAGTAGAGTAGCTCTTCTGAAAAGTACTTCAATCAAGGTGAGCAAGTGTCTGACGTTCAGCTCTCAGCAGCCTCGTTACTAAACGAAACCGAAGGGTGTAATAATAGCAGCCAATGACAAACTTCCTGGGGAATTAATGGAGGACTAATTAGTCTATAAATAATTGACTTTATTTGGACTGTAGCCGAAATTAGTCGTCTTACAAAAACAATATATTTGTCTTAGATTGGCAGACCCCGGGATACCTGGTGCCTCTTTGGTCAATAGCGAAGAAGATGGTGATGATGATGATGATGTTGCCCTCTAAATGTGACACATTTTAATACTCGGCTTTAATCTTCTAAATATTTAAAACAGCTGATTTCTCAGTGAGTATTTGCTCTCACTGTTCATGAACATCTTATGTGGATAACTACTTGTCAAAGTATTATCCATTTGATTTCCTTTAAGCTCCTGTTTTCATCCCTGAACTTTGCCTCCGGTAATGTGGAAGATGTTGTCTTTGTGAAACTTTAGTTTTTCTTACAGCTTACAGAGCAAGGCTTCAGATATAAACTAATCAGGTGGATTAATGTTAACTGGTTTTTAAGCAAAGGAATTAAACAGTTAATAAAGGTAGATATTCAGAGAAACTGAACAGCTCCATGAATACTTCACCTGAACCACCAAAGCCACACAACTTGACATTCAGTTTACTGTCATCATTAATTTATGAAACCTTTTGTACATAGAAAAAAAAAATATTACCTTGAGAAAGCTCTCAGATATTTTAAGACTTAACACGTGTTTCTCTTGCTACAGCGGGTATTTTTGTGAGTCTTTTTAAAAAATGGATGAGTCCATTAGAATGTGTCCATGTTAATAAATATTGTAGAGCCCTACTTTCTGCTTCCTTACCTATTTAGTGGTCTCAATTATTGTAGGTCAGTGCGATTTGCAAGTCTATGAGAAGAATGACCCATCTTTATTTGTTACTGCGCAAGTTTGCATAGTGAAAGTACAACTCTGGTCTGCTAAGTCACTAAGACAAAAAAAAAAAAAAAAAAAGAAATGCAAGAAAAATAACTGTGATTTCAACAGCTGTTGATATAAATAACCAAGTGGGAGCACATAAAGTCTATTTCTACTGATAATTGCTATGTTTTAAACACTGGCATGGTTTTATGTTTCATCATCAGATGCTGTCATTCAGAGGATTACTGTTTATTTAAGCTGGGACTGAGAGTGTATCACATTGCACTAATGCTACAGCACTACTGTAGTAAAACTACATGATCTGTTACATCTAAAAAAAAGGAGCTTTTATGGATTATAAATCAATTACAAAACCTAGAACTTTAATTTAAAATCCTCAGAATTCATGCATAAATTTACATTTATTGAATCTCATTGTGCTGCTGTGAAATCCACTGACCTGCAAGCAGTCATTTATTATTTGTTGTTTTGTGACATCCGTTGATACAGTATATTATGAAATGTCGAAAGGATTTGATTGTTATATAACTGTATATTTTAAGCTTTTGATGAAAATTAAAACAATGCTGTTGCGTTGCTCCACAGGATCCCATACTTGCTGCATTAAATTGCTTATATAATGGAAAAATGATCCTTTTTAATTTAGGAGAACAACACATCACAGCTATCTGCCTTGTATACTGCCTCACAGAGAACACAGAATGTTTCCGTCTGGGACAAAAGGGCTGTTCTTCAGGGCTACAACCAAAGCAGGGTATAATTAGGAACTAAATGCTGCTTTCAGTCAGAATGTGGTCTGCGTGCATTTCCAAAGGACAGCCAGTCTTGTGGTTTGTGGGTTTTATCATCAAATGTAAATTGCACAGTTGAAGAGGAGTGGCACTGACTCATAGAGTTTAGAATATCCAGGAACCTCATCCGCTAAAACATTCATGTGGTGCAATATGTCAGAAGTTTACATGTTCATGTTTTTTCCAGATCATGGACAGGCTGTTAAAAACTAGATTCATGGAAGTTATGATTTTCTAGACTCCACAATTTTATGAAGAAAAAAAAAACATGTAGGAAAGTCCAAAAGCCCCTGGGATCAAATTTTGAATGCACGCCAACAACAAGGAAGTCAGTGTTAGTCTATGGTGTAAAGAATGGCAAATGACCAAAACAAGTACATAAAACTAACATTCAACTGTATCCCCATAATAGAGGCGCTTTACAGCCACCAAAGTAAATATTATCAGTGTATTATTTATCATCTCTGTGATGAAGTGTGATCTGGAAAGGAAAGTCTCATTTTATAGTTGCATTTATTTAAAAATCCTTTTCTTAGTGATCGGTCAGCAAACAGGGAGAGGCTTTATTGGCTGCACTGATAGAAATTACAAGGCTTGTCCACCCTAAAATGCTTCTTATTAGCTGTTTACGACACAGTATTACTTAACTTTGATGAAAACCACCTATACTTTTTAAAATTTGTGTCTTATTATTATTTATTTTTTTTTTTTTTTTCTTGTTTGGGTTTTTTGTTGTGGGTCAAAAATGACAGAAAACACCTCCAACAGGGTAAATACGGGTTTGGTTTTTCATGCTATAGAGGTAAACTTGGTCCCTCCTAAGTCACAAAACATTTTTACAAAAACTCACAGCCCCCTCCTTCCAGACACTCACCTTGCAGGGATAAAAAAAGCAGTGCCCACCAACGCATGTGCACGGACATGAACTTGTTATCTGACATAGATTCACTTGTTTCATGCTGTCACACCTTCACAGAGCTTTTGAGAAAATACTGCTGCAATGGTGTGGATTTGTGCTTTTGAGAGGGTGGGGGGTAAAAATAATACCGTATTTTATACTTCACCTGCTGATCTTCATGTTGTGACAGACAGCAAATACAGCTTAAATTGTAGCAACGGCAACTTGCATCAGCCTGCTGTGGGTCGTCACAGCTTACTGGACCTTAATGGAGCTCTTGCCACAAGCTAGCACAACAGATCACACTGATACAGTTCAAGACCACCTTCTTATTCCACCCCTGCATTGTGTCGAGGAGGGGATTCAGGTGCGGACATGTCCTCCACCTCCGTTCCGTGGCAAAGGTGCTTTGTGAGTCTTTATGACTTTCCATCTTGCTTGTGGCCACTGAACTGCTGTCTGTCATTTAATATTTTCTGCGTGTGTATTCATGACCTGCACGCTCTCTGACCCCTTAAGTATACGTGTGTGTGTGGATGTTTGTGTGTATTTCTCAATCTATAAATGCAGTCTCATGGCTTTTTTATTTGAGATACTTAATTGCATTAACAAAACCTTCAATGACAATTAATATCAATGCACCAAATGTCTGCAAAAAAGGACAGACGTCAAATTCCTGACATGAGATATTTTTTGTACGACTGGATAACTAAGTGCAGTGACTTTTTTTTTCCACACTGAGACATAGCCAGACATTATTAAAAAAAATGCACAAACATATGGTCCAAATCTGATATCATGGCTTGGCAAAAAAGAAGATTGGTGTACTAGAACAGGTAAAATCTGCCACTGATGTTGAGACTGCAACATTTATCAAGTGCATGTCAGCTCTGAAGTTCTGCTGTAGGTTCCAAACTGCATCTAAATGTGTTTGGTAATGTTGGAAATGAGGATGGAGAGGCTGCTGAAACCCAGCTGTTGTTTTGGCTCTCATCCAGTCAGCAAAGAGCCAGTTATCTCTGTGGACTCTCTGATGTCTATCGCCATCCTCACCAAACACGCACTCACAAACACACAGTGTTTGTTTTGCACCCTTGTATTCCACAAATGAGAGTCTTTTCCCCATTTAGCCATCCACATCACCTTTTATACTCTGCTGAATAAAATACATCTTCCCTCGGCTATGTTTTCTATCACTTAATCATTTGTGCTGTAGTTTCCATCATAGTTTGCTGGGTATTTTACTAAGTTGTAATCTTTCTACAAAGTACCAAAAATACACATGGGCATGAGCAACAATATGAACATTCAATTTTTTAAATAGATTTGATGGTAATCTCAGCAAAAACTCCCATTTTCCGTTGACTATCTGCAGGATTTAACTGAAAGAATAAAACTGCATTAGGTCTTTTCTAGAGAGTTTATAGGAAGATTTTAGTCCATATGGAGCTTATTGGACCACTCAATGATAGTTGGAAAGCGCATTATCTTTTGTTTTTATATACAGTATCTATATATAAACTGATGTAACATTTCATTTTCTGAAAATAGTACAAACAAAGTCGTTCAGCTTCTCTGTGAATGCCAGCAGAATGTTGGTTTATTGTATTCAGAATTTGGTGGTTTTTGTGGACAGTTTCAGTTTTTTATGTTGTCAACTTTCTGTTTTATGCTTTCAAAGCAAAGTTGGGTTTTTTTTTTCACACAGCACCAACATTTGTCTGTCTGCTTCAGTGCGTGGCAGTCCAGGAAATGACCTTGGTTAACCACAACTTTCTTGAAAGAAGATGGAGAAGTAGAAGAAGTCTGTCCACAATGAGGGCTGTTAACAATGTACCAGCAACCCACTGTCTCTTTTAGGTGTATGCATGGCATATATTCACTGAAACCATTTTATTTATTTTTTTTTATCTTCTCTTATTTTTTCCCAACAGAACATTTAAATTCAACCTATCAACAAATTGCAGTGTTGATGATAAATTATATTAATTACAAAAAAACAACAAGAGCTTTAACCCAACGAAAAAAGGTATAAAACTGAAAACTAAAACCTAACCGCATATAGATTTTTGCTTCCAAACTTCATAATGTTAGTATTAAATCCTTGAGGTTGAGCACGCTCTTGACAGAACAGCCTAAATGCAGTTCTTTCAATATTGGTCTTATATTCTTGCAGAGAGCTGCAGTTAAATTCATCAAGCCTAAGTTTGCGAAGACAAATACAAACTTGTGGTTTATTCAAGTGAAGTTTATATTCTAGCAACCGGTGATGAAAACACACAAATATATGGTGTATATTTTTCTAATTTTCATTTTGGCACACACTCGAAAGCATTCGACAAAAAGAATACTGTGTGTTTGAATGAAATGCAGTAAATAAGAATGTCCATGTTTCTTCCCTGGAGAGGGTGTGTTTACTTTAGAGGTTTGGATTCTGGCCAGTGGAGGAGGAATAGTTTTTCAGAAATAATCAGGGGGCACACTTATTACCCAGGATTCTCCTCTTGAAATGGTAAATGATACCCTTCTATGTCTCTGCTGGTCTGCAGACAGAAAAAGAAAAAGAAAACAAACCCTAAAACACTGCACCTTGTTTTAGTTTAATCTTTCACAGGGGGCTTAAATTCGTCTGTGAAGGTCACAGTTTAATTTCTAATGCGCTGATGAGTTGTCCAAGGGAAAAAAAAAACAAAGAAATAAAACTGATGCACTGTCAAGCATGTAGCTGACATTTTGGCTACATATTGTATTAACGCGATGCGGACCTTCATCTAAACAAAGAAAATTGCCATGGATGGAGTCTGTGATTCTCTGCTAGAAGGGTACTTTTAACATCTTTATTAACTGTGTCTAAATTTTCATTGGATCCGCTTTCACCTGAGTAACACCAAGCAGTTATTTAGATTAAAATAGAGTGAACGTCTCAGGAGCTTTCAATGGAATATTCTGTATTGGCGTAGTTAGTACAGTAAACAGGTAGTATCTATCCTTGTTCGCCTGTGGTCAAATGTTGTTCCATCTGTGGTTGTTTACTGTGCAAAGCCATAAACGTCTTCATTCTGTAACCCTATTCAGCTCTCAGACTGGACATCCTTTTTTCAGCACAGAAAGTAATGAAAATATTGATGCATTGAGGTATTGTGGGTTTGTATGCAGCAAAGCCACACAGACAAGTATTTACAGTTTAATTTTAAGGCCTCAAAATTGCGCACTTACATCAGAGACAAGGTGAACTTTTCTTTGTTTGTAAATCTTTCCTGTCTCAGCAAGAAGATTTGAAAGCTAATCATAAAAAAAAGATCCTGGTGAGTTTGTGAAGAAGAATAAAAACCGTTTGCTGCAAGAGACTGTCATTGTCAGTTGTTGGAAGTTCTGCTTTCATTTCACAGCACGGTCAAACTACTGTTTGTTTCTTTGCTTTTTTCTGGTTTCTCTACAATAGAGTAGTTTTAAATTATAGTCGAGCCAGTTTGATTTCTGAGTGTGGATGCGATTTGAACTCTTACATTTTTCACAGAAAAAGGCTCACACTTGCCATTATTTTCCAGATTTAATGGAAGTATCATAGCTTGTTAGAGGACAAACTTTAGCATCCTGTGGACTTTTTAAAATGTAATGACGAAGGATGATGAATATAATTTTTAAAAAAAAATACAACTCTCAGGAAGTGGCAGTGAAACTTGTTTAGAATTGAATTATCTGTGTTTCCATCAGTCTTCTCCTCCTCGCAAAGTGTTGTGACTATTCTGCCTTCCAGCAAAGGATTTTCCTGTCAATATATAAACTGGCAAACTTCTTACTGTAATAGGAGTGAGAGTAAGTTCAGATATGCAATTTGTGCCTGAAACTGACAGATGCAACTGCAGCCAGTTGCTCAGAGTAAATGTGTGTTATTATACTCTTTGCCCTGGATCACTGAACCAAATAATAATAATAATAATAATAATAATAATTTAAAAAAAAAAAAAAAAAAAATTGAAATAAGACACTTAGAATTTCTTTTAGTCATGCCACCACACATGCTGCATTGCATAGAGGTTCATTTTTGTCCTTTTTTTTTTTTTTTTTTTTTTGCTGATTAGCACTAAATAAACTTACAAAGTAGAAAACTTGTATTTTTTTTATGTGTGGGTGTGTGCTTTAGTTCTAACACAGTAATAGCATGTTTTTATTCCCAGCTTTCACGTTGCCACAAGTGAACGTGGCTGTGTTTTTTTTAGTCATATTTGTCATTGCCTAACAGTGATCTGTAAGCAAACTGCATGCTGCTTAGGCATAAACTATGACAAAAGAAAAATCCTTTCTTGACTGAAAATACACATACCTGAGGCACCACATCACGCACAAATCCAGAGTTCAAAAGCTGAAAATCCATAATCTTTCAGAAACATTTTGGGAACAAATATTTGACGTTTTCATGTCTAAGCACTCATAATGTTGCAGACACAACTGCCAGAACACCAGCTGGGACTTAAAATGGGAAACTGATACTGTTTTGTCGAGAGGAAGGAAACAATCCTTCATATCCTCCTTTTGCTTCATCACGGTAAAGACAGAAATAAACACACCTCATGAATGCTTTTCCATGTACACTGATTTGCTCAGTGTAATCTGCCAGTAGACCTTCTACATGAAGAGCTGCCTGTCTTACCTTCCATAAAACCATGCTGGTCTCATGATAAAAAGTCAGTAGTGTGCATTTTGGAGTGTCCTTTTCCTGAGGGAAGCTGGACTGTTTTTTGCTGTTCATAGCACTATGAGCAGGTGCGAAAAGAGGAGTTACTGGGTTTACAAGCAGATGCTAAGAGTAAATCATGCTGCCCGATTAGCTGGGTTCTTCATTTTATTCTCATTATAATTATAAATGAAAAGGCTGAACTTTTATTCCTCATCTAGAGGGACTCACATATGCAGAGCATACTTTTGTTTTGAACTTTTCTGTTCTTTTTTTTGTTTTATTGCTATTGTTTCCCGAAAGACCCATCATGTTGCCTGTTGATGTAATTAATCATACTTGGTGTGTGGATTTTAGCGTGCATTTTGCACAGCAGTGTCCTTCATACTTGAATGTTTTCCTTTCTTTAATCGCCATCATTGTCTTTTCTTGCAGGTTTATGCAGATGATGTGTTGACAAGAGAAGAGCAGATAGGCCTGCTGTTTAAAGCCAAACAAAGATGTGAGGGGGCCATGAAGGCCAAGATTCCAGGTGAGTGTGTGAAAGTCTTTATGGCTTTTCCATGTTGTCATTGCATGTTTATGCTTGTTAACCAAGTCATATTAATATGATTGTATATAAATACTGTTAAATTCACTATAGTATGTTTTTTTTTTTTTTTTTTTTTTAATCTGTTTTTGTTTTCTTTGTTTTTTCCACTGACAATAAGTTATTTATTTATTTTTTTTACTTGTTCATTCTTTGTTACATTAACCAGATTGGTATTTTTCCAATACCGACGTTGGCTGTCAAGAGGATTACAGTTTGGATGTTTGCCCTGCAGCTTATTTGAGATGATATTGCCCCTAAAAGCCTACCCACCATGGTGGGAGTGCTAAATATTAAACAAATCATTGTTTTGTTCAAGAACAGGTTGATAACTGCAAGTTAAAAGCTGGAGGATGCTTATTTTATCACGTGTTTCCAAATGTAGAGTCTTCTCTGAGAAGATTAAGCAAACAAAGTGTGAACCTTTATATAACACACATGTTGCTTTTCCGTTACTCTTTTTTTTAAATTTAGCTTAGTTTTTGTTTAAAACTAGACTGAGCCACTGAGGAGGTTTCTCAGTAAATTCTAGTTTGAGAGAAAGATTCAGTGGGGGATGCAATAACCCCCCCCACTCCAGAGATTTCTGATTGAAGATGTGAAATTCAGTGAAGACAAGTGGATAGCATCAGACAGGCAGGACAAGCAGGAGAAAGATGGTGAACTGAAAGGAAGAAACAAAACATTATTTACACTAAAGTTTGGCAAGATCTGCACATACCAACTGCATTTGCCAGTAGGGCCACCATGATGACCACAGGAGAGCATTAGACTGTAAAGAGCACTTTATTATCATGATTGAATGTCATTGTTAACTTATTTAAATGGGACTGCTGATTATGGGAGCTTAAACTCTTATTATTATAATAATCATGTGTTGTGCAATCTTCAGCTATTTGCAGAAACCATCTTGCTTCATAACAAAAAGAAAAGTATGACAGGCCAATTTTTTTGCTCTTTTGCTGTTTTACATGTTGCTGATACGTTCACATCTGAAACTGTTTTGAAGAAATTGTGTGGCAACTCAATGTCCGTTGACGGTTAGATTTAAAAATACTGCCTTGCTTCCTTTGGCCTCCCTGTGGCTTTCATGAGGTTGGGATTGAGAGCAAAGCTGATCCTCGGGTGTATTTGCGTATTAAGGGTATCCAAAGGGCGCCATTTTCCAGCAGACCCCACCATCTACAGCATCTGTGGTTACTGTCATTTTCCCAGTTGATTGTTAAGAGAGAACTTTGGATTCCACAGCCAAACCAATCGTAATATTTTCACTTCAGCTCCAGTGTATTGTGGTTGCCTTGAATTCTTTGACCCTCCAGACGATACCCCTTGTAAATGAAACACATAATTAAAAACGTACCAGCCTCAGAACACAAAAGCCATTGTTGACTGTTCCCCGTAGTCACATTCCTCATGTGGTATTTCCCAACTTCTCATGGTTTTGATAACTATCCATAAATCTCAAGTTAGTAAAAAAAAAAAAAACAATATACTGCTACCATTTAGAATAGTATCCGTGAGTCAGGCCAGGATGTACCAGCAACACTGTTCTTTCTCTTAAACGCAACAAGATGCCCATACATGCTAACGCAGAGCTGAGTAATCAGTCCAACACAACGGCTCTCTCAGATGAGAGTTTGTGTTGTTCATCTGATCGCCATCATGCTTAATCCATGATGTCACGTCGCATGTCGCAGTGACTGGCAGTCCTGGTGTCACTCTGCAGCATGCACTTCCGAGCACATACTGCCTGAATCATGAACTTTATTGTCGCCATTTTAAACATTTGTGACATTCAACTGAAGAGGAGCGTTTTCGGTAGCCTTGACAAAGCATAGCATTAGCACATCTCACTTTTCTTTATCACTTGAAAGACATTCTGAGAAATGCACCATGAAACTTTCTCACATAGAGTAAGATGCATGTGTCATAAACGCACATCTTCAAAATACAAGCTAAAACAGAGTACTTATTATTACACTGATAGTTGGGAGAATGAAGACACTAACTGCTTTTTTTTTTTCTAGGAGGAATCTGTGTCTAATCTTGCTGACTACAAGAGCTCAGCTTCTCAATAGTTTAAGGTTTTTATCAACTGATATTTACTCTCTTTGATGCGCTATACATTTTCAGTAAGAGGGAACACCTGGACATCAGTCAAGCACACTCAGTTTGAGTCCATGAAGTCATGCTGCTGGCTTCACTTGCAGTGACTTTCGCGCTATTTGTTTCTTAGTTTCTGGATAGTCTGTTATTTTTGGCACATGAAATAAGACATTATTTTTTCCTCAAAATCACATTAAAACTTAACTCTTTTGATGACAGAATACATGTCCATGTTTTCTGTCCATTTGAAATAATGCTTAAAAATGTGCTTTTTTGGTATTATAGCGATTATATTTCTGTATGTACTGGTGGACTGTTTTCAAGGTACTCCAGAGTCTATGCGTCTATATTGATCATGATAGCATGATTTTTTCTTACACAAGGCCACCAGATAGCACGAAGGTCACGTGGTTCCAACTGTGGTTCTGTCTTTGACATTTAGCTAGGCTCATTTAATCTCTTCACATTATGCACCACAGATGTCAGAACCCCATTGTTGCTTGAAAAGATGAAGCATCCTAAGGTGGATGCTCCTTCTTTAACCAGTCCTGACACCCTCATTTGTTGCCAACTATTCTTATCATCGCATGTTCTTCCAGAAATTAGTCAGTGAGCAAACTGAAAAACTACAATAATAATAATAATAATAATAATAATAATAATAATAATAATAATAATAATAATAATAATAATAATAATAATAACTAAAGAGCTTAAGGTGCAGTATTATCTGGATGTATATTTATATGTTTTTAAGTGCAGGTGAGTGAAAAGCACATTCTAAGGCACTTAAAATGTTGCTGAGGTTAAAAGGTGTTATATAAGTGCAGACTATTTACCATTTACTACTGGATGTGAGTCGTGCAACCGTAAACGGCTCAAAGCACATTATGTCTTGTATCTGCAGTCGACCTATTGGACCATATAAAAGCATTGAGCACCTTCTTACCATTGCCTGGAAACATCTACTGCATGTAGACCAACGTTAGTGCTGACCTTATTAGAGGAGAACTAAAGGAATTCTCAATGAACCAGAAATAACTGCCTCTGTTTATTTGTGGTGAATTCACAATATTTTATCAAAAAGTTAATGTATTAAGTGATCTATGTTACATAACAATATTTCCGGCCCCTCTTTCTGTCTCTCTGGTTGTGTAGATGGGTTTCATTTCTCTTCCCCATTTCCTTGCTTCCCGGTCCCTCCAATTTAAGATTAAGAAGTGTAGGCAAAAAGCAGCACAAGCAAAGAGGATTTGAGTCTTAGGTGTCAAACAAAATTAGACATCCTTGCACTGTAAGTCCAAAGTTAAAGCAATTAAATATGACATGGCACAAGTGCATCATATGCCTGTGTTATATTTCAGTCTGCGTCTGTATGTTATTTGTCAGATTAGTACAACATAGCCCATGGCATCTCTCTCTTTCTGATATATTTATTTTCTTTTTTTACTTTTACCCATTTCAGAAAGTGACATTATTTGTCACATGTGCCAAAAAGACCCTGCAAAGAGCACACCTGTATATACACACACTTTCTTATACTCTTCTGGCAAGTCCTCTTTGTCATTGCTTCTCTTTCCTCCACCTGTCGGATTTCTGGGTCACTAAGAGGAAAGGAGAGGAGACACAATGGCATAAAATAAAATAAAAAAAGAAGAAGAACTAAGAAGGAATGTGCAGCCTTGCGGCCCTCTGCTTGTACACAATGTGACTTCACAGTATTAAAGTAGCTCTCACAGGTAGTGACAGCTGCTGCCCCCCTTACAGTCTTTGCGTTAAGTCAAAGTCCTTATAGGCTCATCTGGGCACTCTGCAGCCATCTTGATAATGCCTTTTGACTGGTTGTTTTCAGGTCTCAACATCAGGTCACATTCTAAGCAAATGTGAAAAAAAATAAGGGCATTCTTGTTGGGCTGCTCGATTATGGTAAAAATAATAATCATGATTATTTTGACTGACATTGAGATCTCGATTATTTAAAACAATTATCCATTATCTTTAACAACATTAATTTATTTAACATTAAACAGCGGCTTTTAAACAATGTCTTTAAGATTCTACAATTTTTAGAAAACAAGCAAATAACATGAAGCTTTGACATGACAAAGTGCAGATACTGATGTAAACTGAACAGATAAATATAAACTATGTTGCAGGGAACTTCCACAATCGACTGCTATTATCCTACATTGCACCTGCAGCCAGAGCTGACTGTGAGACTGTGAGACTGGCCGCATTGGAGTGCTTTAGGACGGGAGGGGCTTCCGCTGCACGTTCCTGACAGTAACTGCAGAACAATATGTGCCCTCAAGTCAGTCACCAAAATACCAGAAAAGTCTCTAATAAGTCCAGTAAAAGTTGCTAGATTTGTCGCAAAATAAGTCACCAAGGGCGATTTGAAATTCGCCAGATTTAGCGGGAAAGTCACCAAGTTGGCAGCAGTGGTTGAATAAAACCAAAGTGGCAGTGGGAGGAGTTTACAACACAGCGCTGCAATGCCAGTGGCGCTAGATTGGCGGCTGGAGACAGCAGGAGAGTGAACTGCAAAGACAAATGTTTTATTGGAATTGAAATTAAAATCCGATTAATCGCCCAGCCCTACATTCTTGACTAAAGAAAAAACAAAATCAAACAAACAAAAAAAAGACAATGAATAAAAAAAAAATAAAAAAAAAATAAAAAAAAAAAGATTTAAATATACATTAATGTAATGCATATTGCTAAATGTTTGGTAATCTAAACATATCCAAACAGTTCACATGTTTTAATTCTGTTTATTCTTCAAACAGTATTCTTAATACAAGAAGTTAATGATCAAAGATGATTTTATGCACAAGCAAGTGTGGGTCAACAACAGGATCTGATAACAGGAACTCCCAGTTTGACAACAAACTGGTAACTAGTTGGGTAGATTTCTGTCTTTTATTTGTTAGGTCAGTGGTACTCAATTCAGACCTGCGAGGTCCGCAATCCAGCAGGTTTTCCATGTATTTAATGAGACATTTTCCAGAAGCTGATTGGCTATTAGACTTATTTCAACTGATTCAAGTGTGTTGAACACATAGAAAACATGGAAAACCTGCTGAATTGCAGAATTGTAGGACAGAATTGAGTACCACTGGTATAGGTGATGATGGACAGGTGTGTTTTAAATCCCGTCAGGCAAAGCTGCAGAGGGAAAGGGAGGAGAAGCCGAGTGAGACAGGGAGTGTGGGTGAATCCAAGGAGGCAGGGCATGAGAAGTTCACCTTCTTGTGCCCCCCTGTATATTCTTCTCATGCATTCCGATGGACTATGGGGCAATGCCTGACGCTGTATAATACGCCTGTAATCAGCCATGATAAAGACGACTTCCATACAGGACTTAATACTGAAATCGGATTTTTTGCAGATATCTGATTTGCTTTATGTGGTTGTTCACTTTATTATTTACATGCAACCTTTATCACACTTTGGTGGGATCTGTTCAAGGCCCTGGAGTGATCTGCATACGCAAAGGAAGATTTGCTTATGAAAGTAAACACAGTGGGAAGTTTACATGTAAATATGGAAATAATGACATGTTTTTGTATTACTTTTAACATTTTTGCACATTTGGAACTGATAAATTATAAACATCTGTTAAGGAAAGAAGGAGATTGAGAAAAAGGAGAGCACAATGTCCTTTTGTGCAGCAGTGGCAAAAGATTTCTGACGTCTGTCTCACTTCAGTAACAAAAGAGATGAATGAAGTGGAACATGACTGCTCAGATGGAGATCATTTTGAGAAAGACTGGATGCGGATCAGGTTCAGTGCCACCTAAGAAAGTATCAGATTTAAACAAATGTGCATAATTCTGTTCAAACAATCATAAACAGATCAGGATAAGCCTCACATTTTGGCAAAAATGAGCTTCGAGACATTTTTGCCCGTAGTGTAAACGAAGGTATCCTTTTATCAGCTGAAACGTAATATTTGGCCACTTCATGAGAAATACAAAATGCCTTTGCAAGCTACTCAATGAAATCATAAAACCAGATTGAGTTGTCATTATCAATCATTAAAGACATCTCAGATACTTAATTAAGTTTGGCTCATAAGAAGAAAACAATTTTATTGCCTCTTAATTCTCTGGAACTTTTATTTATTTGAATAATAATAATAATAAAAAAAAACAAAAAAACAAGTTTGGAAGTTTTGCAATATCCCCCAATATCACAATAACATCCTTCTCAATGGCTGACACTAAAACAAAACAAACAAAAAACAGCAGCCCCCAGCAGCCCTCTGTTTGAACAAACAGGAAAATACCTGCAGCATTTTCATTTCACACAACATCCCCGTACCCTCTCTCATTTACATCTTTAAATGTTTGTGCATTGGCGGGGATTTTTGATTTTGGATGTGGGCTTCACAAACCCGTTCAGGAATGTCTGACAGGGACGTTGTGAAATGCTTGAGGGGCAGTTTTGGGAGATAGATCAGTAGATCAGCCCTAGAGAGCTGACCTGCATACCTCATGATGCTGTCCTACCCTGCATGTGACTCATCCTGCCTGTTTTCTGACCTCTTTTGGAAGGTTGGACATGTCTTTTCAATCTTGTAACAGCTGAAGAAATTAGAGTAAACATATTACTTTAATAAAGAGGGAAAAATAAATGTCTACTAGTACGCCTGCTTGAACACATACCTTATGTCTTAATGTCATCTTGATTATTTGATTCTTTCTGTTTTTTAAAGTTGTGTTAACTTCTAAGAGTTTGTAAAATAATATTAATGAAAAGCATTGACTTTGCTTACTCGTGAAAATAGTTTGGACAAAATTCACACCCAAGACTTTAGTAAATTACCAGTCATTCTGACCTTGAAGCTGTGGCTTACGTTTAACAGATGATAGTTATTTGCAGCTTTGGCTTTACATCTGTGTTTTTCTCACCTGCATGACCGCCCTCAGGTTTTTCTTCTTGTGGTTTGCTGAGCTATTGTGAGAGATGTTGACTGACGACCACTTCAAAATGAGTTCAGTGTGACATGAACTTCTTGTTGAGAGTAATCAATAATCAGACCAAAGCACAGAGAAAAGACTTGGTGTCGTGTGAGGATGTGTCAGGCCGTTGTCTTCCGCTGTGTGAGCTGTCTGTTTTAACTTAATATTTGTTCAGTAAATATGCAAAGTGGTCATTAGATTGCTGAGTCCAGGTTTTCTTTGTGGGGAAACACTGAGGTTTGCCTGAAAAAAGGACAGTGGAGGGATGTGGGTTCAAATCCCCAGACCTTGCAGTGTGAAAATAGCTCAGTCCTCAAGCTTGTGGTTCCGGTGTAGAATAACATCAGCAATCAGTATAAAAGGTTGCATGTATCAGGAGAAAATGCAATATGTGTTTTGACATCTGCAGGTCAGAAATAAATGAGTTGGGGGGAGAAGAAAGGCCTCTAAAAACCCCAGTGACATCACGAATACCAAAGTCCCCTCATAGTCACGTTTTTATTTAAATTGTGGTATTTAAAAAAGAAATTTA
The DNA here is from genome assembly GCF_933228915.1 of Telmatherina bonti. Classification (NCBI taxonomy): domain Eukaryota; kingdom Metazoa; phylum Chordata; class Actinopteri; order Atheriniformes; family Telmatherinidae; genus Telmatherina; species Telmatherina bonti. Next base: position 19,360,842 of record NC_136625.1, read on the forward strand.
TGGAAAATTACATACTTGTGTGTGTTTAGTGTTTAATTTAAGCCTGTTAGTAGGTGGCCTTATGGTAATAAAACCTATGGCAAAAGTGAGCTGCAATTCTACTTTTACTCCCAGGATGTGTGGTCAGTGTGATTCTTCAAACTAAACTCTGTGTTTCTCCCTCCAGAGATCTGTAGAAATCAGTCAGCTCCACTCAGTCTGCTCTTTAATTTCATGCTCCCACTGACAAGCAAATAAAAAAGCAAGTCGCCATAGCGTCAGATGTTTCTTCGCTAGTTTGATTACAGGAATGAGAAAATAATGGATCTGCTGCAAAGAGTGGATCATTTAAATTTTATCCTTAGCTACTTATTAGTGGTCAAAGTGAGGCAGCTGTTTTCAATAATACAACATAAATGCCAAGCCAAAAGGGAGGGTTATGCCAGGACTCTGTGGCGAAAGCGACTTTACTCCCACTATTAGAGCACTGAAATGCACTGTTTAGTTGACAGCTTGTGTATGAGTGTGTTCTTTTGTTGTTGTTGTTTTGATGTTGAAAGTGATTTAATGAGCATGTGTTACATTGCTTATGTGTCATTTGATAACTATTTTCCCCAATTTTTCTCGACTTCTTTGAGAAAATGACAAGAAGGCAAACTTGATTTGTTAAAATGTCCCTGTTACTTTTAGGTTTTTTTTTTCTTTATTTTAAAAGTAACACAGTACGGGCTCACATTATCTAACAAACAAAATAACACATTTGAAATAAGTATTAGTAGCAAGCAAAGTAATGTGCAAAAGCATACAGTGATGAGGATGCTGAAGTAAACTATTACCACTCAGCAATTTAATAATATATATAATAATCTATTTAGAGTACAACAGTGCACTAGGTGTTTTAGCAAATCTTTTAAATGAGATCCATGCGAAATCCATTTCCATACAACATAAAACCAGCGTAATGCTATCAACAATGGAGCAGTTATGGAAATTTAGAGTAAGTAACAATCAAGCCTTAGCCAACACTCAATGCACAACTTGTTGTCAGCATGCTGGGAATTCCATGATTGCAAGTCTGTACCAGATGGGAAGTGGTGTATGCATGTGTGTTCTTCGGATGACCCCCTGCTTCCTTGAGCGGAATGAGAAAGGTCTCATTTACACTTAGACGTACCACAAATTGCAAAGCTGCTTTGAGCGTTGCTAATTTACATAAACATACATGTCATACATCCGGTTTTTCTTTTTAAAGGACAGCAGAAACCTTGAAAAAAAAAAGGAACTCTGCTCTTTTGAATACCATGAGACGTTTGCCGTGATACTGCAGCCATGGGAGAACAGCACTTTGTGGCCCCTTTTTTTTAAGTCAACATTGTTTTTGTCTCAGCAGATGGTTTCTGCTCACCAGAGTGGGATGGCATTGTTTGCTGGCCTGAAGGACCCCCTGGAAATATTGTGTTCACTGCCTGTCCAGAGTACATCCATGACTTCAACCATAAAGGTAAGACTGGCCTCTAGTATAGTCAGCAGTTGGTGACATTTTTTGTGCGGCCATATAGAAAATCATAACCAGAACTCCCTCTGAGACGTCTTTAGTCATTTTACCATAATTAAGCTTCAAATATCTAATTAAAACCGTTTTTTCTTTGGTGTCTAGGACGAGTATACCGTCGGTGTGACAACAATGGAACGTGGGCGCAGGCCTCAACCAACAAGACATGGGCCAATTATAGTGAATGCGCAAAATTCCTCCACCATCACAACTACAGCCATAACAATGTGAGATCCATCTTATTTCCATGTGCATGCTCATTGACACAGTAACACTGCTTTCCCTGCAAATTAACTGGAGCTATAGTGTGAGCGAAGGCTGCACCAGACTAAACTGTCTCTCTTAAGACATTACAGCTATTTAGTGTTGCACCATTTTACGACGCAATTACAATTCCTTTGAAATGAGTAACACATTTGCAATATGACTTCTCAGTAATGTGCAGCATGCATGAACTTTTATCATTTTTAATTATATGTTGGGATGATGACAGAGAAATAATGAAAAGGTTCCAGTGTAGTGTGGTTACTTTGTGATGGCGTGTCTATATTAAGCGAAATTTATGCTTATAAGCAAATTAAAAACAGTGTCATGTTAGTCTAAATATTAAAATGCTGAGCTTGCTAGAAAACATTTATTTTGGGGGGAAATAAGTTATAGCTTTAAACATGTAATATTTTATCTTAAATTTAAATATTTTCTAAACTAAATACATATAGTTGTAAAATTACATTATGACCAAACATATGTCATAAGGCATGACTGTTGCACACCTTCTGTCGACTTTAGATACTTGTTGTAATGGTATGCACACGCTGAACCATGAGTCTCTTCATAGTTTTTTGTGAAACCGCCATCAGGGATTTGCTCCAGTTTAGTCACAAAAGCACCACTGAGGTCAGGTGCTGATGATTAGTGATAAGACATGGCACCAACCCATCCCTGGTGTCCTCAAGGTGTTTGATGGGGTCAAAGTCAGAGCTCTGCACAGGCCTGTTAAACTCGGCCAGCCATTTCTTCCCCATGGTCACTTTGATCAAGGGGTTTTATTTTTTCTTTGAAACATATAGAAACTAAGAGTTAGAAATACACTTTGTCGTTTTTATAAATGTTTATATGAACATCATACTTTTCTTCCATCTAAAACAGATCTTGAAAATAGCATGGACATATTTGGGACCAAGCTTTTTGTTCTAGTTTTTCTTGCATTCTTGGAAATCCGAATGTGCTCGTGCTTTAAGAAATAGGTTTCATTTGATCATGTTCAACTGTAATGTTTTAAAGAAAGCATCAATTACAGAATCAGAGATAATTTTGCGATAATGAATTCTGACATGCCCCTTCAGTCACTATTATTTGCATGAGCGATATTAAAAGCATGTTAAAAACAGCTGCATATTTCAAGCAGAGATCTTCCCAGAACTGACCAAATGTTTTGGGAAAAATACTGTTATCAGATGAGATTAAAAACTCTTGTTTTTGTTGGTTAAGGAAAAAATACAAAATTTTGCCCAAATCTGTTTTTATTTTCATTGGCAGGGACAATAATATGATCAAAATTGAAGGAGTGACATATGGTGCTTGAGACAGAGAAATTCTTGAGAAGCATCTTAGAGAAAAAAATTAAAGGACAGAGGTTCAGTATTCAGAACAACAGTAAACCTGATCTTAACACTTAATCCTAGTTTAAGGGTCAACATCAAAATGTCTTTGAATGGTGAAAGATCAGACCTCTATTTATACTGAGAAACCAATGGAATGGTTCAGATTGCTGTAGACCACCATCAGAATCCATCCAGCTGGAGCTGGAAGAGTTTAGCCTTCAGGAATGGGCAAAATTCCCAGTTGCCTGATGTGTCAAACTTATAAATACTTATACATAGCCCAGAAGACTTTCTGCTGCAATTGAAGCTGAAATAGTGTGTTTTGAAGATCTTTGACTTGACTGGGGCTGAATGAGTGGGTGGGTATGTTGTGTTGATAAAATTAAACAGTTGCTCAGGTCGTAAGGCAATAAGACAGGATCAATAACAAATAGGGTGAATACTTCAGCACAGCATCGTACCACTGAACACAATCATGAGGAAATAATTATCCCATTTTACATTATTTTTAGCCCCTTGTATTTGGAAAAAAAAAAAAAATTGAGTACCGCTGAGTACAGCTGCTCCTTCATGACTTCAGTTGTTCAAGTCTGTATTTCCCCGGGGGAACAGTCCCAGTAGTTAATGGCAAATACATATGCATAGACGAAAGCACACACAGCAAAACTGCCATACCGCAGACCACCGCCACAACTGAGACATGGCTTTTCCAGGCCCAAGATGTTGATGCTAAACTATAACAGCAGTGCAGCATCCGGTTACATCACAAGGGGTTCTTGGGCCCCATTTGGTTAGTTGCCCTGCTTATAGTGTCCTTCCACTGCCCCACCCAAGTTTTCTCACACATGTCAGATATTGTTGCCATCCATCATGTCTGAGAAGAAAAAAAAAGGTGTTTGGGTAGATTTTGCAGTATAAAATAATTTCCAAGTGATTCAGTTTTTTTTTACTTATTTGTGGATGTGCAGTATTGTATTGGTGTTTTATCACTAATGAATGCATTTATATACTGTTATATTAAAAAAAACTCAACTGAATCACTATCAAGTCTTTGAACAAAATGTGTAACATGTTGTGATCATTATGAAATTATCTGAGTGAACCTAAACCTAAAACTTCTTACCTTTAAAAATATCTATGATGACTGAAGCCCTTAAAAGATTTCGAATCTAAAGATCATTTAAAAAACAATAGCAGACTAAATCTATGCTTCAGTGGTGGAAGTCATGATGTGTGAAGTGTCTGTTACTGCACGCCAAAACGATCCTTTGAAACATTTGAGAAATATGCAACCTATAGCAGTGATTAGGGCAACTGCATATAAAGTACCTTGTAAAAATGTCATGCTACGTGTGTGGCTTGATGTTGTGCTGATGTGTAACCAAGGCAGATGGCATTAATGAAGGTAATGGTCACGTTGTCAAAAGAAAGCAATGATGGTTTTCTTACCCTAGTCACGTAATTGTAATTTCCAACAGAAACCAAATAATGCTATTCCTTAGAAACCAACTAGGAAGTGATTAAGCATTTTAGTGGCATCATTAACTGAATGAAAATCAGAAGGAAAAAAAAGCTAGCTGTCATATGTTGGTGTTAAGCTTGTTTGAAAATGTATGAATATTTGGAAGGGTTGTGCATAACACCACCACTCAACCATTCATCCTACTTCCTTATGATGAGTTGGTAGCTTGTTAAAAGAAACACTTAGGAGTGGTGCTTTATATGTGGAAGCACTTATGTGAGGCACATTTCCCTCCTCCTGCTTGTGTTTTATTAAGCACCATTATATTTCATATTTATGGGTGTGAATAAACAACTTAGATGGTTATTTTAATGTAAGTACTTGTTGATACTAACACCACCCCTCAGACCTTGAAATAAGAAAACACTTAGTTAAATGGTAGGAAAAAAATACATCTCAAATTATATTTCACATTACTGGCAAACCTTAGATTGCACTTAGAGAGAGAGAGAGAGAGAGAGAGAGAGAAAAAAAAGGAAATTAGTCTCTTGACATGACTCCATTTGTTTGTGGAAGTGACTGCCCCCCCTGAGCCATTAGTTTTAGCCAATACCTGCTGTTCGTTTAACATTTTAATGGAGAGGGGATTCTGTAAACCTCTCAATTACTGCTTTATCCATTTCGGTGCCATGTTGACTCTCTAACAAATGATCCCTCTCCAACAGGAGGTCTTTCACCGTTTGTATCTCATCTACACAGTTGGGTACTCCATCTCTCTGGGGTCACTCATGGTGGCTGTTGTCATCTTGGGATATTTTCGGTGAGTCTTTGGAAGTTTTTCTGTTAAACGTTTCAACCAGGTGTTCCCAAGACAATTAGATTTTGCCAGTGGGTCAAAACATTAAGGGGACGTGGCAAAAGGGATAAACAGAAGGCTTAAATGTTTAATGATAGCTTATTTTTTCTGTTTTTGTTTTAACATTCAAGTTTAGTTAGTTAGTTAGTTACAAGCATACTGGGAAGTAGACAGCGTGTTAATTTTGTGATTATTGTATGAATAAAAGGTGCTCTATGGTGAAATTGTTCAATTTTCCCATACCAGTTAATTACAAAATAGCAGCTACTTTGCGTCCAAGCACCGAACTAAAGCAAATATTACCTTTAAATTTTACTTTGACTTTTTATAAGACTGTAATAAATCTACCTTTTGAGGAGCAGTGGGCCTCTAGGCTTATAGTAATGCATTTGGCATTGTCTGACATTTAGATTCTTCTTTGTTTTCCTGCTGACTTCATATTTTATTGGTAAACTACTAACAAGTTGTGTTCTGGTTTTGTAGTTTTCCAATGTTTACATAGATTTCAGTTCTTAAGCCACCATAAGTGGGAGAGGTTATTCTTTAACTTTCTCCATAAGAAAATATAAAGCAAATTTAAAAAAGAAACTTAATAAGCAGTTACAAGAATTGAGTGTAAAATATTACATCTGTTTTCTAAAGAGCTAAAAGGATTTTCTGCACATTTTGTCTCTTATTTTACATGTAACTGCTGATATCCAGAAAAAGCCAATACCAAGGTCAGATTTGGCTTATTTTGTGGGGCAGTGGGTATTAAGAATTGATGTCAAGGCACTGTTTACAAATGTTCCCACTGGCGTAACTTACTGTACAAGCAGTCAGTCAGAAGGTTTTAGGAATTCTCCCAACTGGCACCAGGAAATCTACGGGCCAAATGAGTTTAATAAGTTATCCCAGGGGCCCATCTGACATTCTGGCACTGAACACCGAAGTGCTCCAACCATGTCTCCCCTTCAACACATGAGCTTTCAGAAAGGAAAGCTCATAAATGTTTTCCAGGGAGAGCAAAGGGATATTTTACATTAGCACTTGTGTTCACGTTCTTTCACCTGGGAAATGCATGCTAGATTAGTTTTCTTAAATCAATATCTTTCAGGAGGCACCTTGTCAACTCATTAATGAAAATTTAGCAAAAAAAAAAAAAAAAAAAGATGAAAATGGACCCATAGGGTTCATATTAGTGTTTAAAAAAATTAGCTTTCATAATATTTGGCACCAATGACTCTTCAGTAAATATTTGACTCTTTTTTTTTTTTTACTTAGTCTCTTAGCTTTTTGGCTATGTATCTAACAAATAAAGTGCCATGCATAATAATGGCAAAGGCCAGCTCTCTGTAAATGTTTAGGATGTTCTGAGAGAATTTTAGACAGAAGTAATCTTTGCAACTTCTCAACACATGCTTGCAATTTGTTTTTACAACTCACTTTAAGCAAAGCAATCTGATATTTGTGTTTTCCCTAAATCTCAAGAATGTGTTATCGTCAGCGTGGAATTCAGCTGGCTCTAATTAGGATGAGTATAGCCTGTGTGTGTATGTGTTAAAACGTCTCTGCATGCCTACATGAAAGGTGTGCAAACTGACACAGACACCATTTTTAACCGTTTGACTTTGCTGCTGGTGTTTTGTTTCCTCCCCAGACGGCTGCACTGCACCAGGAACTACATCCACATGCATCTGTTTGTATCCTTCATGCTAAGAGCTATCAGCATTTTTGCGAAAGATCTTGTTCTCTACTCCGAGTCTCCATTAGAGAACATGAAAAGAGTCTCGATGGAAGACCTGAAGTCCATCACTGAAGCTCCGCCAGTCAACAAAACACAGTTTGTAAGTGAACACACTCATAGATGGAGTCACTATACTTGCATACTTATAACACCATATGTTTTCCTTAATAAATACAAAGAAAAAGGAAATATAAGTAAAACAAATTAAAAAATGAACAGTTACTTTTGTGTTAAATACAATATGTTCAGTGTGTCAAAGAATACATGGTAAAAACTAAATTTGATTTCTTTGCATGCAAGTATAATTTAATTTGTAGTGTAGTTTGGTGTTCTGCATTTGCTTCCAAGGTGGAAGTTGTACATGTCTTTTGCAAAGTCGCACCTGCCTTTCCAGTGCTGGAGCAAACATACTGTTTGTCAATGTGCCAGCGTGTTACTAAGCAGTCTTTGGCTTTTCCTTTCAGAGTCAAGTTTAGAAAATAAAAACATTTAAAGATTATTTACTTTTCATGGATGCTTAAATATACAAATAGTTTATTCAGTATATTCAAGGTAAACACCTTCATCTGTAACAACTTCTTTAAAGGACATAATATAATATATGCAAGAGTGTGACAGAACTTTATTCTCTGTCCCTTGACGAGGTACATTTATCAATGCAAACTTTAATTTGAAATTTTCTGAAATAGATGGAGACCTCTCCCTATGCAAGCTGGCCTTTTTCCAATACTTTTTCCGATCAGTGACAGGAACTCAATAGTTGTCAGCAGTAAAACTCCTTTCAGTTCATGAATTAAGGTCATGTTTAAATCAGTAACCCATGTCTCTCTTGCAAAAGCCTTGATGCATCCCATCAATGCTTGTTAAATCACGGGCTGATGGCTGGAGGAAGAGAAGATAATAAGACAACACTTGGAGAAAGGAGCACTACACTGTCAGCTATTAATCATGGCGTGACAGCGCAGCAGCAACAGCTGCATCCGCATGGAGCTTTGACCTCATCAGGAGCTTAATCAGTGGATGACAAAACCCGTGTTGGCTCCTGGGACTGCTTCACATCCTGTCGATACACCAGCACGTAATCCTAACTTGTTTATTGTTAACCTCTTTTCAAACACAAGTACTTTTTAGTACCACAAGGAGTATAACTAAATGATGCTCCATTTATATTTAAACAGGTATGAGATCATCCGTTTATATATCCATTAATTACTTTAATTTTTTCCTACTTCCAAAACAAATTAAAGATACCAATGGGAGGTCCATAAAGCAACAAAACTGGTGTTTTCGTCCTTGGTTTATTCACTTGTTATAGTCACCACTTTTGTTGTCTAATGATTTATTAATAATGCATTCATCTCTATTGAAAAAGATTATAAAGGTGATCACAACTTTCATTTAGATTTTACTTTTAAGTTTAGATTCTTTGGTTTTTTTTTATATATACATTTACATTAAACACACTACATTAAACTAGTTGAAAACTATTAAAGTGGAACTATTATGTGCATTTCAGGCTAATTTATTTTTATGTCTGAGACCAGAAGGGCTGGGATTGATCGAGTTATCGTCACAAATCGCTTTATTTACTTCAGACCGACCCTCTCCGTAGGTTGTCAGATCAGCTTGTGGGCAAAACGAGTGGATTGAGACTCTTCCGCATTAAGCCCCGCCTCCTGCCACTGCACTACATCGGGAGCGCGCACCGCACCTGCTTTCTCCGTCATTGTAACATCTCATAAACAGAAGGATTAGGCTAATATGAACTCAATTAAAAGAAAAACAAAATACAATGTCAACACATAGCATACAGCCCTACATGTTGGAACCTGAATCAGACCCTGAAAACAAAGTGGAAAACAGCAACCCACAGCAACGAATGCAGCAGGATGTCTCTCTTTGGTAAACTCACCAGCCATCGTTGGAAATAACTTTATCCGACGTTTTCCACCCGCCTGATGTATATATACATGCCCTTGTTAACCAGTAGAAGGTAACCAATCACCGAATCTTATCCCCTGGGACGTCACAAGAATTTCCAAGTAGAAAAAACTCTCTAAAACGACGTGTTTTTCATCGCCATGGAAACTGAACGGAGAGCGTGCTGGAATTCAAACTCAAATTCAAACATGCGTTTAGGTGATGAAAAACAGCGCCGTTCACATGTTTGATGAGGATTCAACACTGTAACTGTAGAAAGCTCAGAAAACTCAAAATACCATAATAGCACCCCTTTAAGGAAACACAATACCCGGTATGTTTCTCAAAACTTTTTAACATGCATAAAACAATTCATATATTTTCAATTTCATCAATGTAAACCTCCAAGTTGTAAAACTTTACTAATGAAATTTATATAAACATGATTTTGTCCAGCAGAACTTCGGGTGGAAACTTGGATGGAACAGAGACAAATAACAGGCTGTTGGTAACAAAAGCAAGGATGCCATTTTTTAAATATTTTAATTTTCAGAACAAGAGAAATGTCAACTGATATTCACACATGCTTCAAATTTAAAGGCTAAAAAACTTTCTCTATTTTATCCCATCAGTCCTCAAAAATTTTAACATGTTGCAGTGTTTTTCTGCTCTAAATGCAAACGTGTTTACTAAAGAAAACAGATCTTAAATTTCATAGACTATTGATTTAATTCATATTTGATATTTCTGCAGGTGCACAATCCGTCTTATGACCAGTCAACCAACTTTTAACGACATACTGTGAGGTATTAAACAGGCACAGTCCTGCTTTGAACTGAATGCTAATTAGAGCAACACACTCATAATACACAGACAGGGACGAGTACTGCAAATGAGCTTCGGCTAGCTGTCCTACATTCATAGCAACGGTTGCATTTCTTATTAATGTAACATTGCCTTTAATGTATTTTCTCTGTCAAATCAGTTTTAAAATAAATAAGATAATGCTCTGTCATGTCCAAGGTAATTTTCTTTTTCCATTTTAGCAACGATAGTTAAGCATGTTATCATGTTAGGAGGCTTTACAAGCAGCAGTTGCACAGATGAGAGGTCATTTAATTAGTTTTTAGGTACAGTACAGAGTATTGATAAGTCTGGAATTTTGACCTCTAAATGGCACTAGTTTTAAATTAAATACAGTTAGTTAAATGAGTTAAAATGGGACTTTTGTGTAGAAAATTTCATGACAGTCTGTCAATAATCTATTTGTTTTCAAAAGAGATAACTGGAAGTTGAAAATGTTAACTATATAATTGCAAAAAATGCAGGAACACTGAGCTTGGCAGGCTAATGCTGATTCAGCTAATAAAGAGCGCCGGTGGTAGCTAATCAAGTGGTTCACAAGCTCCACAGGACATGAATGCCAAAACAAAATTCAATAGAAATCCATTTACCATTGGACTGTGTACATTTAACACCTTGTTATTTCAAATAAGTTCCCATTTTCATGCCAATATGACCAAATGTCTTCCCTCTAACTGAAACGTGTAAAGGGTTTATCTTTAAATATGTAATGGTGCTTTTTTGTTACAGTGTTCAAAACTCATACTCAATAATGTTCTCTATGTTTGTCAGCTTTATTGTCAAATTAGATTGTAATGGCCTCCATTTAGTAGCATGCCTTTTATTTCCTGAGCCATTCTTGAATCAGGACCGTAGTGTTTAATTAACAAAGCTATTGTCAAAGGGAAAAAAAAGAAAGACAAAAGAAAAGGCTCAACAGTTAAAACACATTTAGTTACTGCTCAGTAACAAGCTGAAGTTGAGACTGAAATCAAATACTGTAACTCATCTCTGGTGAAAAGAAAAGAAAAGAAAAGAAAAGAAAGAGCTTGTTAAGGTTTACTCTTCAGTTTGTCATCCAGAAACAGCACTGCTTCAGCTGGGGAAAAAAAACAAACCTTTACAGAAATAAGCTACCCAACCCCCCTAGGGATCAGTGAGCAATAATCACACTGCAATAATCGCAAGCGCACAACTATGATTAGTGATTATTGCGCTGACAGCAGGTTTGGCAAGGTTAAAGAGCGTAAAGATCAACTATACAACTACGCTGAATTTAATCATAGCTAAACATCTGCGAATAACTGTAAACATTTCTAAACGAAAAAAAAACCCAGCTTTTTCTTCTGGTTTCTAACAGTTGATTTTACACCGTGTCAAAGTTAAATGCAATATGAATTTAAGCTGCTTATGTAACAGCGTGTCATACTGTTGAAAAACAGTCTGAGGATTTGAGGGTTAATTAGGTGGGGAGCTATTTTCAGCCTGGACCAAAGTTGCTGACTGACCAATGTTGTGGCTAAAATGCTGGCGCAGAATCCCATCACAGGATTTGAAAACATAATCAGCTATAATCAGTGCTCTGCAGAGTAAAAATAATTCAAATGACTTGCATAATATTTCTGACCTTGAATAATGTAAGGGAAGCTGTGTTTAACCATTTAACATAAAGGAAATACATTCACACAACAGCAAGAAGCGTACATCCAGAGTAAAATGATCCAGAATGATCAAGTGTTTGACAGAAAGGGCAATAACTTTTATCATGTAAAGAAGTTTTGAACACATGTATTTCAGTAACAGAAAAAAACAAACAGACATTTGATGTTTTGAAGGAGGTGAAGCAGACTGAGCAACAGTTTTCTCATCCTTTCTTTAAGCTTATTTTGGTTCTAAAGTAAGGGTGTAATCATATGGGACACTAGGCAACCCTGAAAGGTGAGAATGGTTTCATAATGTATCAGCAGGCAGGAAATACGTTTTGGCACTAATCCATTCAGTGTTTATTTAAGCCAAATGTAGTAATTTAAATTCACTTCCTTGGTGCATGGGAAAACCAGCTCAAACATAAGACAGGTGTAGCGGCCCTTATCACAGGCCTCAGTGAGGATTCTGGCAATGTTCTGCATCAGCTGCAACTCTCTGATTTAATAAATGTATTTCAATCTTGCCAAGGTGTAAGTATTCAGCAGCCTGAAGTGGAAGATTCCTGGAGAGATTACCGCAGACGTTCTCCACTTGCAAATCCTACTGTTCACTCACAAACAACTCTTAGATTAAGTTTGCACTGCAATCGTTGTGACATTTTAAAGAAAGTTTTTGTATTAGACTTAGAGTGCTTCTTGGCTTCCTCTGACAGTATTCCCAAGCCAGATCAGTTTAAGTCAATGTATTTGCAAAGGAGGGAAGTGGAAACCATTCAAAAGTATTTTTCTAGGCGGTACCATCATGCCAGCTGTTGTTGAAATCAAAATGTGTTACTACTGATACAGTTGGAGTGTAAGGACAGAAATATGCACTACATATATTTGAAATGAAATATATGTTATGTACTTAAACAAAACCAAAAATAAAACCCAAAATAAATTTTTTGTCAATGTGGAAGCTGAATAATTGCCTTTCTTTGTCTGCTGTTCTCTATAGATTAGCTGTAAAGTGGTCGTGACCCTTTTCATGTACTTCATGGCGACCAATTACTACTGGATCCTTGTGGAGGGTCTTTACCTCCACAGCCTCATCTTTATGACCTTTTTCTCAGACAGAAAGTATCTCTGGGGATTTACCCTGATAGGATGGGGTGAGTTCTACTCCATGTACATTCGACTTACCTTCACGTGATGCACATAACCACTAAGGTTCATTTTTGATGATCAAAGAAATATGCACAATAAGTGAAAGCAGTAGGAAGTGAATCGTCTGTACAGAGATGCTGCTTGAATGTGGGCTTCTCAGTTCCTGCATTGTACACACTGTGCGTATTGATTACATAAGCACAGCGCATACAATGTGGATGCTGTGCAACCCAGGTTCTACTTACACAGTAGCCTATGAGCAAATTGAATACTTTGAGTCAATTTCTTTTAATAAAATCTGTTTCATGACAGCAAATAATTGTGGAATTGATTTGAATTTTTTAGGAATGCCCGCTGTGTTTGTGACCATCTGGGCGACTGTGAGAGCCACGTTTGCCGACACAGAGTAAGATATCTGCATGATTTGTTTATGTCACTTTCTTAATCAGATGGTGCAGTTTATACTGATTATACTAGAATGTGAAACAGAAAACAGCTTCCCTTAAAGATGTGCATGTAAGAACTTAACAAAAAAGCCTCTAATTTTCACCAGATCTTAAAATGAGGAGAATATTAGGTAAGATTACAGCAGAAAATGACACTGTGTCATTATTTAGCGCAAGGTTAAGGGCTCAACACAGGGATGGAACGTCGCTTTTTCTCGATTAATTTCTTATGGAACTTGTGCGAAGATGTAAAAATCTCTGCCTGCTTTCAGCCAAGCGACATTCGTGCATGTGAAATTTTGCCATCGTTCATGTAGACGTGCACACACAGGCTTGTAACGCAACACAAGAAAGTTGGAAAATGTTGAGCTTTTGTCGCTGACACGTGGCGCTACAAACAACCAGTGATAGTTTCACCGACTCAGCCCTGAATTTTCCTGGATCAACTTTGAGGTCTGGCATCAAATGATGACATTCACTATGAAGCTTCCTTGTTTTTAATAATGAACTCAAAGTTGTCTTTTTCGTTAACAGCAAGATTTCTATCTCTTCATCCTTGAGGCTTTCACGTACTGCTTTGAAAATGCAGTTCCCTCTGATTTCACAAAATAAATCACATTTCTTAGAGACAAGTGATACGAAGGCGCAATGTGCGACGCTGGCGCTGCTGTGTGTCGCATCCGGTGTGTTGGGTTTCACCTGGGTGGCAATGACTTTCGCCTGTCACTTTCCATCATCCATGGGTTGGGCCCACGACTTATTCTGGTCTTATAAGTCACAGTCCAGCAGAGTTTCAATGTTTCCTGCTCCAACAAAACCAGACTGAAATTATTGAGTCTTTTTTCAGAACTTGATAGCTTGTTAAATGTATATAATTTGATTCAGATGTGTTTAAGCAGAATACATTAAAAACTTGCTAGATTTCAGTTCTTGTAGGACAGGAATAAATAAGTAAGTCAAAAAATGATTTGCGAAGTGTGGAAAAAAGAAACACACTTACTGCTTTCATAGGAATTAGGAGGGTGAGTTGGCTACTTACCATCTAGTGACACGCCAAGCATTGTCCAATTTGAAACGCTCCATTGAATCCACTCTACACACCCGCACTTCTTTTAGCATGTAGCAAAGGCTACTATAAGCTGTGAAGCCTTCGCAGTCATTTCTTCCAGAATTCATTTTACAAAAGATGGCAGGGAATGAGTGTGTGTGTAGTGCATATACTACCAGTCAACAGTTTCGACATAATTTCCCATTGGATTTAATAGAAAAAAATAAATAAATATATATATATATATATATATATATATATATATATATATATATATATATATATATATATATATATATATATATATATATATACACATATATATATATATATATATATACAGTATAGATAGATAGATAGGTTTAATTATTAATATTGTTTAGCCTCTTATGTCGTCACGTACTTTGAGGCTGTGTTATAAAGACATTCTTATGGAGAATGCATTTTGCTCTCCTGAATGGTCATCAGGGATAAAATTGCTCCAAACCAACCTCGGGGTGATACCTCAAACCCCTCTGACAATCGCTATCCTCCGTGTCCATATTGCTCTGGACAATGGCCACAGCTCAGAGTTTACAGATAAGTTAGTGCAGTGTCCAGCATATCTGTAATGTAGAACTCAGCTGTGCATTTTAATTCCCAGTCAGAAGGCAAAAAGAAGAACACTTCTGCCTGTCCCAGTCTCCGTTTGCAGAAAAACAACCCACGCATGACAATTACTGCAGCTCAAGCATGTGCCTTCAGAGCTAATTGGTAAATTTGAGGCTATGCATTTGAATTAAACGAATAAAGCCCTATCAGTGCGTTTGGTCAAAAGCTTTCTCACTTTTAAAGATGACATGTAACATGCTACCACCACAGAAACTATTTTAATTACACATAGAAAAAGTACACACACATAGTTTTTTCTGTTTTATTTGTGCTGTCCGTGCACAAACCGCTAAAGTTCACAGACTTAAGAAAGCCAGATATTATCAAGAAGATTTACGTGAAACTTGAGGGTAATAAATTTATGAAAAATTAATTGAAGGCAGAATTCTGGCCTTAATTTTTTTTGGCATTGATCATTAACATTTAGATCTGTTACTGCATGGTTTTATATGTTTCTGGAGGTATAAGAAATAACTGGTGGAAAGGGGCACTATAGTGATGACGCTTTATCCAGTCTCTGTCTTATTATGTTGTGAAATAACATCAGAGAGAAACAGAAGGATTCTGGTTCATCTGCCAGCTTAACCCTTCATTATCTCTTATCATTCGCCTTGTGTTGTTATTTATTTTCTGCAGGTGTTGGGACATAAGTGCAGGGAATTTGAAATGGATATATCAAGTGCCCATCTTGGTGGCTGTGGTGGTAAGTATATACTCAGAGCTTGCACTTTACCTTTGCTGTGCAGGAAATTACAGGCACCTGTTGCTTTACAGCTGCACATCGAGAGACCGTGCATGTTTGTAATCACATATAATCATATCATTATGTTCCTATTTTTCTCTTCAGGTTAATTTCTTGTTATTTCTGAACATCATCAGAGTGTTGGCAACTAAACTACGAGAAACAAATGCTGGAAGGTGCGACACCAGACAACAGTACAGGTACAGAACACTTTAAAAAGTTTTACCAGAACAAAATGTGCTTTTAGATTTATTTGTCAATTCATCCAGACATGAAAAACTAAGCTTGTGACTTCATTTGTTTCATGGGATCTGTGACACTAATTGTCCATTAGGGTGTCAATTTAGTCTTTTGAGTGAGAGAAATGAGACTTTCCACTTTTTTGCCCAACACTATTTCATTCATTTTGTGAGATTTAAGCAGTAGGTGAAAATGAACAATTTCTGCAGTGGTATTTATATTGCACTATTTTACCCCAAAATTCTAAATTTTAATCGTCTCTAGAAAATTAGAGACAATTGTGTGCAGAGTCGGTCCATTTATTTAATTTTTTTTCCATAGGCAGCTAAGTACAGGATTAGAGTTTTGCAAACAACATCAAGAAAATTATGTGAAATATCAATCAAAAATTAAAAATTACTTATTAATCCCATAAATAACTGTATGGCTTTAATTTGGGGTTTTTTGTTTTTTTTTTGTTTTTTTTTAAAATCCTAGTGTTAAATACATCAGTAATCCAGTCAGTACCTGTTTGTGATTCTGTAAACATTTTGCATCCAACAGGAAGTCTTTAAATTGTTGTTTGAGGACTTTTTAGTTTATTTATTGCTCTTTTTACTGGGTTCAGTTTCAGTGAGACATCTGGATCATCTTACATTTGCTCCTCTTTTTAAGGCACATGTGTCTACAGATGGGACATTATTTAGTTCAGGGGTTTTTGAACTGCAGCCAAACTAGGTTGTGATTTTTTATGATGTCCAGTGTGGGTTTTGAGTTTTCTTTTAGGATCACTGACTTGTTGCAGTATCCATCCACATACATATGATGTTTACTTCTACAGTTTAATAGTCTTTGTTCAAATTCACTTGCATTATACCAACAACTGTTCCACTAATTACTGGCTACAACCCAGTACTGATTCCGTTTCTGCAGCCTGGCTGATTTTATTTTAATTCATGGAAACAGAACTGGTTTCCAAATTACTTCAGGGTTACATGTTTAGGACTTTTTTTTCTGTTTTGTTTTCCTCCCTGGAATTTGGTGGTGAAGAATCGGGAAAGGTTTCCCTCTCAGTCTTCCACGAAGGTCATATTTGTTCAGGTGTTGCTGTAAAGTAGTAGAACAGTGTAGCACCACTCCAGAGTCTGCTAAAGCTTCCTGAAGGTTTTGTGGTTTTAATCTGCTTCTTCAGCACTCATGTGAGTATTTTCTCTGAAAGAATTCTTGAGCTTCCAGACCTCCTTTTGATCTCAACCACTTTTAACTACAATTTCCTAAGGACATGATGAAGTAAGGAAACTGCTACATGGAAACACTCCCATCTCCTGGTAGCATTCTCCTGCTTTTGAGATTATCAGTTATTAACCAGATAAAACTAACTGGGATTGTTAGCTTATTCACATGAGTGATTTTTTTTGCCAGGAAGTCAGCAAGACATGTCAACATAAAAACAGTTAATAGCAAAACGTAATTTCTGTTGGATGCGTAAAGATTAGCTACCAAGAGTGGAAAGTAACAAACACAACCACGGCCCCATAGTTTCACATTGTTTGTCATTTAAGATGGAGCAGAAGGTTTCAAATGAAACCAGTTCGGACAAGTCCAAGTTATTTTGTTGTCTATTTCATGCTGATGAAACTAAATGTTCTTTTCCTAAGCTTGGTGTACTCACAAGATATGGTCATATTTAAAACGACCAATGCACTGGGCATACTGGCTTTTATTCCTTTGAAGATAGATCCCCAAATATGGAGGAACAAGTCCCAGAAGTGCTTTGTAGGCCAAAGTCAGATTGTTTCCCCGTGTACATTTTAGGAGGGTCAGCCAGTTGTGGCATGAACCTCAAGGTACGGTGAAATAGAGTTAAAAGACTGTAAAGGTTTGTTTTTAACTTCATAAAAAAAATGAGTTGTTTTCCAAAATAGAAAACTAGTTTCAACATGAGTTTCAATGTTATTTGAATGATGAATTCTTGTCAATATGAAAACTTTGATTCTCTCCAAAGGGGTTTCTGTTAAGGTTTTGATTTGCAGAGCACTCATTGGAGATTCATCCAAGGTGGAAAACAGCATGGATTTAGAATTGTTTGCATTCAGCACCAGTTTAAGTTTCTGCAGACAAGACTGTGTTACATCAAAACTGCATGAGCAACAGCTTAAAGGAGTCTATTTCTTGCTTATTGATTTAGATAAAAAAATTAAATTTGAAACTAAAATCTCTGACAATTACTTAATTTTTGTATGATGCCAGTTGTAGCCCTCTAAAATATTAAGTGTTGGCATTTTGATTAAACTGATGGAAAAATCCTTTATGTTTTTGGAGTTCAGTTCAGTTTAGTTAAAAATTTATACAAATATTTTCTTACAGAAAACTGTTGAAGTCCACATTGGTGCTGATGCCACTGTTTGGTGTCCATTACATCACATTCACTGCTATGCCGTATACAGAGGTGTATGGCATTCCATGGATGATTCAGATGCACTACGAGATGCTTTTCAACTCTTTCCAGGTAAACTGTTGGGGTAGGAATGCAAATTTTCTTGAAGGGTTTTTTTTATGTCCCTCTTCAAATCTGATTGACCTCTTTGGATTCGACATGTCCTCAAGATAAAGGTTATCACCAAAACACAGTTAAAGACTTTCCAACCATTGCATTGTTTAGCTCGATTTATGGTAAGATCCTAATTAAGATGAAGAAAATGGCAGGGGTAACTGATGAGGGAAAATATCAGCGGTAATGCCAAATTATACAGCTAAAATGTCATATTAAGTGCATGCTAAATGTAGCTGAGTTGTGATAATGTGAGTAAACTCAATGTTCTTTTTCAGGGATTTTTTGTCGCCATCATATACTGCTTTTGCAATGGAGAGGTAAGAACTCGAACAGCTTTACATAAACGTTTTATTTTTGTTGTTTTTTTTAAACTATCTTTCTTATTCATGTCTGAATAATTTTGTGTCTTCTAAGGTACAAGCTGAGATCAAAAAGTCCTGGAGCAGAAGAACTCTGGCTCTGGACTTCAAAAGAAAAGCACGAAGTGGCAGTAACACCTACAGCTACGGACCTATGGTATCACACACAAGTGTTACCAATGTCACTGCCAGGGGACCACTGGCCCTCCACCTCACCACAAGGCTGGGACCCGTGCCTGTGAATGGGCACAGGAACCTTCCCGGGTATGTGAAGAATGGCTCGGTCTCAGAGAACTCTGTACCCTCATCGGGACAAGAGCTCCACATTCCCGAAGAGGAGCAACCTGCTCATCCACGGCCCAGAGAGGAAGAGAAACCCTCGCCTGTGGTTGAAGAGGAAAGGGAGACGGTCATGTGACTTCTAGGGAACTGTGTATTGAAATGAAACATGGAAAGACACATCATGAAACACTCTCAGGATGGTCTGAAGGGGATGACTGCAATCATCAACACTGCCAGTTTTTTTTTTCCTGTGAATCGAGCCAGAACATTGCCAGCTAATGGGGCTCAAGGCATAAAGGGTGCATCACTTTTGCAAGCTTCTGTGAGCAAGAATGACTCCCAAATTGTTGTGGCGATTACTCTCAGCTCTTTCACAAACTGCCTGCCACGGAGAACGTGTAAAAGGCTACACCAGACTGTCCTTTCTTAAATCTCTTCCACTGCCATGACTGTTTTTTTATCTACATAGGTTGAGTCCGTCTTGTGTTCATCATTTGTGCATAATTTAAGCAGGAGTTTGGTTGGGTAGGTACAGCAGCTGCAAAGAACAGCCTTGATCATCTGCTGTAAAACCAGGTGGGTCTTGAGGGCACGTAGTGGCACAAACATGGGCAGGATTTAGATTAAGTGCATTCCTGGCTTAAAAAGTCATTCATACTACTATTCTGAGACGTCTGTTCATGCTTTGTGGAATTGTATCTCATTTGTTCCGCTTTGATTTAGATCCACTTCAGTGTAAAAGGGAAGGTACTCAGGTAATGGTAGTCTGTTGTTGCACACCTGTTTTTGTGTTTTTTTTGAGTGATGTTTTATCATAGTCTGCATTTCTCTTTAGCTGATGTTGGTGTGTTATGTAAGGCTGTGTTGATTTTCAACTTTTTTTTTTTATTCAAAAATTTTGTACAGTTTCCATCCCACTTCCAGTTCACTCCTCTAAATATCTTGGATTTTGAATGGTAGAAACGAATGTATTTTGTTCAGATTTTTTTTTTTTTTTTAATTTTATTTTGTTTTAACACATAACCAAAGTCAAAACACCAATATAGTAATAGTTCTTCGAAAGCTGTTCAGTGTTACAAGGATTAAAGAAGAAGCTCTGGTAATAAATATATCATGTATTCCCACAAGCATTTAAAAGAAGAAGACACCATTTTTAGAAAAACACCCTTGGTGCAGCAGGCAGCCTTAAACTCATGTAGAATACAAATTAAATTTAAAAAAAAAAAAAATTAAAACAAAAAATCTTAATCCCCTGGAAGACAGGGAGTAAAATTTGTGGTGTAAATGAAGGCAAAACAGTCATTTTATAGAAACTTTGACGTGCTGCTTTTTTAATGTATATATTCAAGTCACAATGTTTACAAAGATCAGAAATACATTCTAATTGTGAGCTAAAGTGTTAATGTTATAAAGCTGTTGTAATGTATTTTTGCTCATGTGCTTGTTTTTAGAATGTTGGTAATCTTTGATCATGTATATAGTCCAAACAGAATCGGTGGACATATTTGCAGGTGACAGAGGGCATTCATACTATTATTTACTGAAGCATTCCACAAGATATTTTTAACTCTGTATCTTGAAAATTACTGCACTCAACCTGCATGCCTGGCAATGTAGGTCACACCATCTATTATACCAAAGAGAAAAGGCATGCTATGCCTTCAGAGAAAAAGGTTAAACAGCGAAATCTATTTGTACCGTCACTCAGCACGGTGTTTACCGGAACAAATCTTCTTTAAGTTGGAGTGGAACAAAAGCATTCATAACAATCCTTAGCTAAATGATGAAACAGTGCCTTTCATTTGAAAGGTAGCATGGTTAGATTTGATTTTTTTGCCTTAAATTCTCATTTTTATTTAAGATCTAAAATAAAAACCACAAATGAGGTGACTTTTTTTCTTTTGTTTATGTAATGCTCTCTTAATGTTTAAGTATGATTCTAATTCCTAGATTTTCAGAACCAAATTCCTTCAGGTTTTATCAGAACATTTTGCCCAAGTTAAAATGATGGACTTATATGGATGGATATATCTTATTCACACTGACAAAATCAAGCCAGAAGAAATAGACCATAATGGTTAAAGGCGATTATACTGAAACATTCATACTGAATTTGTCTTCAAATTTCTGCTGTTGAACAATTTTTTCCTCACTTATAATATCTGCAGTTAAAAGACCAAAACAAACTTAAAGTAACGGGAGACATAATCTATGTTTTTGTGCAACAAAATTCCATTTGTGTTAAATATTGCAAACCCAGATACGTCTTTTATGAATTGCATTACATTTTCTGCCATGATCATCATTTTTGGTTTCGTATTCTGTCCTGCAAACACCATAAGAGTCTAATGTAATAAGCAGTTTACAGTCAGTTTCAGTCATTTTTTGGAAATGTTCACTGTGCCCTGTTGTTATTGTATATCATACAAGCTTTTCATCTAAAGCTCGTTCTAACCCATTTTTAGAGATACACTTGTTCAGTTGGGTAAAAATACTCTGTGGTGGGAAAAACAAAGACAGGGTGGGAGACTTCTTCAAAGTACTGGAGCACAGACTAACATGCAATTTAAACCTTTTGAAAGAATTGTAGAGAATAACATAAATGCTGCAGTAATTTCTGAAGCATCCACTTCTAATTTGAACTTCCAGCAGTCAGCTTTAACAATTCCACGTCAGGAATCAATCACCGTTACAAGAGTAGGTTTGGTGGATTGGCCATATCTATAATTACAGGTGACCCAAGGCCACAGAGATGGAAAAATAATAAGTCTGAGTCTGACTGATGTTTTTGTCACTAAATGACAAAGTATCGGCATGCCACACAAAATATTTCTTTTTATTTAACCGTTTCCTTTCAGGCATTTATTACTGCGGTCTACACAGTTTTGTGGAAACTAAATTTGGTGGAATTTTAAAACCCATAAAAGTTTTTTTTTTTTTTTTTTGTTATAAGATCAAACAATATCAGAGCATCAAATATTTTTATCGAGAAGCACCTGGAAAATTTTATTTGAGCACTTTAATACCCTAAAAAACCGTATTCTGCTCTGATTGTATCTTGTAAAATTGATTGTGTTTTAGAATTAAGTGTACAATATGGCCATTAATCATAGAGATAATGTTGTATTTCATTGTTTCAGATACCTCTCATTGAAGTATAAAATGTGTTTTTATGTCATTTATTTATCTTGTGCCGAAATGTACTCAGTGGAGCCAACATTAGTCTTCATGCTTTACAGTATATAGGCTACAGTATGGGCAGTGTTTGCTTAGACACGTCTCATCTTCTCTGCACTCCATTGTGATGGAGGCATGTTGTAGATATCAGTGTAAACTTTGCATAAGATATTTCTTTTTCTAATCCGTTCTGCTCATCAGTGAATTGTGAATAAGACAATAAATCTATAATTCTACTGTATTCTGATTTTCTTGTACGACTTTGACTTATACAAAAAATACCTGCAATGCGTTTTCTCGTGTTTAATCATTTTATTTTAAATACATTTATGTACAAATTTCATTTTTTTAAAAAAGTTCCCAACTATTTTTGCTGTGGAATATGTGAAATGATCTTTTTCAGTGTTCATAAAGAGTAGAGTTCACTTCTGAGCCTTCTTGCCTCCCCCTTTGGCTCCCGCTTTTCCTCCTTTCTCCTCCTTTTCGCTCTTCCTCCCCTTGCCATCGCCAGCTTCTTTCTTGGATGCTCCCTTTTCACTCTTTTCACCTTTTTCACCTTTTTCACCCTTCTTCTTTGTCGTTCCATCTTTTTCATCTTCTTTTCCTTCTTTGGCACTTTTGCCCTCTTTCTTGCCCTCCTTGGTTTTCTTTTCTCCCTTTTCAGCTTCCACTTTCCCAGACACTGTCGTTACTTCCTCTTTCTCCTCAGGTTTTGCAGCTGCACAAAAAACAAGATGAAAAGGTTAAAGGCTTTCCTGCAGTGTCAGGTATCATTAGGGTCTTGCCTGCATTTTGCTTTAACATATTCTTTTGCTAAGTAGGCACGTCGCCAAAGTGTTTCTCTTGTGAGCCGTTCCAATCGGCATAATCTCATTATTATTTCACTAGGATTGTTTTAAGTGCACTCTATAAACGAGGAGGGATAAATTCAGTGTTTCTGTTCTGTTTACTTAAATGATCATGAGAATGTAGAACAAAGACAACGGCAGCAAAAACTGATAAATAAAAATAAATGGATTGTATGTTTGTAATGTTTTTAGTATATTTTGATTTTAAAGTATTTTCTGTCAAAGTTTTCATTTTTTCCTCATTGAATTATCTTCAGTTGTTAGTATTGGACAACATGCAAGGCTTGCAAGGAGGTTCCCCGTTTCAACACACCTGACACATCAGACTAAATTTACACACTTGTGCAGAGTTTAATGACAAGAAGCTCTGCATAAGTTTGTTAATTACCCACGAATTTGACTCAGATGTGTTGCAGCTGGTAAACTCCCAACACTTGGGGGCTTGAGGCTCTCGAGGGACAGAGCCCCTCCTCCTCCAATTTAGTCAGTCATGATAATAGAATCAAATGTAGTCTGATAACCTGATTATACCTAATTGTTTTGCAAATGTTTGAGTGTGTCAATGGCTTTTGAAGAAATACTTTAGATAACCCTCCACACCGTATGATGACAACATGTGCATGAAATGGCCAAATGGCTCCATAAAATATATTGTAGCCAATAACAGGTATTCTTTTTGAGAGTAATATTCTGCCAAGCTTCATGCGAGCTGCAGTTTCCTCCAGCAACTAGCATCTTCCTGCTTTTCTGTGTTGCCAAAGTTTCAAAAATATTAATGTTCCAAATATAACTTTGTCTGTAATTATTTGTGATGCAACAGTGTGTGAAATATATTGATTTTTTTTTTTTTTTTTTTTTTTTTAACATAAGAAGGTTTACATTGCCAGCAAAGATAACAAACTATATAACTGCTCTTTTTTAGGGGGCGGCAGGACTCCTGTTTGTCATATTTTAGTATTTTCTTCAAGTAGCAAAGATTTTCCCACAGCTCATACATGTAAACAAAGGCCAAGAAGCTAAATGACTAACACACAGCAAATGTCAAAAGCTGCCAGAGGGCATCAAAGCAAGCTTGAAATTATTTTAGTCCCGTGTTTTGATGTTTTTAGTGAACATAGTTGACTTTAAATAATAAAGGACACATAACAGTGTTTGTGTTTAGAAGGAACATTTTTTTTCCCACTATGTCTCCTCATGCTATTAGTTTCAATAGTAGCACTTTGCTCATGCCTTTTTTTTTTTTTATTCTCTTCATTCTTCAATTAAATATCAGTATGATTTTCAGAAAACATTTGGAGCAGGTGCATCTCTGCAGCAGGAGAAGCTTGTTTTGCCAGTGGCTAAATTAAGATTATAAACTCAAAATGTGTGTCACACTAAACCATAAAAAATAGATAAATGACTGCTCGAACTTTCATCATTTAAAAAGGAGAGGTTTTTTTTTTTTTTTCAGTTTCACATACTTTACATCTGCTGTTGTAAAACGGACCTACCCACAACTCTATGAACCTGCCAGTTCAGATGTGTAGGGGACAGATGCATGAGAAATAGATATGGTGTAAGTCTGTAGTGACAGAGAACTTTTTAATATTCAGCTATTTTAAATTATGCACTTTATACTTGGGATGTAGCAGGTCTGGAGAGAGCTGATGGAAGAGAAGCGAAGGTGCCAAAGAGTTCCACAGCTCAGTATTTCTTATTATAGCTATATTTCCAGTCCCTGTTATTTCCTTCAGGGTGTGAGGGATTTTCAGGGTTATGGAGAAAAAAGTCTGAACCTTTGGAGCTTTTTTTCCCTGTTTGTTACATGTGAAACTAAACAGGTTCATTATTTTTTCTATTTTACATTATTTTTATTCGAGATCATTTTAACAGCTTCGCATGTTCAAACATATCGAAAGACATACTTGATGTAGAAGATCTTAAACCAATATCATCTTACAGTTTGCACTTTTTTTTTTTTAAACTTTTACTCTTTCAAACTGTTGTTTTGTTGTAGCACCAGCAGAATTAATGAGAAAGCCGTGTGGGCATTTTGCAATGCTCATTTCTAACATTTGTAGCGGCAAGCAAAGATGTAGGCAACAAATCGAATGATCTATTACTGTGAATAGTTTAGTAAGTAGAAGATGAGCTTTTCCTCAAAAGATTTAATGTGAAAAATGAATGTTTCAATCCAGTGATGGATATAGTTTTTGAAAAATAAGGCTGAAAAGTAGGAAAAGGACAGAGCTGCAAGGATTTCAGTTCTCTTTAACAAGATCTCAAGTCATTCAGCTTGTTAGTGCTACAGCTTGTTCACAATCATGGTAAGAACAAGCCAAGAAAAGTTCATTTCAAAGCCTTGCAGATACAGTACTTTGACCCCGTAAACTTCACCCTCAACAGTCATCAGTCCTGGCCTTTGTACAGTTGCCAAACACACAGAAAATTCAAATAATTACTGCCTGCAGAGCCGGGAAGGCTGAGAGAACACAGCAAGAGTAGAGTTAGGCATATTCATGAGGTTGGGGCTTAATTATGAAATGGCAGCATGTAGGAATTATGTCAGTCAATTTAAAACATGGAAAACCAAAACAACTTCCATTTTTATTTCCTTGTTTAAGGGATTGCAGAAAGGCTAAAAAAAAAAAAAAAAAAAAAGGAAAGGAAAAGAAATGCGGACAAACGTGCATGAAAGATGTTACAAGGCCAGAACCTTTTTGCAGGAAATTGACCAAAAGAAAACAAACAAACAAAAAAAAACCCAATTAGATTAAAAAATGTGAAAGACTTTACACTTTTGAAAGCTGGTTTCAAAAGCCATTTACAGGCTAGGATACAAAAAGTTTTACAAATGCTTAACAAAAGTTGCCTCAGGCTCTTTTCCTACTTTGTTATGTGGAATCATAAAGGATTTGAATAAGAAAGTAATCTTTCCTAAAACATTACAGAACAATGTCATCTCTCACTTCATGCCTTTCGGAAACCAGGTCATGTTTTCTCACTGTTTATGTAAGTTATTCACAGTTTCAGATTTTATTTTAATTCTGTTTGATTGTATTTATTTATTCATTTCAGCACAGCGCTGTAATTACCACCATATCATGCTCAGTATTTTTATTGCTGGCTACACTTGAAGAACAGTTCTACATATTCAAGCCTTTAAAAAACAAAAAGCAATTCAAAGAAAGTTTTGATTTTAAAATTAATTTGACTTAATGTTCAAACATTCAATTCTTTAGATGTAATTCTTAAAGCCAGGGCACTGTATGCTCAGCTTGTGTGGAAATTTGTACTTTTGCTTGCGAATGTTGCCCTCCTGTTTAATTATTCCAAAAAAAACAGAGTGTATTTTGTACTGAGCTCAGAGTGAGATTCACTGCAGAAAATATGTCCTCCCTATTTTTTTTTATTATAACTGCAGTCAATACATACCTTATCTCCAGTCCGTTTCCCAGCCACACGGTTAATTGGCTATGTAGTTCAAGAGATAAGTATTCACTGCACTGCATATTGGATCAACGCTAGGGACTGGAGAGATATGGATGCTTTCACAACATAATATAATTGTATTGTTTTTATTCCCCCCTCGAATGCAAACCTTATTTGAATCACTTGTTGTGCAAGAACAACTCATCAGCAGCTCAAGGTATAATCTTCCATAATTAATTTCACAATAAACAATGACTGAACATGTGCACATGAGCGTATAATATGAAGATGAGGGGGCCAAGATTAATGTCATTTTATATTAATATTGTTAAGCTGAAAAAGCCACAAGCACAAAAAGATGACAGAGATACAGATAAGTAGCATGCTAAAGAATAGACGTGAGAACATTTTAGGTGCTGAAACCTGTGCTGACAGCAGTGATCATACATGAACACTTACAGCAGACGGTATGAACAATTTGCTTTATTCAAAGCTAATCTTCAGCACGGGAACAGACAGGTAACGTAACTCTACAGATATTAAACATGAAAAGAGCCTCATGCGTGACTGTACTGGCTATTGACATGTCCATTTTTTTTTCAAAGGATTTCTGAGCAATTTCATATGCTCCTAAAATGACCACTCATATGCATGCATATTCATAAGGCAGAATATTAATCATTTATTACTTTAGCAAGAAGGGAGCCTCACAAAAGTGAACAAAAGTGCGAACTACGGGAGTCAAGCTGCCCCGAAGGCAAAATATTTGCTAAAGCAACACAATGTGTATTTTTCAACCATTTTCTAGGACAAGCAATTACCGTCCGTCACTATCAGGGAAAGTATGGGGAATATAAATTGTGCTATCCTTTCATTTTCTGGATACATTTAAAATGGAATGTGGTAAACAGATGAACAAGGGATGTATTTTCTTTTGTGTGGACATTTCCTAACCTCTGTTTGTACCAATAATATAAATAGCATTCTGAGGATGACAAGATAGACTGAATGTACAATCAAATTAGGGACTTGTGATAAACAAATGAAAGGGACTGCAAGAGCGGCTGCCATCGTGTATGTTGTGCTGTAAAGCGATTAAGCCAAAGAGGGGCGTCTGAAGGAAGATAAGAGTAGAAGAAAAGGTTAAAAGCATCATCCTGTCTCTGGCAAAGTGTGAGAGGTGGAGTGCTCCTCGCTGACCCTAGCAACTGAGAGATGGCTGCTGTTAGCACTCTGAGCAGGGACCTGCTCAGATACTGTCTGGACTGCAGAGGCTTCTGGGTTAGCTGGAAGAGAAGAGAAGAGAAGAGAAGAGAAGAGAAGAGAAGAGAAGAGAAGAGAAGAGAAGAGAAGAGAAGAGAAGAGAAGAGAAGAGAAGATGAAATTTTAGAAAAACCGAGAAGGAAAGGCAGCAATGAGCGTGCAAGTTCCATGAGGTAAAATTACGGAAGAGTATTGGGACACTGAAGAATAAAATAAGTAAAATTCTGAGAAAAAAAGTCTGAATGAATTCCTTCAGTGGCCCTAATACTCTTCCGTATAAAATGAAGAGATATTAAAAAAAAGAAAAATTTAAAGATAAAAAAAATAAATAAGTGGAAAAAATACATCTGTCTTTATGATTGTTTAAATTTTGGTAGAATATCTTTTCCCAGCCTATAGATAGACTACCAGCTTCACATCTGCACAGAGCTGAGTTACTTCTGCAGTTTTCTCCTTTCTATGTTGTGTTTTTCTACAAAGCTAGCCGATGGTTTAACGCGAGCACAGAGCACATGTCTGTTTCATTGATGTAGTGGGAGTAATGTAAGGAAAAGTATATCAAACATTCATCTCATATTCACCCCTTGTGGAGTAACGTGCGATTGAAGCTTAAAAGGCTCGAACAAGTACAAGCCAAACAATTCCAGTAAACTGCTACTTTCCACATCAAAGTTAAAGCCCCTGCTTCCAACTCCTTTCAATCCAGTTCAGTCACATGAATATTTGAAACATGTTAGAAAGAGGCACTTACATCCAGGGATCTCAGTCAGCTCATTCAGAGGTGGCACTGTCTCTAATGTGTTGGCATATTTCTTGGCAGCCTGTCTTTGCGCGTGCCGTGCCTCTATTTCCTTTTTGGTTCTCGGGATACGGCATTTGAATATACAACACAGAGTGATAACTGAAAGGGAGAGGGACAAAAGATACAGACATGGTGAATTTAGCTTAATGAGATACACTGAATATCCACAGCATCTTATTGAAGTCAATCTATAGAAAGAGGTGGTGCCTAAATGTGTGAGTTTTCATTTTACAACATGGGTAATCTGCTTCTTTGCTTGACTGTCTCCACCAGTAGTTTCATTGTGGCAAAGGTCTTTCTAATATATTAAAAGTGGCAAAAATTCACATAATTCTACACATTTATCATATGATTTTGAGGCATTTATTTGAAGTCGCTGCATGTTTTAGAGTTAGGCTGTTGGCTGAGGAATCAAACATCCTTTAGGTTTAAAAAAATAAATATTTAAGAACCAAAAAAAAAAAAACCCAAAACAAATCTTATTGTTTTTCAGGTAATGTTGTGCAGCCAAAGACATATATTTAGCTACCCCTAACAAAGTATCCTAGGTGCCCAGAACCAATCTATTTTTTTTTTTTCTGTTTTTTACTTTACTTCAACTGAATATTTTATATGGAGATCAGGTGGTAATTAATAGTACTTTCTTAGAAACATATTTTGACTGGTGATCAGAGGTTCAGAAGGAAAGAACTGGCATAGATGGGTGGATGGATGGATGGATGGAAAAAGATGTAAAATCTGGGAGCAGTTTTAGTTTAGTTTAGTTTAAAGTCTCTCAATATTGCAGAACATTGGATGAATTCATTATTCTATCGCATCATAAATAAAGATGTAGAAAATGTGTTATTTTTTCATGGTAACAGTCAAGTGTACAGGCATCTCAACGTATTTCATTGTGTGTCTGAAACAATGCAGTTTCATCCTCTGCTATTCTCTACTTTCATACACTTGTTACAGTTTATATTTAGAAATATTAATTTATGACTTATATCAATAAATCCTGTCCATTTCATGTACTATCACAAAAAAAACTGATATGTCACAACAAAATGAAGTATTTTGCCGTGATCCACCTCAGTAAGATGATTTAGATTCTGGTATTTGTTCCATCCAACCATCCATCCATTTTCTATATGCAGTTATTCCACGATTCTTGTTTCCTTTTTAAAAAAAAATTCTGTATGTATGACGAAGTAGCTTTCCCATCTTTATTCCCAGTGAATAAAGGCTGATGTGCTGATCTTCTGATGGTGCCGGCACTTTTGTTCTGCTTGATTGTGCTTTGGATACAAGTGATTCATTTTCCACAAAGCACTTCAGAGTCCCCCCAGAGACCTTCAGTCTGGCCATAATTTGATGCTGCAAAGCCTTTTTTTTTCTTTATCTTTTCTTTATATTCTTTTTTTTTATTGCCCGGACTAACAATCTGACTTCTGACACTTTCAGCTGCAGAAAACAATGTTATGGTGGAAACTTGAGGCATAGCCATATTTATGTATAAAAGGAAAAACTGAAAGCAAGCTGATTTACTTGAAGAGGCTTTTAATAAGTCAACTGGATCCACTGTCCTTTGAATCCTGCTTCGTTGCAGTGGCAAGATAAAGTTCCATAAAATCTGTTCTTTTGGGCAAATTGGCTTCAATTTGATCACGTTGTGAAAATCATTAAACATCTTAAGGTTAACTGATCCCATCCTCTGTTTCCATATGTATCTTTTAAGAGACACTTGCCTCTTAATCATGTAACCACACAATCTGGCACTAAAACCTAAGCAACAAATTTGATATAGACATTTACATTCAAGTGTAGAACTGTTTGGACATCGACACATCTTTTGAAAGAATATTTTAGATGTTTACTAAAACATGTACAGTATTAAATGTGCTTTATAATTTTTTATTTAATCGGACTAAGCGGTTAGGATAATGAATGAATGGATGAGTTTTAGATTTATAGTGAAAACTGGAACACGTAAAACTAAGTATATATGGTTACAAAGAGTACCTGCTGAATGTGGTGGTGTTTGCATTGACAGCATGTTAGCAAGTGGATGTTTATCTGATTTTATTCTGTAACATGTAGAAAAATTCTGTTGTAACTTTTGTGCCTCTGGCAAACCAGAGTTTAGTTTTTAATATTATGGCACAATATTTGATTTAGTGTAAACTAATATCCAATGGCAGTGGAAGAAAAATTACCTCAGTTTTTCCTCACATACATAATAGTAATTACAGTTCTGTTACAACTTATTTTAATGTGATTGATGACATATAATTTAGGGGGTTTTTTTGTCTGCAGTTGTTTCTCACATTTACTGACTACATTAAGAGAGCTTTTTTGTAAAAGTAACAAAAAGTTTCTTGTCAGACATACTAACCTATTGCCAAAACAAACACTGAAAAGATGCCAATGACCTGCCATAATCGCAGCCCCCAGAATACAACAGTCTCTGAATTGACGGGGTCCGGTTTCTTCGGAGGATCTGTGGGTAAAAGCTGTAGAAACATAAA
Organism: Telmatherina bonti; assembly: GCF_933228915.1. Classification (NCBI taxonomy): domain Eukaryota; kingdom Metazoa; phylum Chordata; class Actinopteri; order Atheriniformes; family Telmatherinidae; genus Telmatherina; species Telmatherina bonti. The sequence goes on from NC_136625.1 coordinate 19,391,891, forward strand.
AAGAGAGAGAGAGCTCAGATCTAAGAGGAACTCCTGCTTCTTTTTGTGTGTGACTCCTCACACTTCCCTCAGTATGATCCATCAGTGAAACCATTAGGTTAAATTTTCAGTTACCTTTTTGTGTGTATATCAAATATTTTTTCTTTCTTTTATTTGTGTTAGAGGTATAGACGTTCAGATATGAAAGATTAAATTTAATTATTTTACAAAAGGCAAAAAGGTAGTTGTCTGAGGTTTTTCAGTAATTATGTATCTTCTATCTATCACACAACTAATGCCCTTGTAAAATTAATCTTTCACTCTAAAGAGTGAAAAGATCACTCCACTGAAATAATTCTAAATAATACTGCAAGTGAACTGATGTACTGTTCCTTTATTTAATTTTGTGCCTTTATTTGTAAGAATCATCATTTAGTCCTTTGCAGTAAGTGCAGAGATCTGCAAACCTGACCCTGCAACTAGCCAAAACAAATGAGGGAAAGCTGCTTTGTAGACTGTTCCAGCATGTCTTATAAAATGCCCTTAGAACTCTTTGTTCTTTCCTGTGCAATGTCCTGTCGATATGAAATCTACAACAAACACTTCAAAACACATGTCCCCGGGGCTGGGGCTCAGGGACAATAAGTAGATCTTTGGCTTTGATCAGTGCTACTGAAGCAAGCAGAGCATCACTTCCCAGATAGAACCATCAAGGGGATTTCTCCCTGTTTACTGTATATTGATTACCTGTTTGGATTATGCTGGGTTGTTGTGGAAATGCTATACTTAAGTCCATAAACCAATAGGCAATGCACTAAAACAATGGATGCTATTACATTTGCTGATGTGACTGATAGCACCATCAAACAGAAAGATGCTTTGAGAAAAAGCAGAGATGGCACCAACAGAAATATGATTTACAGTGTAAATATTTAGACTTGCACAGGTTTTAGGACATCAAATGGAAATGTGCTTTTAACTTTTCATGGAAGAACTACTAAACTTATGTTACCAGATTGGCTCACTCATTCGTTCGTTCGTTTGTTCATTTGTTTAATCATGTGCAAGCCAACATGGCAACTGTGATAGACCAAGCTGCTTCACGGCGCCCGCTCTTTGACAAGGATGCCGGGTGGGCTATGCAGTTGAGCACAAAGCCACACAAACAAAAAGGCTTATTTTCAATTATTTCATAACCATGAAGGCATCATGTAACACCCAGAATTAGCATTAATGAAGATATTTAGTCCTGCTCTTAAATGACTTTTTTCTTCAGGAGTGATTATGTAAGACTAAGTCTTTTCTCTGGAGGGGGCTTTTAATGTGTGAGGATTAGAGCCCATAAGTCTTCAAGTTTTCTTTCTATGAAAGTACCAGTAAAACTTATCATCATGCTAATCTCAACTTGTGTCATATTTACCATAACATGGCCAGAATTAGAATTAATGATGGGGGCTTTGCTTTGTTTGTAGAATGAGTAATTAAGGGAGATTTTGTGGTAACTGGAGGGGGATTAACATGTAAAAAGAGAAAAATAAACACTTGCTTTGTCATTCCACATGTAATAGCAACTTATGCATTATGAAGTGATAATTTACAAGATTGATGTCCAGTGTCAAGGATGTATTCTGTATGTTAGAATCAATAAATAAAATAATTAAAGCCAGTTTTTATCATATTTGTTGTTGCCTGTAAACAAACATCAGTCCTACAATTTAATCCATATATTCATTAAGCATCTTTTAAGCATCACAAGCTCAAGCTTCAATTATTTCATAACCATGAAGGCATCATGTAACACCCAGAGAGGGACTGTCTCTAGAAGTTTCTTCCTCTTATCTCCTATAAAAAGCCTGTTTGCTGCACATCAAAGTTCTGTGGGTGTGGATAGCCCCTTGGCGAAAAGGTTTTTATGTGCATGAATAAAAAGACGTTCTATTATCTGTTGCTTTCTTGGCACTGTACACAAGAGCACAGTTTATGACAAGACCCCAATGCGTTTTCTTATTCATACATTAAGCGTCCAATTTGTTATTTGTTTCTGGAGGCTGAATCCAATGTGGCTTTGTTTCAGTACTGTACATGTAGTCATATCCCACATTCCTGTTAGGTTTGTACACAGGACTGAATGAGCTCTCTAGTTCCAGAAAAAAAAAATTCAGTTGTCTTTTAGCTGCTATTTTGCATACAAGCCAGCAGAGACGTTAGGTTTACTGAAATGTTGCTCTCCATCATTCAGATCAAAGCAAAACAACAGCTAGTCCTTCCAGTTAAACTTGGCCATCCGTATCGGCGCCATGGAATCCATCAGGTCTGAATACATGTTTACCCGATGCTTGTGTTAAGGCAAGCGACAACTCTGGCAGCCAATCAGATGCCATAAATCCCATTCATGCATGCTACCTTTTTAAAACATTGCGAAACACCTGCGCCCGTCTCAGGAAAACCCTTGGGATATTTCTGAGAGGGACCTGTGGAGGACACGGTGTGCCATTAGGCTCTTACCTCTGGATCCGGTATCTGGGAGAACACGGAGGATAAACACTGAAACAGCAGCACTGCTCCCCAGCCCAGCAGTGGGAGCTGAGGTGGGGAAACAGGCTGTTCCTCAGCCATTCTCGCCCCCTCTTTCTCCCTGCAGCCACCCTGCCCCCTCTTCCCTTCTTCCTCCTGCTCTCCTCTTCTTTCTCTGTCTGACTGCCTTCCTGCACTGGCGCCGTTTATAGGACAGGACCACAATGGCCCTAAAGGTGATTAATAGTGACTTTGGTGCTGAAGGCCTCCTCCCATCCACAACTTCTCAATGGCTTGTTTGCTCCTATATTTGTTGCTTTTCTATAAAAACACTGCAGGACCTAAAATAAACAAAAAAAAAAAGAAACCCCAAAACACTGTTGCTCATCACTGCAGCCAGCTGAAACTGTTCCACTACAATGGAGGGAACCAGTCCCACAGTTAAGGTGCATTAATTAATTAACAGACCTGGTGTGGTTTACAGCCAGCTCATCCTGCTGTGGACATGCAGTTAACTCAGAGAGAGGGGGGGATGGGTGGTGCAGTTGACCATGAGGAGGTTGGCCAGTGCAGGGACAGAGAAGTAAATGGTTCTGAGTCATCCTCTTCATTGCCTCAGAAAGCTGTAGTGTAAAAATCCTTACAGCCTTTCAGGGTGGCAAAATATGATAAGCCAAGCTGCTGCTGAGTCCTGTGTTTTCAATGGGCACTTGCCCAAGGAAAAAACAAACTGACGTAGAACTGCTTTGGCTGCAGTCACTTGTTTTCAGTTCAGTGAATTTATTTCCAGTTTATTCTGGCTGCTCTTATTTCAGATCATCTTTTCCTTGGATTTTTCCATTTATTTAAAATTTTAAAGTGAACACGTTCCATTTGATGCATAAAAGGCAACTCATTTGAATATATGAGGAAAACATTTTATATGTTTGCTTTGTTAGTTAGTTGCTTTAAATGTAAATACTAGTGATATGCCAATGAATACATAGAAACAATCCCCCAGACTAGCGACAGTATAAGGAAAATTCCAAGGGTCCAATTAGATGCCTGTTCAGACTGGCATTGACTCTGCAGTCCTGATACTGTTCCTCCAAAGCTTACTCCCACATTTGGTGTTTTGGTATTGTGGTACAGAGCACTGACTAAGCTGTGTGCAGTTGAGATGAGGTCTCATGACTGTAAAGGCCATATAATGGTTTAAAAAATTGAAAAGTGCTTCATAAACAAAATCTGAGTTGATTTCATTTGTGTTTTTTTTTTTTTTTCATTTTTATTCAAAGCATTAAGTGCCCCATTTAGTGTCACCAACTTCCACCCTGGAACAGACGCTTCATGGACAGAAACCTCCCATCAGGACAGAATTATTTTGGAAATAGGAGAAAAGGCAAGGCTAGTTTATTTGTATAGCATTTTTCATGCACAAGACAATTCAAAGTCCTTGACATGAAACATTAAAAACATTACAGAAAAAAATGCATAAAATGAAATACAAATAACAAAATCGTAATTAAATTATAAATTATATTAAAATAATTACAAGCAGAATTAAGTAAAAGACACTGTGCAGATGTCATCCACAGGCACATGTGAAAAGAAATGTTTTTAACCTTGATTTAAAAGTTTCTACATTTGGTGAAAGTTTAATCTCCACTAGCAGTTTATGCCACTTGTTTGCAGCGAAACAGCAAAATGCCGCTTCTCCATGTTTGGTCTGGACTCTGGTCTGGACTAGTTGAAAAAGAAAAGTGATGACTCACACTGAACATTGAACTGATCTTCAGAGGCTTTTCCAACTAAGAAGAAAAGTAAACCCAAAACATATTAGCAAACAACTCTTTTGGTGTAGAATTCTAGGCTACTACTCGTGGGTTGCACAGTAGATTGATAATTTACCTTTATCGCTACATTTGCCTGCACTTTATACAAATGGCAACATCTGCCTTAACTGTGACAAATTCCCAATATTTGCATATTTTATGAAAGTGACATGATATTCCACATACTGCTGTGCATTTATGATCTGTGGTGACTCCTGCTGTGCTGGATGCTAGCTCCATGTAGATGCTAAATGCTGCAGCAGTGGAGCACATGGAGGGAGTGCTTTGATGGTGTAATGAGATGAGTGGGGAAAATGTGGATGCAGAACAACATGAGGCTAAACAGAACAGCATGTTGGCTATCAACTACAAGGAGCTGTAGCCAAATCCACATTTTTAAGCACATATGTAGAAAAAAACAACACAAATAATTATAAAGGTGAGATGAATATTCAAGTTCAGGGCCCCCCCTACCAGTTGTTGGGCCCTATGCCTTCCTTTAGTTCAGCATATATCAAGAAAAAGGTTGTACTTTAAAGACGTATTTTGTAACTTTCTGACTTTAAAACTCTGTGTTCCAAACTTGTTTGATGACAACGTGACATCTACTGTGTGCATTTTTGAAGCCACTGTTGCCCAGCAGCACCAGAGGCTGAGAAACCGCACTATACAGCTTTTACATTCAAGATGCTGCATGCTTTTGCAGCAGATTTTTGCTTCACACTAAAAACACACTGGCTGTTTGAGAACTTGCTTCATAGCTGATTCAGCAAATAAACTCAGAAAGAATAAAAGAGAGAAAGGGAGAAAAAAAAGAGTTATTGTAAACCTAACATCATCTTTTGCTGGCTGGAGAGAGCTAACAGGTCAGGTGGGGTGCAAGATGGATGCCAAATTAGCTGTCGATACGGGAGAAATGGCAAAAGTTCTGTAGTGTGTTTTTCAAATCAAACTTTCTTCAAAGCCCACTTTAGCTAATTCTAGAAGATTTTTATTTTGTTCATTTGAAATCTCAGTCTTTGAGTTCACAGCAATTTCTAGTCCTTCTGTTTCTTGGTTCTTGACAATGTTTCAAGAAACAAGAAGAGAAGTCCAGTTGTCTTTATAAATTCTTATAGAATTGTGCTATTTTGTTTATTTTAGTGTATAACCATTGCAGAGTCTTCTAAAGCTTCCTGAAGATCTTAAGAAGATTGAAGAAGTCGTTCAAGGAATTTTTACATAGAGCTTTTTTTGTTATTTTGTCTTCATCAAGCTCTTAACTTGACCTACATTGTTCCATCACCACTACCAAAAAGACATGTAATGTGCTTGTGTAGCTTATTTCTCGTTCATTCTTTTCAACATAATAAAGTAATCCTGCTGAAGATGTTAAAAAAGCATATTCAATCTCCATGTCTTTTGAAGACATGGAGGCAGAATATCTCATTAGAAATGTTATGAATCATCTTGCAATCAAAAATGGGAGCAATTTGCATTATTTGTTTTAATGAATGAACATTGTACATTGCATGATTAAATCTGACTTCTATTCTGATCAAGGAGAAAATGTATTCAGCTGTAGCAGCCAGGAGCCCAAGCCTGAGGCATTTTGCTGATAATTACAACCCTTGTCTGCATCTGTGCAAAAATAGCTCACAGACATTGGCTTTAGTCTGACTTGTTGCACACAATCACAATACCAGTGCTTTATCAATTGGATCCCATCCATTCAGAGACAAATAACAGACCTTAGTGTTTGTGATCCTATCTAGCATAGAACTCTGTTTATGCATGTTTAGTAATCATAATAATGTGTTGTTGTCCTGTTTGTTATGAGAGAAGTTTACATTAAGCCATTGGGAAGTATTTTTTATAATACAGAGGCTTTGATCATTACTGACATGTAAGATTTTTTGTGAATTCAGAGAACTCTTCTAAAACATTTAAGAGTGTATTGTCTTAAGAGGGATCTTTCATGCAGCCAGTTGGGGTCTTAATATTGATGAAAAACCTAAAACCAACATATCCACGAGGAACTCAGTCTGTCAGAACAAAGATCTTTGTCATGTTATACTTTGCTCCTTGTAGTTTAAGTAAAATATAATTTCCTGAAATATTGTACTGCTCCAACACCTAAATATTACATATTACATATTACATATTACATATTACAATATCTGATTGTAATTTAGTTTGAAAAATGCACACACACACACTGTTTTGTATCATCACTACCTCCCTCTCAGTGATAACATCAGAATTGGGTGGATCATAATGTGGCCTTTTACAGCAGGGAACCAAACCTGATGGCAGGAAATTTATTTACTTCATCAGATATTAAATGTCTGGGTTTAGCAGGATTCCTGACTTGAACACAGCTTTGAAATTCATCCTGCTGACTTGTTACTATTTACATCTATCTTAGATCTAATATATATATATATATATATATATATATATATATATATATATAATGTATCCCAAAATTTCCATCCTTCTTTGTCGTGTATGCATAATTTTGTTACATTATTATTTAAGTCTGAGCTTTACAAGAAATGAAATACTACTGTTAAAAAGCAACATATTGGTTTAAAGTGTTTGCAAACCAAAAACAAATGCAATTTTGTTCATTTAGCAGCACTTTTAAAACTAATGTGTGACACTACTGTTTAAGCGTAATTTAATTTTGCACATGTCAATGTAATTATTTGCAATAATGAGAAAACAAATCATGGAAATAATCACAATTAAATCACAATTAAAAGCCTTGAGATGGCCTCATCCCTCTGTACACCTTAGACTGTTGATACAACTTGGACTCCTGTCATCTGCATAAATACTTAGCTAGTTCTGCAGTTGTGGCGTCCCTCAGTGGTGGACAAGAGGCCAGCTGCAGGTGGATCACTTTGTGGCAAAATGTGGGAACGCTCACAGCATCCTGGAAGAGGTGGGAGGGATGTTGGGAGTATGCAGCTGCAAAGAAAAGGGTATGTCAGGAGTCTAAAAACACACTTGAGTGATATTGCACAATGAAGGACATACTTAAAGTAAGCACTTTAAGCATAAAAAAATAGAAATGGTATCTTTCAAGGATAAATTAAAAAGAAGAGTTGAAGACATTCATTCCTCTGAGAACATTTTTCATCATATTTTGTGTTGGTTTATTTATTGACAAAAAAAACAAGTGGGTTAACAACATTATGCTTCATTTCCAAGTCACACAGAAGGTCAAATTACTTGTCTTTTTTTCTTTTAAAGGGTCTCTAAGTGTTTGACATTTTCAGCTTACATGGTTGTCTACTGAGCAAGCCTCTGTAGTACAGAAGAAACCACCTGGGGCCATTAACAAGGAGAATCAGCAGGGAGAGGACAAGGAAGGTTTGACAGAGAAGCAGCTTCCTTTCAGAGCTGGACATTAAATTCTTCCTTCTGTCAACTTTTTCATTACTTAACAAACAGCTCTCGGTTTAATCCAAGTACTTGTAAATTTTACTTGTATAATCTATCTCACCCAATGTTACACACCAAACTTGTACAACCCCGATTCCAACAGTTTGCTATGATATGTAAATTGTGAATAAAAACAGAATGCAATTATTTGCTAAATCTCTTGAACTTGCAGGCTCTGCAAAGGCAAACTGTTGTGATCGATGCAATGTGTGGTTTAACATTGTTTTAGAGACAGATGTTGCTCTTTCACCTCTTTGTACTTTTCAGCATTGATGCTGCCTACACTGATGTGTTTGCGGCCCAAATCCACATGCAGTAATGGACTCCCCATACCAAGAGAGATGCTTGCTTTTGAACTGTCAGCTGATAACATGATGAATGATGCCTCTTCTTTTAAGTTTACAATACATAGTGCTCATGATTTACGAGAAACAACAACAAAAAAAAAAAAAAAATTCAATTGTCTGACCACAGAACAGCTCTTCACTTTATCCCCAACCCATAGGTGTAAACTTGGGTAGGGAGCATGGAGAAGTGTCCCTACCATAGACTGTGTAAAAGACGGACAGCGCCTACGTAATGTCACCTGAAGGTTTTTAAAAAACTTAACTGGAGCTCATTGGGCAGTTCCTGCCATCTTGGCAACATAATGTGTGCTGTCACTCTTGGAAAATACAGAAATGGGCAAAGAGGTGGAGCTGAGAGGGGGCTATGAATCTGGAGGTGGCTGATTGACATCTATCAAACTCTGACCTACCAGTAGATACGAGTTAACCAACTAACCAGCCAGAACTGGAGTGGACCACTCTGGTAATAAAATCCATAGGTAATTAACAGACTTGATCAGAGTTTGATGTTAAGCTCTGTGGAAATATGCTTATTAAGTCCATTGAGTGTCAAGGAAGAGCATCTGGCATAAAACATGAGCCAATTCACCTGCGCAATGATTCGCTGTGGCAACCTCCTTAGAGGGACATGCCAGAAGGGAAACAAGAAGTCTGATGTGTGCTGGGTATGTTGCACTAGAAACTCCCAACACTTGCAGCACTGTGGTTCTCCAGGACCAGAGTTTAACACCCAGACATAAACCAGTTTCTCAGGCTTTTGTGACTTTTTTCTTCAAACTTGAAATGAGCTCATATTTTCCATAAAATTGTAAAATGTGTCAATATCAGCATCTGATAAGTTTTTTGTATTAGTTTGGGAGATTTGCAAAATCATTTTTTCATTCATTTACATTTTCATGTATGTTCCTTAATCAGAACTATTTAGGAAACGAAAGTGGACGTCAGCTATCATATAGAAGTATGTTTGAATTTCTATTTCATGTGTTAGTTTTGTCAATCACTTGTAATTATCCATTATTATCATACTTTTGCTTGTTTATATTATGCTGTTTCGGGGTTGTCTCTTTTGTCTTTTAATGTATTTTATCCATCTATTTTCTTTAGTCTTTCTTGCAAATTTTTTGTTTTTTAACTTATTTCAATGGCTTTTTTCTTTTTGCCTCTTAGTGTAGTTAAACTCTAGTCCAGGGTGCCCAAAGTCGGTCCTTAAGGGCCGCTGACCTGCAGGTTTTCCATGTATCCCTGTTCCATCACAACTAGCTTCCAGTGAATAGATCTAACAGCCCATAATGCTTTGCAAAGTAAGTCATTAGTTTGTCAGGTGTGTGTTGGAACAGGGATACATGAAAAACCTGCAGGATTGTGGCCCTTGAAGACTGGAACTAGGCGCTCCTGCTTTTGTCGTTTAGTCTAGTATATATTTCCTTTTATTTTTTAATGTGCAGAACCACATTTTTTCCCTTTTTTTACTTTAACATGCTAAAAACAATAAGATAGGATAGATCTTTAATGTTGCTAGAATTAGCTAAATATAGTCTGTAATTTTACATTCTTGGCTAACTATATGTTCTTATTCTTCTGTACTACATTTAATAAACATGCAGAATAACAATAACAGCTCTTTAGAACATATTTTAGTGCCATATGTTAAGTTTTACCAGCAAGCAGCACACAAAAGGCCTTTTTAAAAATATTTTCAAATTGTAGCCAATTTCAGAACAGGAATAAAATCATCTTGTTTTTCACTTTATTATGACCTGATTAACTAATGTAAACTCTTCGCTAAGCTACAACATGTGAACTTACAGACAAATCAATGGCTCACGATAAATGAATTAGTGGATGTTTGTGTCAAAACAAATATTCATACATTTACATTGATGAAATGCACATACATCATATTTCTGTGAACAATAAGCAGTCTCCTGGGTTGTTGTTGTGCTTCAGCTGGAATGTCATTTTCTTTGGTCTTCTCCCAATTATTTCTGTCCCTCTCCACCACAAACTATTAGAAAAAGGTAAATCTGGGTGCTCACGTGGTGAGTTCAAGCGCACATCTCCAGAAGGCTGTTGATCTTACAGGCAGTGATCGTGCCCGTAAGCAAAATGTCAATGCAATTGTGTCAGCACATCAGGGACTTGTTAAACAACTTTGTTCGCAAAGGGACATGCCCCCATGTTGCTGCTTCTCCTGACTCACATATACCATCAGCACAGTCCCTTCTGTATGGAGTTGCCTGGGGGTCTAAACTTAATTGTTACACATTAAAAAATCAACCAATTATTGTTTTGTATACACATAAATATACATGATAGTTTAAATTCACAGATAATGTCAAGAGAGAAAATTTTAAAAATAAATTAAAAAGATTTATTTTTCTATTTTTGTCTTTTTTCTTTGTTTGTTTGTTTTTGTTTTGTTCTTTTGGGCTATCATCAGAATTGAGGTGAAGGGTTTCCAGAAGAAATAGATTGTTTGACAAATTGTGGTAAGCAATCCAATTTGAAGTGAGAAAATTGTTGAGGGGATGAGATGAGCGAAAGCCACATGTCAGGAGTGCCAGGCAGGTTTCAAAAGCAACTCAGGAAGAAGAACAGCGTTAAGTTGCAGAGTGTGTCAAACGATCGCAGCGGTTTAAGCATTGCTGTCTTTATAAATGGATACAGAGCGCCCTTTTCCTGCAGTCACTGCTACAAGTCTTCTTGACCATCTATGTCTGTAAATTTTGCTACATTTATCTATTGGAATTTTTACCGACTTCCCAGGCAGGATGGTGCACAGCAATTTTTAATCCTTTCACTCTTTGTTCTACTATGTTGTAGAAAACATTTGTGGGACTAAACCAGCCTGAGCAATCACTACTATATAGTTTGGGTGTATAATATCTAAAGTAGGTGTTTGTTTTTCAGTTCCTGCTAAAAGTCTTGAATATTGAACTATTGTTACTATATTACTTACTATTATTTCAACCATTTCTTTTTTAAAAGAAAAAAAAACATTGATTCTTATTGTTATTGTACCAAAGAAACTAAAAAATGCAAATGAAAAATTTTTAAATTACTTTTTGCAGTTTGAGTTTTAAAAGGTTATGTCATAATTATCTCAATCAGATTCTGGCCTGGGCTTTGATTGGGTGATTTAGAGACTTAAATGGTTTTGCTTACAAGACTAGGGGACTCTTTTTTCCTGCTAAGGGTAATGGGAATGATTAAAGGCAAGCTTTTACCACAGTCTCAATTATGTGTCAGACTGAAACAGATTTTCTTTGGAATTTACTTGGATTCAGTCCTATTTATCATTTACTTCTTTTTTCTTTTTACAACCCAGACATTTAAGATTTTTGCCCCTGATGTGTCTGAAGATATTTGTGGCTTTTATTGGGCTGTTTACTTAGTGTTTTCCCATTTCAGATTCTGAGGCTTTCCACATGGTGTATGCTCTCTACACTAAACAGTCCATCCATCCATCCATCCATCCATTTTCTTGCCTCTTAGGTGGGGTCCTGCATGGGGGCAGCTGCCTAGACAAGGAACAGAAGACTAGCATCTCTCTAAGAATATAGATTGACTAATAAATTAAGAGTTTCATCTTTCGGCTAAGCCCATTCTTCGGCAGATTGTTGAAGAGGCCTCATCCTTATTGATGTCTCGCTCCATCCTTTCATTGGTCATGAACAAAGTCCAGAAATACCTGAACTCCTCAACCTGGGACAGGACCTTATTTCTGACCCAGAGAGGACATCTCCAACCTTTACCAGCTGAGGACCATGCTCACAGATTTAGAGACGCTGATTCTCATCCCAACCCTTTCATGTATGGCTGTTAATCGCTCCTGTGAAAACTGGAAATCATGCCAAAAAAAAGCAGAGACCCGATCCTGAAGCCACCAAACCAGACCTCTTCAACACCTCAGCTACTTCTAGAAATGCTGTCTTTAAAAGTTATGAACCAAATCAGGGACAAAGGGAAGCCAAGGTGGAATCTAATCCTCATTAGAAACTGTTGTTTCCATTGAAAGCTAAATGTCTTTAGTTGGTTGTTTTGTGTTTTGTTTTCACCCCAAAAGTTTTCAGTGGATGAAAAACCTCAATTGCATTTAGGCCAGATTTGGAACCAGATGTTTGTTTGTTTCTTTTTATTCATATTGTTGAATGAAGTGTGACTTGACCTTTAGTAAACAAGTCCTTACCTGAGAAATATGCAGTTTGTGTGGTTGTATTGTTGTTTTATAATATTTAGCGTAAACTTTGCTTTCATTAATGTACACATTAGCTATGTCATGTGCCCTACTGAAGCCTCACACCATCACAGAAGCATGATTTGAAAAATGTCTGCTTATAGCAAGCTACGTAGTCTCTCACCTCTTTAACTAAGAAGATGTTACACAATTTGTTGCCAATATTTCAAACAAAAACATTTCAGATTTGTCAGCCCTGAAGACAGTTTTCCACTTTAGCTCTTTTCTGATTCTGAACAAATAACACAAATAACTTCTTTAAACATGTGTGAGATTACTTTAGATTCCTGTCATATTAACATCAATGCTCCTCGTGGCACCATTCAGAATGATATGCATCATCGAGGTGCAGAAAGTGAGCATGGCATTTGTCATTCATCCAAGATCAGATGATATATCACAACAAAGTTCTCTAAAGTTAGTTATCTTATAACAATATGTCATATTATTCTAATTCATATTGGCATGTTTGGTGTGTTGCATTTTGTGTAAAACCTACTATTGATGGATGGGAACAACTTTCTCTATTTAACCTTATTGAACATTGTCATTGTTATTTATAGAAATAGTGATTCTTATTCACTGGGAGAACATGGTTTTTAACAGCTCAAGAATATTTACTATCCATCTTTTCACCACCATGTTCATCAGTGTGAGATGGTAAACTAGCAAAACCCATCATGATATTTTTTTTTCCTGTTTGTTTGACCCAGGCATTGTGAAATATGTCTTGATGTTGCACATTAAAGAAAAGCTCCAGAAGTAGGAAAGTTCAGACATAGCTGTTATCAATTAGCTTAAAAATACAATCTGCTGAATTTCTCTGAAAAGCAAATCATGTGCCAAGTGTGTCTATCCGGTTCCTGGGACAGCATTTGGTCCAGACCTGTAATTTTGACATTTTTACAAGGTTCAATCTGTGAGGTCAGACTGATGAAAAAAGTCTTAAGGGATTTTTAAATGTTATAGCATATGTTCACCACAAGATAGTGTCTGTTTTCAGAGCAGTATTGCCTCAGGGCAGAAAGAGCAGGGTTAATCAATATTGATTTTCAGCCTTTTCCCATGGTTTCATACATATTTCTTGTTTCTCTAAATCTGTTAACCGTTTCATGAAAAAACCCCAATATCATTTGGTATTTAAAAAAGATTGTTATTGAATAGTTTCCTACAAAAACTCCTTTATAGTACTTAAAGCCTCCCCATTCTTGCATTTTCTGTACCTCAGTCTGCCGTTTTAATTTTAGACCCAAACATGTTACAGAGCTGTTTCCAGATATGTCATACCAAATAGTGCTTATTACAGAACTTTTCAATTCTTCCATAGCTCCAGTCCCCCCTTTTTTGACATGCTGGGATCATTACTGATGATAACATGCTGTGTTTAAAAAAAAAAAAAAAAAAAGCACAACACTTCATCTCATGGAGGCTATTTGTGTTATTTTTCATAAGAATTATGTTATATTTCATTGCATTATGTCCTTAGTTACATTTCACAGAATCCCAATATTTAGGAAAACTGTTTGTTTCCCTGACATCTTAGGTTTTAGATGTGGTAAAGGGTAAATGGTAAAACAAAGTCGGAATGTCTGGGGATTGAACTGCAGATGTTCTGACTGGCTCAATAAGCTATAGCCATCCATAAACAATAATGGTCAAAGACACACATCAAAAGAAGCTGATATACTCCACAGTTCAAGACTAACCACACTGCCACCTAGTGATGCTGCTTGTATTTAAGCTTGGCTTAAGAAATATGAAAAAGGCTAAAGAGCCGTGTGTACAGTACCAACACATTCCTCAAGTACAGTACATGACCATTAGAAAACTGGTATCTTAACCAGTTTGCAGATGAGCAATAAACAACAAAAAGGCTAAACTAAATACCAATATTATGCTGACTGCAGTCACCCACAATTCTCACACACTTCCACATTTACTTTTGATCATCAGTGTCAGTAACACTAGTTCATCCTCGATGATTTGATCAGCATAGTCCACGGAAATGTGGTCAGCACTGCTGCAGCTTCCTACAGAAGATAACAAGTCATTACTTTATTTCTGCTTACTGTAAATGAGCACATTAGGACTCTGCTGTTTATTTTCTTTCCATTACATGTAAATGAGAGGCACTGGGAGATGAATAGACTCATAGAGGTACAAACCGTTTTCTGGCCTGAGTCTAGTTCACAGACCCCTCGTATACTGATGGCTAACTTTAACCTCTGCATTCACAGCTGAACTATTTACTTTAGTTTCTGGATGCAGTCAATGGTCTGCAGGAAGCATTGGTCCAGAACGAGGGAATACCTCTGAGGAGAACGATGGAGAAAGGAGTCATTCAAACCTAGAATGACAAATAGCTGAGGCTGTTTACGTATGCTCTGTTTACATAAGTTTGTGTTTGGTTTGGTGGGTTATTGGGCATTTTGGAATAAATCTACACCTTTCTGCGTAATACAGCTACATAAAACAATAATAAAATTGTTTGCTGAAGTGTAATTTATTTGAAGGCGATGACATTTAAATAACTGAAATCAACAAGAGCAGTCATATTAAACTGTAAAATTAGTTTAACTGAAATAACAGTAACAAGTGTCGGACAGCAGTAAGCATTATTTCAAAACTTACTGGAAGTTTGCTTTCACACCTGATATTGTTATGATCAAATATCCTAAATAAGAAAAGAAGAAACATGTTCACAAATACTGACTTCATCTGAAGATGTGTCATGGCAAATTTAAAATAATCATAATAATAACTGAATATAACTTAACCACATCCAGAATCGGATGCAGTCAGGGATCACACAGGTATTTGTTCCATTAACACCTTTTCTGATGCATTTGGCTACATTTGATACTTGTTTGGCAGACCTGCAGCGCCTTCCCTCAGTGGTAATGTTCACGTTAGCTCATATGCTCCTCCAGACACTACATCTCACTACATGTCCCAGAAAAGGGTGCTTCACCTTCTATCCAGGAGGTATTCAACACAAGCTGTTTCTTGTAACTCTGAACATAAAGGCTTTCCTCATCATGTCCAAACTCTGATATTTTTGTCTTGTGGCACTTTCTCACTCGGTCCAAAGGGGACCTGCCAATCTCCCACAGGGTCCTGGAAGACATAGTGCGGTATTTGAATCAGCACACTAAGTCAGCCATAATTTTAAATTAAGCGTGATGTGGAGAGAGCAGAGAAGAAGGGGGGGCTTCTACTGAAACCCTTTCAGCTACATCGGAAGAAAATAACCCGGATGTTGGTATAGAAGTATGTGGGAGCCACTCCCATCAGCTATATCCATACAAGCTCTGGATTAAGAGTCTAAGATCATATACTGCTCTGGGGAATGTAAGGAAGACTACAGTGGGAGTTTGTGCAGTTGCTAGCATTAACTTTCAACCATTATTCCGGTGCGTGGGTTTAATCATTAAAGAAAGCAAATTGGTTTCTTTTCACTGAATATAAAATATAATATAAAGTCATAAATGTCATAATATAAAGACAAATTACCATATAGGGCTCACTAAGCATCTAGAAAGGAAAAGCTTTATTTTATAAAATGTGACACTTGACATTTATTAAATAATGAGACAAGATATAAAACCACAGGGAGACATCCTATCAACGTCAAGCATTTTTCAAAATCAGTAGGAACACTTTTCAGCTGCCATCAGGGATAAGTTAAAAAACCTTGCTTCTTAAGGTCATCAAGTCCTTAAACTGAGGTCACCTGATCTGACAAAGTAACCATTACAAACCGTTACAAAGTAGGGAGGAGGTAAGATGTCCATATGTTTGTGTATCTGAAGAGGAGAAGTTGTTTCCTGCAGGCTGCTATTTGTCACATGTGACAGGAGAAGGTAGGGCTCAGCTGGAAGTGAGGTTGAGCAGGGACCAGCCAGCTCCCCTGGTTAGTGTCTTGTCGGTGCTTGTCAAAGAGCCTCCAGGAAAACATGCTTGACTTGTCTCATCACGTCACTGCAAAGCTGCAGGTTGTGGTGGACAGTGCTCTTTAGGGATGCCCTCAGCACCTCTGTTTCCTCCAGCTGAATGAACAGCCAGGAGACAACATACGAGAGCAACATAAACAAGTCTGTACAGTCCAAATGTGATGGGCAGAAATGACCACTGTCCATGGGCAGAGTGTCCATTGCTGCATATCAGTATTCTTGTTGCCTGGACCAGCTGAAGACATCTACAATTTGTCAGAATAAAAAAAAAAAATGTTTACAAATGCCAACTGTTGGATGATGGGTTCAGCTCATGCTTGGAACATTCCTGTTGCTTCAGGACTCCTGCCACCCAACTCCTTGGGGACAGACTCCTTAAAGCCTCAAGCGGGAGAGATAAGGATGCAACTGATGAGTCGGAGCTTTAGAAAAACTGCAAAAAGTGAAATCTGCTTGACACTGTCACATCATGCTGTCACTGAGCCTTGGCATATCAGTCCCGACCATGCTGCATGCATAGTCCTTTTTTATACTCTATTTTTGTCCTTTCCAACTGCTGCTCCAGGATAACCATCCTGCGCTGCTCCTCTTGGTACTTCTGTTCTGCTTCCAAACATAACCGCTTCAACTTTTGGTCTCCGTAGCATTCACACCAACCAGGTTTTTATGGGAAGATTAAAATTTAACTACTGAAACTCTTAAAAACATAATCTCTTCATCTCGTACCCTGGATATTTTAAAAAAAAAAAAAAAAAAAAAAAAAAAGATCTTTGATAGTTTGAATAAAGTTTAAGAAAATAAATTCCTTCATTTGCTGAGACTATTTCATGAGCTATAAAAATGACCAAAGACAATATATCTATTTACTTATATTGAGCTTTGTAAATCTGAGACATGTTCTACCAAACTCTAAATATTAAACTTCAGACCTTAGCCTGACAGCCACTGAACATTATCCTACAGTCATGAGTTTGAATAAATAATGAACCCATGGCCTTGAAGCGAACATGTACAGAAAATGATACATTCTACTGGCGTTGTGCTATATTAAAGGTCATTTTGACAGTTATGATGCACAAAATTATTGATACTGCCTAGAGAAATAATGAATATAATGTTTCAAAGGTCAACACATATCTGTCAAACAGACTCCCAGTGCTGGGACTATTATCTCTGGGAAAAGAAAGACCACTTCAGAAAAGCTCTCTCTATTAAAGACTGTTTATGATCAGTGCTGTATAGTGTTAATCAGTTTGCGTTTTCTTATTAATCTAGACTCAATAAAATTTTTAAGGCTTCAGATGAAGTCTTTTAAACACATATTACAACAAGGACCCACACAGAAAAAATTGCAGAGACTTACAGGGAAAAGCAATTAAAAACTGATTTTTTTTCTGCAGTGTTTATTAGTTTGTCGGCAGCACTTTAACCAATTCAAGGAGTCTGTTCCTCTCCACAAGGATTTTATTTTCACGGCTAAGGGTCATCGGTGCACTTATGTCAGCAAAAGATTGTGGCCTTCTTGAAGAATGGCAGCAATTGTGTTTCTTCTTCCTCTCTCTTCCTTTTAGATTTATTCATTTTATGGTGTTAGATTTACAAAAGACTGTATAGATACAGAATCATCCACCGACTGTTAACTCACTCTACACCACTTTCCATAGGAGGTGGCACCAGTTTATGTCCAATTTTCGAGATTGAACTGGAAAAGATGATGAGAAAGAGTCACACAATAAACAGAAATCCCAGCAGAAAACACTGATAGAACTGTGAGGCATCAGACAAAATCAATAACCTGATTAAAAAAAGAAGTCTCTAATTGGTGCAGGTGAATTATTTATCATTTGTTTGCCAGACAAGAAATCTTAGAGGAGTGTCTCTGTAATCATGCATGCTATCATTCAGTATTGCATTAATAAGACAATAAACCAAGTCAAGCAAATCAAAAATACACAAAAATCAGTGATCATTTAACACGATCATCATCAACACGCTTACCCTGAACAAGTCATTAGCTTGTTAATGTCTCCATCTTGTGGGGACATTAGTGTACTGCATTCTGGCAGCTTGAGGCCTGATCTTTCATCCACGTTCTCCTCCTTCAGCTGCTGTAAAAAAAAAAAAAATCCCACATTTAATGCCAGATGGTAGAATTTTAAGCACTAAATATAAAGATTCAGAGTAAGCACAAAAGCTGAAACAATACCATTACCGTTTGTTTTTACCTTAGACAGATGCAGAGTTTCCTGCAGTTCTTTGATCTTTGCCTCTTTCTCAGAAACCATCTGCTTCAGCTTCTGCACAACAGCATTGTTATCGGCAGGCTCATTACTCAGCTGTTGTCTCATGCTCTGCTGGGGCTCCCTGCTCTGTTTGTTTGGATGTTGGCTGAGCTGTTTCAGCACTGTCTGCATCTGATGCAGCTGCCTCTGTCAGACGTAAAAGAAAGGTTTGTGGAAAAGTACAGACAATAAGTCTTCCTTTTTGCAATATGTGGCCCATCTCAGCTTGAATTATGAGAGATCATAAACTATTCAACAACAGCTAATTAGTGGGGCTGACAAAACTACTATTGTCAGCCCCACTAATCTGACTATAAATAATAGTTAACTGGAAATAGTTAACATTTCCAATTCAATATTTCTTTAACTGCAAATGTGATGGGTTATTACAGGAAGCAGTGAAGCATATCTTGCACATCTCCTACTTAATAACTAAGATAGATACATTATAGGAGATCCACCATATCTGAATGTAAGTGACTGTGTGTCTCTTTTCTAATGTCTTACCAACAGAGCATCCACAAGCTCATCATCATGTTTACCCTTCTCTAGCAGGATGGAGATCTGGGCCTTCAAAGTTCGGATTTCATTAGACAGGGATCTTGTTCTGGCTTTAGAAGCTTCCAGCTTTTTCTTCAGATCCTTGTGTTCCATCAAAAGAGCCTCATAATTTGTTGAGATCTTCTGTGGAGTTGTGGAAGAACTGACAGTCTACATGTTGCTTCACTTTTTTTCCAACACAAACTCAATGACAACGCAACACCTAAAGTACTACAACACTTCAACAAAAGAGCAAAACCAAAAGAATTATCTCTTGCACATACAAGGACTTATTCGTTTATTTTAAAATGTAGTCCCAAAATGCTTAAAACTTATTATTTGATCAAATAGTCTGCTTTAATGTCTGTAAATGGAGGATTTCTTGCATCACTGTCATTAAATGGATGGAGCTTCTTTTTTGCAATACATTTTTGCAGTGGGCTAATTGGTTACAAACCTCAAAAGCTTCCCTCTTGTCTTTCTCAATAGTGCGGATGTAGCTGAGGTTCCTGTCTTGGGGAGGGGTTTTTTGAAGGACACCCATGCTCAAAAAGTCGTCGTCTACAGTCAACACCCCTGATGGCTTTTGCTGAATTGCCTGGTTCAGTTGCTGCTCAAGGTCCCGCACCTGTTGTATGACGTGCTCATGAGGAATTCAGGCAATGGCTTTACATGATACACTCTAATTTCTGCAAACTTACCTACTTGAAAAGCCTTTTATTAGTTATGAAGAACTTATGTCACACGAGAAACACATTATGTCATTAAGTCATCTTCGAATTTTTAGCTCACCCTTGTCTGAAGAGCCAGAATCTGCTGTGAACGACCTCTAAAGCTTCCAGGGCAGCTTAATAATTGCTGAAGGTTGACTTCCTCTCCAATCTCATTGATCAATACCTGCAATAGTTCATATTTTGAAATGAGGAAATCAAAGGGGGACATTTTTTTTATTATATTTGTTTGTTTTAACTATTTTGTACAATATTTTTACACATCTATACAATCTAGGAAAAGGGTGACAGGCCATTACCTTCTGAGCTACTTTTAGTTCCTGTTTGGCGGATTGCAACTGGTTGCGATACTCAGTCACCTTTAGTTGGGCAGCTGCTAATTTTTCCTGGAGAGATTTGATGAGCTCATTTTCCTGCTTTTGGAAGTAAAGAGTGTTGAGTTTCTGTCATTCAGATTTGGAGAAAAAAAAAAGAAATCTTCTGATAGGTCCATGTTTACCTCACAGTCTTTAGAAAGGTTCTTATCCATTGACTTTGAGTCAATCTTCTCCCCAGCTGCAGAGAGCACCAAAGCAGCCTGTAGCTATACAAATTGGAAAACACATTTTAATAAAAATGCAGTCCTTTTTAGGGTTTTTGTGCTGTAATAATTAGCTTCCATCCAACCAATCAAATTGACACTTTACCTCTTTCTCAAGCTCTTTGATTCTGTTGCTGTTTTGCTTGGATCTAATCTTCTCTTGCTCAATTTCAGCTGTCAGTCCTTTATTCTTCTTAGACAGCTCAATGATCTTGGTGGCAGCTGCAGCTCCTGCTAAGCCTGATATGCCTAAAGAGACGAGTCAAGAAATGACTGGGAAGTATTTATTACACTGATGTGCAAACTATGCCACATTTATGCTATTTTACCTGCTAATGACTGCCTTTCTTCTTCTCTTTTTTTCTTCAAATGTTTAATCTCAAAATCCTTTTCACTTAGAAGTTTGAAGAGTCTCCCATTTTCATCTTTTAGCACTCGCAACTTTTCCAGTGTCTGATTCTTATTCTGTAACAGCCTATGAGAGGTCATGACAAAGAGCATCAAACAATAGCTTTCTTACTTTAAAACAGAAGAATAGGAGAAATATTTAAACAAATTTAACAGATAAAAAAATGCATCTGCAAGTCATGAGAGCAGTGATTATTTGTATTTAAGTCCAGGTAAGACACACCTACCCTTCACTAGGACTGTCTGCTTGAATACCTTGCTTAGGCAGGTTCAGGTCATCCTGTGTGCCACTTACATCAACGTTATCACGTTCTGCTTCCTTTTTCCTATCATGTTTTCGTTCCTCCTGCTGTTTTTGTAGTGTTTGGAACTGAAGCCGCAAATTATATAGTTGATCTTCAGGCTCCATCATCTCTGTTTTATAACATGAGAAGGCAAAATATAATAATCAAATATTATACTGACTGATACAATCTACAAAAGGAATAAACATTGTGACATTATTGGGATTAACATCAAGTGATACATATTTAACATAAAAACTATTTTAGAGCCCATATAGTCTTAGATTGTAAAAAAAAAAAAAAAAAAAAAATTAAGTTTAAAGCTAAAACTTTCAGATTAAGTAAAAAGGTCATTTTTTTGTTTGTTTGTTTTTTCCTTTTTTTTTTTTAAAGTAAGTAATAAGTAATGGTAATTTCATTTAAACTAGTAGACATGATTTGATTATTTGCTGGTGGTGAAAACAGAGTCATGTCACTTTTTGTTTTTTTATTATTTAAGAATGAAACGATCAGGACTCTTGGATAAGTTATTCATGACTCAAGTACAAGATTTGTATACTCATTATAAAGTTTTGCCACTGTAAATAGCCTACTAATTAAAGAAGCACCATTTAATTAAGAGTCCTCTTTA
The DNA here is from genome assembly GCF_933228915.1 of Telmatherina bonti. Classification (NCBI taxonomy): domain Eukaryota; kingdom Metazoa; phylum Chordata; class Actinopteri; order Atheriniformes; family Telmatherinidae; genus Telmatherina; species Telmatherina bonti. The sequence continues at coordinate 19,413,623 of NC_136625.1, forward strand.
TGCTTCTTCCAAATAACACGTTGCCCTCTCTCTCATTATGGAGGGAACCTTTTACAGCCTGACACAATGTTGTTAATGAATTACTAATTGACAACATAACAACACTGATAACTGTTTGATTCCTGCAGCAGTTTCTGAGATAATGATGTTTATCATGGGTGTGCCTTTAGAAAAACAAAAACAAAAAACAAGACAGTACTTATCTTTCATAACTCGAACTAAAAAACATTTGCAAAGTAGTTTGTTGAAAGAAAATACTGTTCACCTGTAATTGATTCCAGTTTTGAGCTTCTCAAAAAAATTAGCTTAAGCTACACATGACTGTTTTGTTTCTGTTCAGGGCGAACTAACAGCTGCAGTGATCCTGTATCCATAGCAACGGGTAAACTTTAAACGCGATCTCGCGGCAGTAGGAATCAGAGAACGTTATGTTATATGTGAAAGCAAAACTTCAAATGGCTGTGTACGTCTGTCGTCTTTGGTGTGACTGCTAATGAACTACAGTCAGTCTTTTGATTTAAATATCAAGGCATTGAAATAAATTCGTTTTAGTTCATTGAAATAGACGGAAAATGACGGGGGAAGTCAGATCTTATCAGGTGAAACAGGGGACATCGACGAAGCATCTTAAATGGCCCGTTAGTAATTTTCTTAATCCCTCCAAACTTTCCTCGTATCGGATGTTTAAAAATTACAGGAAATATCACAAGTGTTTTCATTATGGACACATTCCATTTGAGGGGCCATCCTGCTGTTTTGCTAGTTTCAGTCTATGCTGTGGCATTGAAAGTTGACGTAGTTCCACCCATAGACATCATATATACGTATATATGATGTCTATGGTTCCACCCACGACGCGACTGTTCGTGTTGTGGCAAGTCAAAAAAACTAGATAAGAGTCACTATGAAAGCGCGAGTTTTTCCATGTGTATGTGTATTTATATTTATTTAAAAAAAAAAAAAAAAAAAAGCTGCTTTTGGTGTTGCCTCAACAAACCCTTCTAAGGCATTTAACGGTAAATTAAAATACTAAATAAAGAAGACGTTTTTGCACACATCTCTCGGCCATTGTTGTGTTGAATACACGAGAGGACGTGACTTCCGTGCTCTAGGTGGTGTAACCAGATACACCGCAGCCAGTGTCACGTTCCTTGTTTTCAAGATGTTTTGTATTGGCAAAGAAGATGTCTCTACAAGATTTTGCAGAGTCATTGTGATACAGGCTTGCTTGAATTCATGTCATGTTTTCCTGTTTAACAGAATAGTTTCTCAAAACTTAGAGCTGCATCCTTTTACCAGAGGTGCTGCTGTGGAAAGGTAGAGCTTAAAAATGTGTAATAAGGCGACTATTAACATTTTATATATACACACTATCATATTATTACAATAATAATTTATAGTAGGGTACCATAAACATTAACATTATTATTAACACCAAATTAACTGGCATATGTAAGATTTTAATTTGTTCATACTTTTAAGACAGCTTATAGTTCAAGTCAAGGTTTAGCCATTTCAAGTAATCCTCAAAACCTATAGCTACTATGTTGTATCAGGCACTTGATTTGCTTGTTTATTTGGTATTTCAGTCAAAGACCACCAGTAGTGCCCTGTACTTAAAACACAGCAAACAAGTAGACACACAGATGGCAGAGTTGTTTCATCCGGGCAGCACTTTGTCCTACATTAATGCATTATGATGTTTATTATTTGACTATTGCACAGTATTTACCATTGTACCATGATGGTAATGTTGCCAAATTATTAAAAAGCCATTAGTGTGTGGACGAGTACAGAAATATGTAGATTTGAGGTATCATCGAGCTACACCACCAGTGAAAAGTGTGGACATTAAGTGTCTGCATGAAAAGCTGCTCCACAAAAGTGCCTTTGTCAAACTGCTAATGATAAAAGGTATTTAATCACATTATAGGGCAAATAGCACATATAAAGATGTAAAAATATAGAGTACATCCTGTTATAAAACAGGAGGGCCTTCTAGAGTCTTTTCCTTTGCGTCACATGGTTTCCACCCCAGAGACCATTTGTGGGACCTGACAGCAAGAAAAGTAAACATAAGCACAGATTCGTATCCTTCACCAAAGTCTCCCAAGCAAATGCTGGACATACTGTTACAGCCAGAAATGTGACATAACGCCCTGAAAAGTTGATGGAAAATTAACATTGTTGAGGGTTTGTGTGTGTCTTAGAAGTACATTTGGTCTCTCATTAAAGCTGCCTCTGAGTAAAATAAATAAATATATAATGAATTTAACACAGTACTTCTTCAGTTGTCAACTTTCTCTGTCATAAAATCTTTTGGTGCCCATTGAAATTATTGACATCCAGTGACATAAAGTTTGTAGCAAAGGCTGTGGACTTAATAGAGCACAATTTTAAGACAAAGTTATAGTACAAATTCAGGCTTTTTAATGTGTCATCTTACCTAAATGTTACGACCCCAGTGGTGTCTAGGGGAAAAAGGGGGTTGCAACACAAAAAAAGAGTGGCAACTAAAAGTTCCAATAAAAAGGTGGGATTTTATTTACAATGATTCAAACCAAGGACACTAAAGGGTACAACTTAAAACATCCTGTGACAGGAGCAAAACCCAATATTTAACAAAACTCCAAAAGGGATAACTCAAAACTTCCCAAAACGGAAGAGATAACTTTCTTAATACAATAACACAAAACCCAAAACAGCTCTGTAATTACAGACAAAATCACTATATATATCACATTATAATCATTCTGTAACTCTACAGCAAGTCAAAAGTCTTAATAAAATAAAATAAAACCCAAATGACTCTTTACTCAGACAAAAATGCTACAAGTTTTGTAACTCTACAACAAGTCAAAAAGTCCCAGAAGGCAAAATCTCAGCAAAACCCACAAACAGTACAACAGTGGCAAACTGTCACACTCAAACACAGCTGCCCTGAATGAGGCTGATGACGTCCCTTAAATAGGAGGAGGCGGAGGAGGTAGCCAATGAGCCTTGGTCCTGAAAAGTCCTCCACCAATCCTAAAGCACCAAGGGTAGAGGCTGAGATGCGGAAGGCTGGCCAATCCAAGTCTTGTGCGGGTGTTGGGACATCTTCCTCCACATTCCAGCAGGCTTGGGCCGTAACACTAAGGATATATTAAGGGTTTGTTTTGAAAGACAGTGGGCCTCATCCATCCATATCATCTTTAAGTCTTTTTATCCATATTATAGAAAATGTGTGTGTCATTAATTCAGAAAACATCAATTTATATGTCATGTAATTAATACGTTTTATCTAACACGTTATCAGATGCATAAGAGCAACCCATTGAGCTTTACATGCATGTGCTTTACATGTGCAACAGAAGCCACATGGCAAAACATTAATAAAAACAGATAAAAAATGTTCAAGTATAAAAACAGGATGGAGATAAATAATACAATTACAGACAGTGGTAAAACCAAGAAGATAGGCATTTACCACCATCAACCACCATTAACCAGGCATGAACTATGGTAACAAACTTGGTCAGCCACCAATCTGAATTGGGTAGTGGCCCCAGCCCCTCCAGGTCTCCTCTAAAATTGCCAGTGGGCCACACAGAAGGAGGCCACATTTGACTTATACAAGGTGGAACCACTAGTTAATGAAGGCTGCATTGGTTGATGGCACCGTTTCCAACTAATATAATGTAAATTTAAGTGGTTGTGTACTCTTGTTGTAAATATTTTACATTATCAAAGTCTACTGAAAGAAATATTACTCAAAAATCTGATTGTCATGTATTTAAATAAACTGCCCAACAGAAGAAAACACAAATGCTAATCTTGTTCAAACATGACAGCAGTCAAATGTGCAAGTCTTCAAAAGATGACGAAACATTTAAAAAATGCTATAATTTTTTTTATTTTATACATATTAAAACTGGACTTAATGTGTGAACAGATACTATTTGATGCCTAATGTATGTGAAACTTGTTCTGATTAGATAAGGAGTTATATTAGATGACAATATTAATCTGAAAGCTTTACTTGGCTCTTAACCACTTCTGTCAACTAGTTACATGAAAAGTAGCCACTTTATGATGTTAACTTTGCAAAACTGCTAAATGACTAGAGTGAAGAAGAGCTGTCCAGGATTTGCTAAGTCATTCTTACATCTACAATTCATAAACCATGATAGTGTGTGAGACGTTATAATTGCTGGTTGTAAACTGAGAAACACACCCAACAGTTTTTTTTTTTTTTCCTTTTTTATAGTAAGGGATGTACGTGCTACACATGGCATACACTGCAGGAATCAACATGCTGTGCATTTATTACTGGATTTTAAGCAGAACATTTACCCAGACATCCTCATGCAACTTGAAAAAAAATCTATACATGACAGTATTTGAAGAATATGTTTCAGGAAAAAGTACTCCAAAGAAAAAACACACACCTCCACAAAGGTTTGTGACAGCAAAGCGGTTTTATTTTAAAGGGAATTAAAATGCAACTTTCTGAAATCTGCATTAGTTCCTTATGATTCTTTTTTAAACTCATGGACTATAGCTGGTAGCTGTATATATTATTATATGCATTATGATGCAAAAAGAAGTGACAGCTTGTGCATGTTTTAAATATTGCAAAATGTTTCCACACAAAGCAAAGCATCAAATGGGTTATATGGCCTGTGACAGGCTACTACACAAATGTGTCCTTGAATGATAATGTTCACATCCTCTGAAAATCAGCAAACAGCATAAAATAATGACAAAATGAAAAATCCTATCAACTATAAAAAGCTGAGTTATTTACAGTAAAATTTATAAAGGCCACTAAATATGATAATCTGTTCCATTTCGACATAAGTCTTTTTTTTTGGTTTCAGTCAAGAATGATTAAAGTTCATCTATGACTTTGTCTGTGTTTTGTATGGATTCACGTTCTACTGTCAGTTTTGCAGAGTCAAAGATTATCTGAGCTTTTGTTATTTAAATAATAAGAGAGGTTGCATGAAATCTGGAAGCCAGGTACTGTTGCACACATTTTTGTGATGCACCAAATAAAAAGAGATAGACATCTTACATTATTGTTTGATAATTCAATCACATAGCATCAATAATGCCTCCAGTCCACACAGTTAACCCCTCCTTCCCAGCTGCCCTCGCTAATACAAAAAGTGCAACATTTACCAGCTGAGATTAAATTACCTCCTATTAAATAAAAAAAAAAGCTGATAACACGACCTCAGGTGTACTGTGTAGAAGAAGGAAATGTAATCTGTTTGTTAACAGCTACTTACAGTGACAGGGAGCTTCTGAAGCGATGTGTACATGTCAAATTTATCACACATCTATGAAACAATTACTCTACACACCTTAATATGAGGCAATATTAAGGGACATCAAATATTAATTCAAGAGTCCATGTTTACTTTGGTTGGATTGCTTTCTGTGGTTCACTGGGCTCCGCAATGTATTCTCTGTACATTGAATACAGGACCCCTACAATTAAAGAAAGAAAAAAAAAAAAAAAGAGTTACAAGGAGAACTTTAAAGCCTTTCAAAAAACACAATAAATTTAGTTCCGCCATCATCACTGTTTAAGTATTTGCACTGTTTTCAGGGTAGAACAAGTTTTCACGAATATGTACACAATTCTAAGCAATGCAATAAATGTGACATTCAAAACTCTGAACAAAAGCTGTTCTACTTGTCATACTGTATCCTCCTTGATCAATAGTTCCTTTCATTCTCGGATTATAAAGAACTGAACTATAACTGTATTAAATTATTGTAAGACTGACATAACAAATGTTGTCAATTGACACTACATTGAATAAAATGATATAAAGTCAGCCATAAAGAATAACATGAGACATAACAATACAACAGACATCTCTTTGCCCTTGATTGTGTTCTTTTGTGTTGTTTATATATACACACACATTATAGACACATATATTTACATACATATATTTCTATATATATAAGCATACTTGTATAATGTTACAGTGTACATGGTAAAGAATTATTTTATCCTGCTCTGGCCTGGTGTAGTCTATGCCTCAGTGCAAAGTGAGACTGAAGGGGAGTTGACACTGTCCACTTTTATCTCTCTGCACCTGATCCATGTACAGCAACCTTGCAACAAAGATAGAAACATCGATTAATCCCACAAAACTTACCAACAGTCATGGCTCCAACTACAAAGCCCTGGGCAGCTACACGCATGTGAATGAGGTGCACAGACATTTTTGTATCACCTCGATGTTTCATTTTCATCAGTTTGTACCCAACAATAGCAAAGAATCCAGCCAAGCCTATAACAAACAAGAAAAGCACTCATTTTGGCCAAAGTAACTAAAACAGAATAGAAAATGTCAACAACACTGCATCAGCAACCAACCAGATGAATAATAATATTGTAACTTAAGCATGTAGTGTTGTTTATCATTACTATTAATAAGTACAAACTGTACCTCTCTATATACAGTCTATGAACTGTACTCACCCGCTGGGACAAATGGATTCTCCTTCACTTTTCGCATGAACTTCGAGTCATTTCCTTCTTCATAAGATGACATCTTGACTAAAAACAAAACGGGTGTACAATAATTATTCAACGAAGTCCTTAAGGTACATGCAAACTACATGGAACTAACGAATAGTCTGATGAGCAGACTTTGAAGTTGGACCCCAAACGAGTCAGAACAAATTCATTGCTCTTTGAAAGGTGACGCATCAAGGGCAGAGAGACATTTTTCCAGGCCTACAGTTAAATAACCACATATTACGAAGCCCGTAACAAAGCCCGAAAGATAACACATTCATCCAATATTCAATGAGGGGTTATAATAATCAGAAACTGATTTGAGACATTAGGAGCCCCGCGAATAGGAGGAAGTCATATAAACAAGAGCGTAGATTAGCAACAGTTTAAACGAAGGCTAAAATCTCAATTTTACAATCAGTTACAATAATAGGGTTGACAGTTGCATTATTTCTTTATTATTACCTTGTTAAGGACTTTGTCGCTCTTTGAATCGCTTCTAATGAAATTGTCAAGTGACTTTTGCGCGTGTTCCCGGACAGTTTGCACGAATGGAGGAAGAAAGCCGGCAGCGCGGTGATATAACAAACCCACTACGCAGGTCTGACGTTACTTACGTGTGTGCTACGTTCAAACTTGTAGGACAAAATGGTAAATGCGGCTTCATGAGTGGTATGTCACAGACCGCTTTTATTACACTAGACTTTTTTTTTTATTTTTTTAAAGCAACTAAAAATTAATAGAATATCGGGATTAATTCATTTGTAAGACAACTATGAGTTTTTTTCAAATATTTCATTTTCGCAGTCCTCAATTGGCCAACACTTTAAAGGTGGAAATAGCAAGTCGCAAAATGTGTTCAGTGTAACATAAACTTAAAAAAAAAAAAAAACAAACAAACAAACAAAACAAAACAAAAAAAAATAAAAAACAACGTAAATTATAGTGGTCATTTGTGGTTATTGCTATGATAGAAATGTTTTACGGTTTTAGAAATCCATTCCGAGGTTCATTGAATGCAGCACCAGTTCTTTTCGGAGATCATCTCTGGCAAAAATAGAAACAATTCACGTCTTCCCTTGGCTTGGTCCAATCTGTCTTTGAAAGACAGCCGCTACAACGGCGGTGTACTCCATCTTTCAACGTGTACATGCTTCGACTACAAAATGTTAGCCCTTCATTTTGATTCCTGGTGTTAAAACGAAGTTGGCACAACGTGGAATTGAATAGTCTTGCTTTGCTTTTTATTCTCTGGAATGATGTAATTCTGTACAAATGGCACATGGTCGCGTGATTTTGCAACGTGCTTGAATGTTTTGTGTTTTTTTTTTTTTTTTTGTTTAGTTTTTTTTCCAGATAATTTTTCTTGTCGATGTGTAGAGTAATGGACTTGAAATAATAGAAACTATCCGTTGTTAAACAACTGTGAATGACACGACTTATCACAATTAACTTATATGGCAGATTATAAACTGAACCAAACCAAAATTAAAACGTAAAGAATCTTGCTCATTTATACAGTTTTAATAATTATCTACGGTTATTTTTAAATTTACAAACTGCCCTTACAAATATCTTATCAGCAATTCACAGCAACACACACACACACATGTGTATATATATATATATATATATATATATATATATATATATATATATATATATATATATATATATATATATATATGATGATCTATCTCAGACCTTGTGCAACATGTTCATGCTTCTTGGGATCGCACATCAAAAACAGCTTTGAAGCACTAATAAGTCTGTGGCATTTCCTTTATGCAATTATGGGTCTGTACTGATCATGTACCAGACCCCTGAATTACACTGTAGATTAAAGCAGACAAACACTTTAAAGGTAGAGGATCTGATACCAAATTATACGTTAAAAATTAAGCTTTTGCAGAATTATATGTTCTCTTATTCATATATGCATGTAAGAAAATGGTTAAGTGTGACATGCCCTAAACAGATGCAGATACATTCTTAAATGACCTCCTTCTAATTTAGATGAAAAGTTTTCTGTCGCTTATCCAAGGTCCCTAGGGAACACGTTCAAATGACTTTCCCAAGTCCACAAAACATATGCAAACTGGTTGGGCCAAGTCCCATACCCTTTCCAAGACCCAGAAGAAGGTATAGAACTGGTCTACTGTTCCACAGTCAGGATGAAAACCACACTGCTCCTCTTGAATCCAGGGTTCAACCATCCGGCGGACCCTTTTCTCCAGGAGAACAGAGTGACCTCACTAAAGTTGGAGCACACTCTCCGGTTACCCTTCTTAAACAGGGAACCCACTACCCCTATCTACCAAATCAGAGGCACTGTCCCCGATGTCCACACAAGGACAGCAAATCTTGCCACCAAGGAGTTTTTTAACCACCTCAGCAAATATTTTTAATTTCCTTATTTTATATGATTCTGTTCTGATTTCTGCACAACTTTTGGATTATGTCTCAACATGACTAATGTTTCTCCACTGTTTCTATTTTCTTCATATATTCTACATTCAGCGCATTGAATAGCTGTTTTGCATGAAGTGCACAACAAAAATAAACTTGCCTCATCTTCAGACATCAACACCACCAAACAAAAGTCAATAACAAAATAATCTGCTTGGCATTCCCAGAGAAGACTTGGCAAGTTTTTCATCAGTGCAATCTATGCACAACAAAGAAATGCATTTTCCTTGCAAATGTGGCATAATTTCATAAAGAAGTAAACAGGTTTTCCAAATATCCCATACGAATTTTTGCTAAACATTACAGTTACAACAACAGTAATTGTCAAATGAATTTTTTGTTCTTTGTTCCTTACAATGGACCTTTTCCCATAATGTTATATAGGACAGATACAAACATATATTTATAGATTAAGTATATCTATGCATTTATATCTATGTATTTATAGATTAAATACATACTTTTAAATATAGTATATTACTTTGTCATAAATAGTATATTTTAAGTCATTATTTTTTTTGTAAGAATGATTTACAGCACAATGTCTAACATATATATATATGTTAGACATATATATATATAAACCTGCACTTCTGTTTAAACAATCCATTTATTTAAGTCCCAATCTATTCATCAAACAAATCTTTGTTACACATAGCTGCTCGTTTTGATCCAGTAGGTGGCACTGCATTATTGAGGGAGACAGATGAATGTGTTGACTCTATCGTGTTGATTTTGTGAACAAATGAAAAAGTCTTTTAGAAAAGAAGTTGTAATCCCTCTTGGTTGAAATACTATTTAGGGCAATTTTATCTATATTTCAGATCTACACCAGTTGATTACAATTTGGTCTTCTAAAGTTAAACCTGCTAACGAACAAAAGGCACAAGAAACCTTCCTCGGAATGAATTTTAATTAAAGCTACTTTTAAAAAAAAACATAACTTCCTTACTTACAGTTCCCCTCTTAATCCCAGTGTGTACCCTGCATTCACAACTACACCTTTATACAGCTGAAACAATCATTTTAACAGTGAGTGGATCTCCAGACATTTAAGCCATTGCTCCATTGTTGTGTTTGAGTTCATGGTCATCATGATAACATTAAATGCATCTCTTTTTGTGAAACCTCTGTCAGTCAGGTTATCAGATTTAGTTTCGCAAGTGCGCATAAATATTTGATCTTTGATTAAGGACCACAGCAAAACAACTGTGGGTCAACGGCAAAGAAATGCAAGTGGACTAGTTTGGTCTGTAGGTCAAGGTCAAGCTTTATCAGGGAAGCCTAGATTCTTTGGCTTTTCATTGTACCCATAAAACCCATGATAAGAATTTCTTAGTATGATCCCTAGAAATTTGTGCCTGTTTTGTGTTTCTTTTCAAGTAGAACGATACTAAGAAATAAAACATGATGTAATTCACTCCATTCCCACTTCGCTGCTAGATCCTGTCAGCATACTGTCAGAGGGTTAAACAATGCCAGTCCAACATTAGAAACCTGAATAATTTACTTTCACAATTGAACGACACATACTATTGTGAGGTTCCAAAAGCTTTTATTGATAGTATATTTTAAACATTGCTTTTTTAAAAAACTGATAATATTCCCTGATAAAAATATCTTAACTGTTTAAAACCTTAAATACAATTTAAGGCAGATTGATAATTTCCTAAAAGTAATTCATTTTATCATCAGTCTATAGTCATAACAAAGGCAGCAGGTTTTTTTCACTGTAAAATATGGTTTATTTTATCAGTAGTAATTTTTTAAATGTTGGAACATTTTCTGTCAACGTGCACAATTTCTGCTGGAAAACATCTGATGGGATTCATGTTACACTTCCTGCTTCAGTTAACAGTTTCCCAGAATACCAGTTAAGAGAAAGGAGGAGCAATAGACATGTGGAAAGTGAATTTAAACTCCAACTCACTTGTGGCTACCACACTCTTCAGTCATGGGGCTGCTGCTGCCGATCCTTCTTGGCTTTTTTGTTGCTCTGCTCGGAGGACTGTACCTTCTTGGGGTTTTCCGACAGCGGCGACAAGGAGAACCCCCTTTGGACAAAGGTCTCATTCCATGGCTGGGTCATGTCCTTGACTTCCGCAGGAACACTCTGAAATTCTTACAGAAGATGAAAGAAAAACATGGTGATGTTTTCACAATCCAGATTGCTGGATTTTACATTACTTTTCTTCAAGACCCCTTGTCTTTCGGGGCATTTGTTAAGGAAAGCAGAGAGAAACTGGACTTCAACAGTTTTGCTGCACAGCTGGTGAAGAGAGTGTTTGGTTACGTACCAGTCGAAGAGGATCACAACATCCTCCACGTGTCCAGTAACAAGCACTTGAAGGGAGAAGGCCTGGAAGTAATGACACAAGCCATGATGAGTAATTTACAGAACCTGATGTTGCATAGCATCTCCGCAGGAGCAGAACAAAGGCCCTGGAAAGAAGATGGACTGTTTATGTACAGCTACAACATTGTTTTCAGAGCTGGATATTTAGCCTTGTTTGGTAATGTGCCACATGGTTCAGAGGAAAGCGGGGAGGCAGCCAAAGAGAAAGACAGAACTGAATCAGAAGCCTTATTTTATGAGTTTCGGAAATATGATCAACTCTTTCCAAACCTGGCATATGGGGTCCTCCCACCAATGGAAAAAAGGGAGGCTAACAGGTTACAGGACTTTTTCTGGAAGGCTTTATCAGTGCAGAAGATGAAGAGCAAGGACAACATCAGTCGTTGGGTGTGGGACATGCATCAGGCCAAAGAAGAAATGGATATGAAAGAGTCTATGATCAATAAATACATGTTTGTGCTTCTTTGGGCTTCTCAGGGTAACACAGGGCCTTCTTCGTTTTGGCTGCTCCTCTTCCTTTTGAAACATCCTGAAGCCATGACAGCTGTGAGAGAAGAGGTAGATAAAGTTGTTAAGGAGTCTGGCCAGGAAGTCAAACGTGGTGGTCCTTTAATCAACCTGACCCGTGAAATGCTGATGAAAACTCCAATTCTGGACAGTGCTGTGGAAGAGACCCTTCGACTTACAGCTGCTCCCCTCCTCACCAGGGCTGTACTCCAGGATATGACCCTTAAGATGGCAGATGGCCGTGAATACTTCATTCGTAAAGGGGACAGAGTGGCAGTGTTTCCTTACATTGCAGTGCATATTGACCCAGAGGTACACAATGATCCTCATTCATTCAAGTATGACCGTTTTCTGAACCCAGATGGCAGCAGGAAGACTGATTTTTACAAAGCTGGAAAGAAGGTGAAGTACTACAACATGCCATGGGGTGCAGGAGTCTCCATGTGCCCCGGGCGTTTCTTTGCCACAAATGAGCTCAAACAGTTTGTTTTCCTCATGTTGGTCTACTTTGAGTTTGAGCTGAAGAATCCTGATGAGAAGATACCTGAAATTGACTACAGGCGATGGGGCTTTGGGTCGATGCAGCCCATGAACGATGTTCGGTTTCGTTACAAACTCAGATTCTAAACCACCTAATGAAAACATTTTCCATTTATGCAAGCTTTTACTTAAGCACAATGATTTGGTAGTCATGATGCCAGTAAAGTACTGATAATATAATATGGCTGTCAAACATTCAAAAACATGGATTAGTGTTTTTTTACATTGTTTGCAGATGTACTGCTGCTGTATTCTGCATTTTTAATGGTTAATACATGTGACTCTCTTTCTCTTATGCTTGATAACTCATTTAGGTTTACTTTATAACTGGGCTCCACAGCTTGTTTTATACAAATCCAAATGCTGTATTTGGTAATTTCAATATTTTTAAATTAACTTAAAGTGTTTTAATGGATTCAAAACTGGTTAAAAGTAAAAGGAGGTGGGCTAAAAGTATAATTCCATTCCTGGAATTAGTTTAGATGTTGTTGCTCTCGTGTCACAGATGTGAAAATGCACATGTGTGAACACACCTCCTGCGTTCCTTCTCTCTAACAGAGGAAGTCACAGAGAAGCATTCACCTCAAATGTAAGGGAAATGTACAAGTGCTGTTTTTGTGTGCATGTATGTGTGAAAGAAAGCTTTTCTAAATATGAATAAATTGTTTTTATAATATAAAGCACTATGTGTTGCCCTGTGCATGAAAAATGTCTTTAGAAATAAAAGTTGATTTGATTTGATTGGACTTCCTGGAATGGGAGACCAGTAAAGCTGACTCACTTATGCTGTATCTAATGGTTCCTAACAGCTTCTATTTCAGAATTTGTAATGAGGTGTCTTTCTTTTACGTTTACCTTTGTCTTCCTGATGCCCCCAAAACTGTTTTTTATCACTTCATCTGCATCTTTTTGCTTTGACTTTGTAAATCTTAATAAAGAGTTCATTCTCTACAATTTGACTGTTTCCATGTTAAATTTCCCCACTTTATGTTTACAGTAAGTCACTTCAAGAGACATTTCTACAGGAATTACAGGAAACAGGTCGACCAGTTTATTTTTTCTTTGGTAATAAAGTAAAAAGATGGCTTGTTAAAACAAATGCACTGGCGTTGATCTTAATAAGCCTGTGACATTTTTGCAGCTCAACTGGTTAATAACGTTGTTGCTTCTGTAAGTGAAAAGTTACAGACCTATAAAAATGAGGTAATGCTGAATCTAGATAGAATTATTTTATGTGCTAACAGAATTACGATAAGATAACAGAACTTTAAAGCTCAGCTGAATTTACAGCTCAAACTAAGTAAACACTTGTAGAAACAATTGTAAAGTCTCAGAATAAATTAAGTAATAAAAAAGAAGAAAAAGGACACACACTGTTGTGGAATTTATCTGACGAGAAATAAATCTCTGTAAATTTTAATGTTAAAATATACATTATGGTGGGTACTCTTTCTTTCGTGGGTAAGTGACTGCTTGGAACGATGGATACTTATATGTCAACAAGTTACAAGATTTCCTCTGGAATGCCAGGATGAATTATTGTCAGTAATTGAACTCAAGTTCAGCAACAAACCAAGAGTATGAGAAACAAAAAAGAAAAGTGAATACATTTAGCTCTTTCCTAAAAGAGACAGATTATGCTCATTTCCCATGTGTTGACAAAACCTCCAATGGAAAGTCTCTAAGGAAGCAGCAGGAGATGTGGGAAAACGGCTTTGGGGGTTAAAAAAACAGAAGAAATCCAGACACCAACTTGAAGTTACAAAAAGGTTCATTACAAAAAGTATCGAATCAATTCAGATCTACAGGATCTGTGAGGACTTTACAAGTCAATTGTAGAAATTCCACTAGTTTGGTTTCAGTTCCCCATACACCACTCTCCCCCAACAAATACTTTTCTCAGTGCACTTTTTGGATCTAATTATGAGACTTGTCCGGAATTTCTTTTTGATGGTCAATTGGTAAGAAATTGTAAGGTAGGTTCTGCTACTGCCCGCATGCACGCACACACACTGTTAGGAAATTTATATATTATCATTTGTTCATGACTTATCTTTTCTTTTATCATATGTTAAACTTTTGAGATTACTTTAACAAAGATTGATTCTTTCTGGTGAAGCAGGGTGCCTCATGCTTAATGAGCTTGGCTCTCTCAGACATACCATCCTATTGTTATCTTTGCACCTCGTGTTTTACTCATGACTTGCTTCTGGTAGTCTGTTAAAATAGATGCTTATTGTTTTAGCAGCTGCAGGAGTAAATGAAGTTAATACTATACATTAACTGGAAAATGTGTGATGAACTCATGACATGTGTCATGCCATTATCTGTCAAATAAAAAGCCTGAGCAGAGGAAGAGCAAGCGAAGAAGACAGTTAGGAGTCTCTGTGCGAGCTCTGAGACTGTTCTCTTCCCCTTTGCAAAGGTTACACTGAGTTCTAAGTCCGTGTCTCTTTCTTTATTTTACATGTCACAGGGGTTTAGATAGATAATGGCAATCTGCCTAATAGATTCACAGGACAATCAGGAGAGATAACTACTGATGTTTTAACAGTATCTCCACTAACTGGGTCAGATATAAACACTGGTTTCGACAGTCTTTTTCTGTCAGTTGTCCCATTTGCTGCTTTAACCCATATCACTCCATTTGAGGTCTGAATACCAGGAATCTTTTCTTTTAGAACTGTTTTACATGCTCCAGAATCACAAAGGAATGGAACATTTTTCCCATTTACTTTTAACACAGCACGTGGTTTTTCTTGTAGTGCATTTAACATATCCCAAGCTGAACAAATATCCACTATTTGCATTTCAGAGCCTGAAGGCTTCTCTGAACCTTCTAAGGTCTCCTGATCTAGTCATTGTTGACTGTATTCATAGGGAGGAACTGATGGGCGGGGACCTCTCTGTCCTCCTCGTCCTCCTCTTCCTGGCTTTTGGTTCTGAGGACAGTCTCTGAACCAATGTCCATTCCTTCCACAGCACCAACAAGCATCATTTTGACCAGTTCTTCTCATTCTCCCACTGCCTCGCATGGGACCAAAACCTCTGCCTCGGCCTCTGCTTCGGTTTGGGTTTTGTGGCCAACTATTCTTTTGGAAGAAAGTTCCATAACTGTCCTCATCTTCTGCCCAGAAAACTTCACTATTTTTTACTTCTTTTTTCTTTTTGTCCAGTAGGTTATGAGCATGTCATACCCATTGTAACGTCTGCGACATTCCAGCTGTGTTTAGTTCCACATAATGTTTTTTCACCCAGGCTGCTACACCTGGCTGCAGTCCATTAAGGAATGCGTTCTTTACTTGCTGTTGATAAGGGCCATCCTGGTTATTATCAAAGGGAATTCCACTATGAATCCTGAATTCCTTTTCAAACCTGATTCTAAAATCTTCTGGGTCTTCATCAGGTTTCTGTTTAACAGCTGAGAGGTGGCCATAATCAGCCCTTCTGGCAAAATGGGTTCTAACTCTTTCAAAAAGCTGATTCAAGGGGGTTTGATATTCTTGGGGCAGTTGTCCGTCTCTTGGATATCCTATAACAGCTCCCTGACCATTTCTACCAGTATAATCACTTCTCACTCTTGCCCAGTTCTTTCCAAGGGAAGACTGGATTGCTTCTCCTGCTTCGTGACTATTCAGACGGTAAGAATGAATAACATCTGTTATATCTCTGATCCACGCTTCTGGATCCTCTGCTGGGGAAGTTACTCCTGCTACTGCTTTTCCAGCTTCATCTAGGGACCATGGTCTAAATACATAAGTAATTGGATTATTTCCATCCCCTACCTCTCGTGGGCAGTTAAGAGATAGGAGTAAAATAAATCCACCACCAAAATATCAGAAGAGTCAAAGACCCCAGCGTGATGACGGCTGGACTTGCTGTCAGAGGTACGGCTGTGTTATGGTCTCAGTATGTTTCCTAACTCTTGTGGTCATCTTCCTGACCACAGGCCAAGACCCAAAAAGACCAGATAAAAGAAACCTTACAAGAAGATGGGCTCATCATAATGTACATCACTGGATAGATGAAGACCCCAAGAAGACACCAACCTCTGGTTCTCCCATGCAACGATGTTAGCCAAGAACCAGAACAAGAGCAACTGCTATGTTTGCTCTTTTGTACAGTATCAGGTCTACTTGCAGAGACAAGGAAAAGGGAGTTATGAAGAACTCTCTCAGAAGGAGATTGAAAACTTTGAAAATGGTCAAATTTAATGTGAAATGTAATATGACGTGTTTGCTGAAATTGTGAAAACAAATGGCAGATCACTGATGTTAATTTCATTTCACAAATGATAAAGAGTAGGGAAATGTTAGGAAATTTATATATTATCATTTGTTCATGACTTATCTTTTCTTTTATCATATGTTAAACTTTTGAGATTACTTTAACAAAGATTGATTCTTTCTGGTGAAGCAGGGTGCCTCATGCTTAATGAGCTTGGCTCACTCAGACATACCATCCTATTGTTATCTTTGCACCTCGTGTTTTACTCATGACTTGCTTCTGGTAGTCTGTTAAAATAGATGCTTATTGTTTTAGCAGCTGCAGGAGTAAATGAAGTTAATACTATACATTAACTGGAAAATGTGTGATGAACTCATGACATGTGTCATGCCATTATCTGTCAAATAAAAAGCCTGAGCAGAGGAAGAGCAAGCGAAGAAGACAGTTAGGAGTCTCTGTGCGAGCTCTGAGACTGTTCTCTTCCCCTTTGCAAAGGTTACACTGAGTTCTAAGTCCGTGTCTCTTTCTTTATTTTACATGTCACAGGGGTTTTAAACCTGACACACACACACACACACACCTACATGAGCTTCAGAGGTACTCTCTTAACATACTTAATTAGCCTAAATGGCCACATTTTATAATGAAGGAAAGTTGTTGCCAAACTCAGTTAAAGCAGGTTGAAACAATAATCAGCTGTGACATGACAGACACAGGCTTATCAGAAATTATTTTGAAACTTATTGCTACAAATTTAGTGGTGTGATACAGAAAAGTTAGGAGGAAATTAACTATAAGTTAAGGGTATTGATCGGCAGAGTTTCAGCTGCTGGAAATGGATAAACATGGGATCTACAGAAGTATAACAGGCTGTAACAAACTATGGCTGTTCGACATTTTGAAAGCTTTCTGGGACATTTTAACCAAGTTGCTGTTTATTTATCGTAATAAACAATAGCTAAATGTAATTGTTGCATGATTTTGAGATAATTACAGATTTTGGCTTTGGAACGTGCCTGGAGCGTTTCACTTGGCCAGTGTGTGGGAAGCTTCATGACCAGATGCTGAGGTCACCTTTTTCTGGCTCCTTTTAATGGAGAAAAGTAATGGATCTACTCTGAGCAACTCCTGGATTGCCAAGTTTCTCAGCCCATCATAAGGGAGAGTCCAGACACCCTGTGGAGGAAACTCTTGTACCTATCGCTACCTACAGCTCGTGACCATAAGTAAGCATCGGGATGTATATTGAAGAGTAATTTGAAGGCTTTGCCGTTCAACTCAGCTCCTCTATCACCAGAAAAGGCCCGATGCAGAGCTTGCATCACCACAGATGCTACATTCAACCTGAAAAAAAAAAAGGCTTTCCTAATCTAAACTTGAGAGCTCCTTTGTTATTGTTCTTGTGTAGTTGTCACAGATTGTCCTTAATGAACACCATGTGTTAGGCATAAGTACACTTGGTACCAGGTTACTTTGGTTCGCAGGTAGATGATTGATTTTACAGTTGTTTTGTTGTTGGAGAAATAATCTCCCAATGAACGACAGACACTCAGATCAGTGAGAAGGTACAAAAGTTTTACTTGATGCAAGGAGTTCACACAAGCCAGCAGACCAAGTGACCCCAACCTGTGGACAAGGTGAATCAACATTCAACTTAGAATTACATCCTTATATACTCTTCCTTCCCCCAACCCCATCTGGGAACATCATCAGCACAGTTCTTGGTGTAGGACCCCCCAGAGTGAGGATTACGACGCCAATCTCTAGCAGGGGGTTACTTTTGTCCGTGTAGATGTTTGAAGTACATAAAATCTTCTCTACACAAACATTATTCTGACCATCTGACCTTTACAGAGGCTCACAATATCATAATAACAAGATTTGTCCAACACTTGTGCATCAATGTTATTGTTTTAGTAGAACTTCTACAACTCAACATAGGTCACATTTTTGTTTAATAACAGCCTTCATCTGTGGATTCTGAATTGTTCAGCCTCTTAAGAATACATTCATGTAAAATAAGTGACCAACAATTTTCTTTTTGATGGACTTAAGTCTATGAGTGTGTTCCTATAAAAAACAACTTGGATGTGGTGTCGAAGCATATGAGCTAATCAGATGTTTGGATTAAGAAATGGCAACCATCTTTTATCCTCTGCAGACAAAATGAGAAAAAATGTCCAGCAGACATGTACACAAACCTTTCATCTGAGGTGGACTAGAGAACTGGAATACCCTCTCACCTGACTGCAGTAGAGATAGTCCCACATGACCCTAGAGATAGACATGTGCATGCCACATGATACTTCAACGTCATTCTACAATCCAGGAAAAGCAAACTGATATATCAGTGTTTCGCAGAATGTAACTGTGGTATTTACTAGAACACAAACACCAATACACTTCTTTCATCTGAATTCTCTGTTTGCAGGCAGGACAAACTTCACAAATAAAGCCCATTTGCATGGGGATCCCTGGCATGCAGTGACTGCTTTAAACATCAATTTAGATACAAATCAATTACAAAAGAGAGGATAAGTTTGTTTTTGCAATGACATACTTTTCCTTAAATTATTGCAGCTTCCAAAAAATGTTTAACTTAAAAAGTTTTCAGTTATCAAAATCAAATCAAATCAAATTTTATTTATAAAGCACTTTATCATCAATAAATTGAACTCAAAGTGCTTTACATTAAAATCGTAATAAATAAGCCCCCTCACCTCCCCTCCGACACCGGTCCTTTTTCATCCCTTCCCATCAAATCTACATGACAATAAATTTACCATAGTCACAAATACATAAACATATTTATTAGACACATATAAACATAAACATGGCTGCACACATGAACACCACACACACATTCACATCCATAGACAACCATGTACATAAAACACTCACTGTCTCAATTATACTGACATCACAAATCACCACTGGAATCTGACTTTTCCACCCCCAGCATGAATATAAAGCATCACATAACTGATATTTGTTTTTCCAAACTCTTCACAGTTCAGGAAAAGTTTAGAAAAGTGAAAAAAGTCAGATGCCACAACTGCTTGAAGTCACTTGGCTGATTAAACTTCGTACTTGGTTCAAAGTATTTCTCATTGTGAGTCAAGTATCAGAGGAGGAGTGTTTAAAGACACACAATGCAGGAGCATCCTGAGAAAACAGTTGTGTATGAAACAAAAATCTTTGTATTTGAATGAAGAAATTTTTATCACAGCCTTTGTTGATCAGTTTATTATTTCCTTAAGTTTGCATCATTTGATTTCCATTAATTTATTCTTTTCTAGGGTTTCATACTGCTCTTTTTCTAGTCTGTATCCCGTCATTATATCAAAATCTCTGTAAATGTGTGTATTGTAGATATGCAATTATAGCTGGTAGTTATTAAGTGATAATGTCAAGAAGCACTACAGATCTGTGGCAGATTTTCCTCACCCCCTATCATCAGCAAATTCAGCACCCTACCTCTACTGTGAGCTTTCTCCAGAAAGTGAGACTCTTTGTTTTTTCTCTTGCACTATTCATCTCTCTCTCTCCTTTCCTCTCTTATTGCAATAACCTCTTCTTGTGTTTCTTTGCTGAATCAGCCATGACTTGTGTTGAAGACTGGTGGTGTGTTTACATTTGATTGCCAGCCTGTGATCTACACCAGCCCTGGGCATGGGCGACCAAAGCAGTTGCCTAAGCCGCAAACTGCTGGAAGGGGCGCCAAATTGCCAAATGAATGAATGAATGAATGAATGAATAGAAAGAACAAAAGAAATCAAATCTCTTTTGAGTTCCATTCCATTTCTTCCTAAATAATAGCTCAATGAAATATAATATATAAACTAAAAGAAGCTCTAATATTCTGTAATGATGACAACATCCTTGCCTTGCCTGACCTGCTGCTGTTGCTGTTTGTGTGTTGCTAACAACAAGTTAATCATCAAGCCATTAAGTGCTGCTTACAGAAAACAAAGGAGGAAGAGGAGGAAACACGAACCCAAAGCACCTGTTTGTCTGAGTGCAGTAACGTAAAGGCAGTGTGTGTTAACTTTTTACTTTGATATAGCCAGCGGGCTCATGCAGGCTTAGATGCTAATGTACCGTAACAATATACTACATAACTATTAAAGTACCACCTTTGCAGTAAAAAGCATGCATGACATAATGTGAAAATGACAGAATATAAAGGTTTAATATGAGGTCATAATTTTCTAATTGCAGTATTTATGCAACTGTTAGTCTGTTAATTTTAAGAGTAGGCTGCTGATATTTAATCATACTGCTTAAAGTAATGTATGAAACTTGTGTTTGTCCAGATGAGCTGTGAAAAAGTTTGCAGCCACAACAAGCACCTGTAAGCTTCAAGAGAGGTTCCACCTCACTGTCTTTACAAGAGGCTGGAAGTGAAGAATGGTAGTTAATTCAACACAGTATAAGTACTGAAGTACTAGTACTTTTTATGATGTCTTTGAGTAATAATTATTAAATAATATTCAAATCTGTAGCAAGCCAACCTAAATGAAGAACCCTGAATGCACAGCAGAAATTTCATAAGGATGATTGCATACAGACAGGTTGTTTTGCAGACAGGCTGTTTTTAATTGTGTCAGGATTTGCATGTTTGCCTTTCTTAACCCTGGACTTTTGAACTTAAAAAGTTTTATTTATTTTTTTGTTTAATCATTATTGTAGCTGTTTAGAGTACTGATTTCATTGTGTTTACCTTATTATAGGATTTACACTCAATTGCTTGTCCTGGACTTTTGCACCAAATTCTAAACGCTATTTTTTTGTTTTATTTGTCATTTTAATATCTGAGAACCCTAATAATACTGCTATGTATTGTATATACCTTTAATTGATCTATGAAGAAGAAAGACAAGAATATTGTCCACGTTTTTGCATAGATATTTTACCTTCTTTGACAAAATGATGGACGAACCTTTCATCTGCATGGTTTCAGTCATTGCTGTCCGTACTCATCATTTTGCCTCGCCTGAGGACAAATAGTTAACTGCAACACCATACTTAATTAGTCGATGTAGAATTTATAGTAACTGGCTACGGTATATAATATACAAAACTGTTCTTTGGAATACTATAAACACATTATTTAGAACATAATAATGTTCTGCAAGTGTATCTGGGGGATGATTTAGACTTCGCATTCTCTGGTGAGAAAGAATTGCACAGCATCAGGTCTGCAGATCATCAGTGGCCAGAGTCCTATCTCCTTTAGTCCTTTTTCATGTGTTTTACTTGGACACTAAGTCAACTGAAGGTTTGTTTGAACTTCATTAATGTTCTACTCAAAAGGTTTCAGAAGGCTTTTACTTATTTTTTTTTTTTAGGTACACTACGTTACTGCAACTAGTTGACATGATAAAATGAAAAAAGTTTGAAAAAAAATATAATTACCACACGAGAAAGAAGCTGCAGTAAGAGGAGATCATTGCTTTTGATGAGGAAATATCATTCCATGCATAGAATGGACACCTGTGAAAACACACAGACAAACCAACGCTATCGGCATGATCTCTGCCTTGGCGGAGGTAATGACTTTGGAAGCTAGCAGGAACAACTTCATTAATTTAGCAGTAAAAAATGTATGTGTACAATGCGTGCTCCAAATGGCGATGATGAGGCCAAGTAGGCCTACATATGCATCACTTCATTTTAAAATGTAACATTTACTCAATGTTTGTATGCAATAAAAATGCACTTTCCAAATCAGACATCTGAGCTTAAAATTCAGTTTGATTTCCACGTGCCCGACTTCAAACCACAGATCTCTCATCACAGTTATCTTAAAATGTAAACACAAGTATGGACTTCCCCCAACAGGGACAAAGTCCAAACACTGCTAGGGATGGAAGTGCATGCTATAAGTGTGGAAAATATTTTATTAGAAGATATTCAGTCATATTTGCAGACTAATGAAATATGACATTTATCTGATTTTGGCCGGATGCAAATTGACCAGTGATTTATGCCAGGAAACTTGTATTTAGTGTCTTATGTTTGCTGTTTATTTTGCAGCTATTGATTCAAATGGATATATGAACTAAATTTCTTTGTGTTCCTTAACAGCATAAAGTGCATCAGTACATATTGGCATCATTTTGACATAGCCACTGTCAGCAGTGATATGCTGCTTCTGTGCACTGCTCTGCTGCAACCATGCCACAACTGCTAAGCAACTTGCTGGGAGTTCACAGTGCAACCTGGTGGCAGAGGATGCACATGCCACCCAGACAGTCTGTGTGTTTGTCATAACTCATAAACACCGAATACATTTGAAAACCAAAATCATCTTTAATAGATTGATTAATTCAAACTGTGGGCCCCATCTGTTAACAGCACTAAAGATACTGAAAACTGAATATCAGTTGGCCAGTTACACTTAAAATAAAGCCAAATCCGTCACGAATGTCTACTATGAATCATCTGATAATTTCTTTAGTAGGAAAGCCATATTTGTTCATATAGTGCTATTCACAGATAAAATCAAAAAGTGCTTTACAATAAAAATCCATAAAAAGCACAAAATTATGATAAATGTAAATAAATAAGATTCCTTTCAAAAGACATATGCCAGCAACAACATCTTAGCCATGTGCAATTTTCAACAACTGTATCCAAAGCTGAGATTCAAAGCTATCCATAATATCATGGATCTAAGAATAGGGGGTGGTGGCATTCTTTTAAATGTCCATTTCACTTTCATGTTTGTATTAAATCTTGTTCTACTATAACACCTGTCTGTTCCTTGGAGGATGCAATGCAAGGAAGAGGTTAGCTTGCTGTGAATCTTAATATACGACAGGAATCACAACAAGAGAAACATTACACTAATACAGAAACAAATATGGAAGTTTGGAGTTTGAATATTCTTTCACTTTGCCATCTGTCACCACTTGACATAGTGAATAGACTTTAAGTCCAAAACTTATTTGCAAATAATAGTATTCAGTAAGTTGTAAGAAGGAAATGAAACTACCATGCCAACCTGCTATAAATAACGTAAATAAATAAATAAATAAAAAGTGTAAAATTGCATTGCATATTTCCCAGAAGTATGGAAATAATTTGGAGTTGTCAATAGCTTTAGCAGTAATCATGTATTTACACACATACCTTTGTTCACCTGACTCATCCACTCATTATCCATTTCCAATATTATCAATTCAGTTCAATTCAGCTTTATTTGTATAGCGCCACTTCACAACAGTTATTCAAATTAATATTCCATGCGAACAACATAAAACATTGCTTGGAAGTCCAGGGCTATATGATGCTGCTAATTTCTGTGCAAATGAATGAGGCTGCGGTGGAAGTCCTCCTGAATGAAACACAAGGGCAAATAGCAGTGGAACTGGACTAGCAGTGAGACAATGGGGCCTTTGGCAGGATGCTGGTCTCCTGAGTGTGCTCCCTGTACTTGGTGGTGAATGGTTTTGAGGAAAAACAATCCATTGTTTCTGTCATCATGCTACAGAGTCAGAGCAGTAAAAGAATGTCTATAGATGCCGGTCCAGGATGCTGTGCTACAAAACATAGAAAAAATTCCTGCTTTATCCATATGGACAGGTAAGGACATCCTATTGTTCTTCCATTTTTTTCAACCTGCAGTGGTGTTAATTGTATTAGAAGTTCAAATGGTGCAAATTTACATCTCAAAATGTACTAACTTTTCTAAGTAGGATACATAGATTGAGGTTGATATAGATTAGAATGGCAGAAAAAAGTAGGTGTGTTTACCCAAAAAAATTAAAAAGACCCTCATAAGGCATTATCTGTGAGTTATTCAACAAGGAAGAAGTCTGTAAAAGTCCTGTGGTCATCACATGTAAATATTGTACATCTGTTGCTGGGATTTCATGTTAAAGTTATGGTGCCTTTACTAAAAGGGAATGTGGAAATGGAAAATACTGTCAAAGAATCTTTACCCTAACCTTTGTGCTCAGGCTCTACTTATATTGAGGGTCAAATTGCAGTCAAGGTAAGAACTGCATAATAAAAAATGCTGTCCTCCAAAAGCCAGGGTGATGACTCAAGAGCAAACCTTGCTAAAAAAAAAAAAAAAAGCCTCACATACGTACTTTTACATGTGTGGCTAATTAAGAGCAACTCCATAAAACAACTAAAAATTTTTGCTATTTTACTGCAGTAGAGATGAGAGGGGGTGGAACACCATAAACAACTGAATCCACAAAATAGTTACTGCTTTTATCACTTTATTCTCACTTAACAATAATCACAGTGACCTCTAAAATTGATATCGTGCTTCGAAAATTGCCTTCTTATCAACTCATTCAAGAGCCAAGCTTTAAACAGTCCCATGTGCTAACTGCTTTCTATTCATCACAGAAGGTTACACAGTTTTGATCTAAGCTTTGTGTACAAGTGTACATCGAAGATAGGGAGTGTATTGCTGGAGGAGTCCTGCTGAGTTGCTGTCAGCATTATCAGTATCAAGAGTTCACTCAGTTAGAGCAGGGAAACTACAGAAAAGCATGTATGAGAAAGGAGGAGCTGTTATAGTGCATCTTTTATTGTCTAAATGATTCTGAGTATCGTTTGGCTTTGCTTCAACAACTGTCAAGAGAAGAAAAATAGAAGAAATCAAAAAACATTGAAGCCCATCAGCTCCATAAGCAAAGAGTTTCAGTTCATATGTATGCTTGTTTGGCTTTTTTCCTACTGACCCACAGGAAAAAAATCAAATAATATCATTCAAACAGTCATTTAAAAAATTACATTATATTCCAATAATTTGATTAATTTAGTTAACTATCTGGCCACGTTTATAAATAGTTTAATCATTTTCATGACTTAATTATGTGAAATTTTGGTGAGAAAATATCTACCCATATAGTGAAACTAACCAACGTTTTTTTTTTTTTTTCAGTATTACTCCAGTATTACTGTAAGTAATACAGTAATACTTGAGCTTAAAATATGTACAGTTTCTTTTCTAAATGAAAAAAAAATTACCTACATTCTTTAATATCTTAAATTATCCAGGATTATCGTGGTGCTTGACAGTGTAGATGAGTGATTGACCAGTTTGTGATCCTGCAGCGGTAGGTTACATATTGCAAAATGTGTGTAAAATGAGACTCAATGAGTCTATGTCAGCTGAGTGTATTAATGCCATCTAGTGGCTTAAACTTTAAATGAAAAACCCTTAACTATACTATAATCTCAAATATATGCAGCCAACAATATTTACTAAATTTATTGTCAAAATATTACCTACTTGCATAATCCCCTTTTCTGGTCACAATAACCATGACCTTGAAGGTATATATCTTGCTTAACACATTGCCGTTTCTTATGACCTCACTTAATAGCCAAGGTTTAAATGTCACTTGTATTAACTAGTCCCCTATAGAAAAGAGGCATATGCATAGTTTTGATCTGAGCTTTTTGCATAAATATTCATCAAAGATAGGGAGTGTGTTGCTGATATCAGTAGGAGATCCTGCAGTGATGCTTTCAGCATTATCAGTGTCTAAAGTTCACTCAGTTGAAGAAAGGGAACATCACTAAGGCACTAAGGCACGGATGAGAAAGAAGGAGTTGTAATGATGCATCTTTGATAGTCCAAATGACCCTCCCTAGGTCCGCTGCTCCTTTGGCCTTGCCTTAACTCAGTCAGTGACATGGACTGTTAAGACAAGATAACGTCAAAGATTAAAACCCTGTGGCTCCACATGCAAAGCCTTGCAATTTTGTTTATATGGAAGGTTGCCTGGTGGTTAGTTTTTCTTATCCTGCAGGAAAACCTCAGCAGGCTAGTATTTGTAAAGTCATTCTCAGCTGATGAACTGCTTCCCCCAACAAAATATATAAAAAATATTTTTTTTTTTTTATTTATTTATTTTTTTTTTAAATCCAGCAGTCAGCAAATTAAAACATGTGGTTTTAAAATGGTGAGATGATGCCATATAGTAAATTACACATTGAAGTTTTAATCACATTTTTAGCCATGAATCATGTTAGATTTCTAAATATGTTTCCATAACTGTTTGAACGCAATAAAATTCACGCTCAAAACAAGTTGCTTTGCTCCAATGTGAGAGATGCAGTGCTCTTGCTTAGGAAAGTTGTTGGCATCCACCTCAAGGCTTTTCATCTCAGTCGCTTCAGTGGAGTCCAGCCTTAGTAAAACTGGCACAGGACGCACTCAGCCCCGGGGTAGGAGAGTCTCGGCTGAGAAACTGGGAGAAAAATGAACAAATGTGATGGGACTGCCACCACTCACAGGCTGCCTATGGGATAGCCCCTCACAGCCTGGTGAGGGATGTTTAATGATAGTTGTGGGAGAGGATGAGCAAGGAGGAGTCCAAGCATTAAGTTGCATGTTTTTCGCTCTGGTGTCTTGTGTCACTCTTTTCTCTGAGGGGGAGGGGGGCACATCCCAGTCACATGGTGGACCTTGATATGTTACATAAACACAGACCTCCGCAGCCCCCCAGTCTACTCACATCAACTTTATTCAAGAAATCCATTGGGATAAAGCTCCAGTGATGACATTGGTGGCAGCCAAGGAGAGTGTCGAGATGTTCACTGCGCCGTGTTGCATCACTTTACCTCTCAGCTCTCTGAAAACTCTCCAAGGCAAAACTGTCTGAGAAAAAAAATCACAATATATTACAGTATGAACTCACAGGCTATACATTTCTGAAACTGTTTATATAGTGAGTGTTGACTTGTACCACAGGAATTATTTGTTCTTATTGTTTCCTTTGTTTTGTTTTAAGCGGGTAGGGAGTATTATTAACTGCCATATTACATAAAGTCATGTTATGTAAATTAAAATCTATTTATATTTATTGGAAGGTAATTGCTTGACAATAAATATAACCTTATGAATTTTAAACAGTCTTTTGGATGTTACATGATGCCAGTCCTTGTAACAACAGCAATGTCAGATCATGTCTTACAGGGGGATACTGTAATGTTTTCCTGGCTGTGGGCTGTCCAATCAATATTTATCAACATGAACAACAGTTTCCTAAAGCTACAGTAGCCTGACTTGTCTGAGGACAAAGGGACGGTGCATTTAAAGTTTAGCTGTGGCAGGAGTGATTCTACACTCCACTGTTTTGGATTTCAGTATTTTTGTGAAATTAAATGTCATTTTTGTTGTGGTTTATCATAAAGGCAGTACTATTCTAACTTAACCCTTTCATACATGGTGTCCCTAGGTGGACACATGTTTACAAGCTTTTTTCTTGCATATTCATGAAAGAGGATAGTATTTTTTGTCAATAAACCACTTGAGTGGGTGTTAGTGAGTCATCCAATACATTGCCACTCATTGGAGAATAAATACGTATATGATATAATTGAACATCAATTAATTATGCAAGTTTGCGCTTGCAATAAATTAGAAAAGAAAATGACGCAGCTATATTTTATAGAAGATTTACATGATAAAATCATTATTATTTTATAAATATTTTATAGAATACATTAAAACACATTATAATGAATTCTAAATATCACTAATAAACATAAAAGTATCATTGCATATGTATGCAGAGAAAAAAAAGCGCTGTTGCAATATGCTTTTGTCCCAATTCGATTCAATTCCGATTTTTTTGCATGTCAATTCAATTTAAAATTTGATTTGAGTTTTGTAGACTAAAAACCAAAAAATGTACAAAATTATTTTTCTTTATTTCAATTAGGAAAAAAACAACACAGTAGCTAGACCATAATTCTACTGCTGTAACACCAAAGAAGACAAGTAAAAAATATCAATAAAACAATAAAGTGACAAAAAAAAAAAATCTACAATGGATTATTTGTATTTATTTGAAAAAAAAAAGATTTTTTTAACAAATAATCCATTTTAAAATTGTGAAGAGAAAAATCCCAACCTTTGATTATTTCGATTCGATTTCCCACCCCTATAAAATACTGTACTTAAAAAATGTTGCATTGTTAAATTGTTAGATAGTTGGACCTAAAATCAAATCATAGTCTATTCTCCAATGTACAACTTTAGGTACTTAAAGCTTAAAAGAAAAGAAAAAGGAAAACAAACACACATACTAATTGGTGCCCATAACCTGAGTTTAACGCAACACTGTAAAGAGCACTATTTTGTTTAACCCCCAGAATAACCTAAAAAATAGAAAGATAAGTACCATGTTTTTGAAAGAACTGTTTCTTACGACAGTAAACACACACAGTTCCTCAGTGAAGCATTGGAGACTACAGCTAAACTAAGTCAAACCCAAGAATTACAAATATGGATGAACACACAAGTTTGATGCTGAAGAGATCTAAAATGCAACCACATGAGTCTAAAAAGCTTCAAAGAGACCATGAAAGGGCAAAAAAGGAAGTATATATGTTTCTTTTTTTGACAATCTTTAGACATTTGGTGTGAATTTGATCTTTTAATACTGGAAAATGAAAGAAAACTAAAACCAATACCATAATTTCGGCTGGTCATAAGACATGTCTAAAAGTGGAAATGGTGTCATTCATATATTTGCTTAGACACCATTTAATTTGCTTCCACGTTGTTATTTGTTTTTAAAACTATGACTTCAGGATTATGCTCCTCATGATGTGTGATCTATATCTAAAATTTCATATAGGTACTTTAAATCTTCATCACCCAATATGAGCCAAAAAACAAACAAACAAACAAAAAAAAAAAAACATTTTTGATGAGTTCTGATTTTAAATACATTTTTTCAGTCAATATTTGGACTCAATAAGCCTTCTACTTATGATATTCTACTTATGACAATGCTCCTGTATTTAGAAGCATTGTAGTTTGATTGTAGCCTACTACAAGCTTGTTAATAAACAGATCTGGCATGCGGCAGTGTGGTTAAAGTCCTTATAAAATTAATTTGCTTCACCTTTTGTGTGGTTTCTCCATTTAATCCTACCTTCTCCATTACATTTGGCCTTTTTTAGCCAAACAAAGCTATTTTCAGCCAGTTGTTCTTCAAGAAAAGTTGTGGGAAAGCAATTCTACAAGATGTTGCAGCGCAATATATGTTCATGTTCTCTCTGTCAAGCAGCAGCACATTTAACAGAGTGAATTATAGCATGCAGTTCCCTGTCGACATAGATCTCCTGCAGTTCTGTCACCCTTACTTCCACTATTGACAATGAATGCAG
This sequence comes from Telmatherina bonti, assembly GCF_933228915.1. Lineage (NCBI taxonomy): Eukaryota > Metazoa > Chordata > Actinopteri > Atheriniformes > Telmatherinidae > Telmatherina > Telmatherina bonti. The sequence continues at coordinate 19,443,406 of NC_136625.1, forward strand.
TGAAGATACTGCACTAAGGCAACTGCTATTATTATCTATTGTAATCAGTCTTATACAATTTTTGCTTTATGTCCAATTTAGAATTCCAAATAATGTCAGTGTTCATCATGATCCTGTCTGAAAAAACAACTTTAAGAAAAAACATCTTTTTTCTTTTCAAACATTTCAAGTACACATTTACACAAAATATCATGTATGCATTTTGTGTATAACACAACCTGCAAATTGCCTTTGATATGTCTCCTGTGTTAGGTCAGAGAAATGTTTACGGGAAAGTTTAGGCCCAGTCTTGTCAGTCAAACTACACCGTATGAATTAATATACAAATTGTGGAAACTAACATGACTGAAGTTCAAACTGGAAGTCACAGCCAGAGAGAAGTTCAGCAAGTGTCCAGGAACTCTAATCACACAGATGTTCACTTTTAACCAACTTCACTGGACCATCTGTGTCTCTCGGATGATTTTTTGAGAGAAGCGAGCGCATAGCAACTTAAAAACACGTGCTTTGTTGGTTCCTTAGGGATATCACGTGTCCAAACTCCGAATGCTCCAGTCACTCCAGCAGCATCCCCTGTCTTCTTTTTCTCTTTGCTGCACTTACAGTGCTTGCTGCACCACATCTCTTCATCTCTCAGACCGAGAGGCCAGCCTTGGAGGTGAAGCCTCTGGATGAAGGACCCAGCGGATCCAGATTGGTGACTCTTAGAGCTCTCTTTAGACCAAAAGCACACTCAAACTAAATGAGATTTCAATCTGAAGACTTCTCAAGTGATGGCAATATCTCAGTCTGAATGTTTCCTTCTGCTGTCTTTCATTTGTATTTGAATTTCTCCATCATCATGTGAAAAGTTGATGGTAGACTCTAATATTGTTGAGTGTTATTCTTTGCTTGATAACTTTACATATATCATATCTAAAAGATTATTGAGCGCCTTGTAAAAGTGTAATTTTAATCCAGCCACTGTGACAAAGACCAGCCCCTCTTCATTAATGCAAACCAGACACTCACCCATTGATCTGCCTTTTATCAAAATACTTTCAGTTTAGATCCTTTCTAAAACCTGACGGCAGCTTCTGGCACTGAATGAAGAGATGGAGAAATTCCTTTCCTGTTTTAATCTTGCTCAAATCACCTCTTCATCTGTATTTTGTTGCTTTATTACCGACTAAAAGAAGCATAATGAGACGCATGTGTGTGTTTTTGATGGAGAGACCTGCTCTTGCCTTAAGTAACAAGGTCCTACTTCACTCCGGCAAGCCAAGGTGAAGGCTGCAAGTGTAAACATGAAGTTGGAAAGGACGTTCAGTGGGAATGCTAGAGTGCGACTTGTCCAATTTTCTGTTATCTGGCCATCTGCCTGGATGGAACATCCAAATATTATGACACTTGATATGACTGAGGAGACCTGCTGGTTACATTCTAGCTGATGTGCACTGGGGCAAGGTGGCTTATGTCTTAGTGACACTGCCGCCCTTTAAGTCCCTGTCTTCGTTTCCCTAACAGTGTTTCTTCATAACCATCACCCAAAGTAAACTGTTGTGTAATTCTCAGATAATTTAGAGGTTACTAATGAGAATTTGTTGTGCTTTGATGTGTGTGTATGTGTGTTTTGGTGACACATACAGAGGAAGCTGAAAAGGAATTGATATTTTAGGTGATAAATTACATTTCTGCAAATATGTATCAAATCTGTTGTGACATCTTTTTGCTCACTGGGCTGTTAGTGTTTATAAGTCATTGAGAACATGAAGATATAAAGGCACTTGGATGGAGACATAAGGTATGAAAAGGAAGATGAAGGCAGAAAAAAGGAGAGAGAGAGAGGGAGGGTCATCATCTGTGTTACAAATGTTGCACATGAATGTTGGGGCGGAGAGGGGATGGTGGGACGGTTTGGGGGGGAGGGTTAGCGATTAACAAGCTCCCTTAGCTCAGTGTTCATTTCAGTCTGCAGTACAATATCCTCAAGTCTGAACCTTCAGTTCAGGGTCACTTGCCAGAGGAGGATTTTTTTTTCTGCCTCTCTGTTTTTATACTTCCTTCATGGGCAGAAGGCTGGTGTAATAGAAACCAGACACTAGTCAGTATGTGAGGCATTCGCAGCAGCAAGACCTCACTTCTGTAGTGGGAAAACAAGATTTAAAAGCAACTGTCGTCCAATAAGTTTAGTCACTGCTTTTGCTCTTGTCAGGCTGGAAGTTATTAATAAGACGGAGAGGGCCAGGACATTAGGATGGAAGAGGTATTATATGGATTAGGCTGTGCAGGAGACGTCTAGAGAGGGCAAAGGAGAACTTCAGAATGGGAAATGCATGTGCAGCTTTTTCAGGTGAGTTTATTATGACTTGAAATTTCACTAAATGAGTTGTGTAACTTTGTTTGTGCAACTGTCACATCACTGACAATTATTGTTTACGCTTCAGATGGTGTTTTTTTTTTTCATAGACTTTCTGCCTCTACTTACAGCTGTAAATTTTAAAGGTTGAATGAAACTTTCAACCTTTAAAATTTACACAATTCTATTTATACGAGGGAATTACATTTATATTTTTTTAAAGAATTTAATTAAATCTAATAGAGCAAAACATGTCCGGTATCTGCATTTATTGTAAAGTCCCAAAGTTCAGCAAGAAAATGATCTAATATTTATATAATAGTTTTAATTATGGATTTATCATATTTCTGTCATTAACTGAAAAATGATTAAATTTTTCTATGCTTATAAAAGCTTCTTTATTCATGAAGAAATCCTAAGTGATGTGTGGGCATTTGTGATACAATAATTTTATTAATTTATCTATTTAGTAATTGAACTGAACAAAAAAGCTGCATTTCTGAATGGTGATGTATATGTATGTATATTTATATATGTGCAATATAAATATACATATACATACATATATATATATATATATATATATATATATATATATATATATATATATATATATATATATATATATATATATATATATATATGTATAAAAATCTTAACAATACACCTAACATTTATTGCCTTATGTGGCAGCTGAGCAATTCTTTGAGAATAAATGCATGAACACAATCTCTAATCTAATCCTTTAAAGTTGACAGTGGCATATTTTTGGTCAAATATTTCAGTTGTTTTCTTTTTTCCTGTGAAAGCATTCCTATTGACATTCAGTAAAATCCCCATCTTACTGAACCACTAAGTTAAGCTGATTTTACATTTTTAATTTTTTGTAAAGAAAACCTGGTTGAATCAGCTCCACTAACGACAGAGAAACACATCAAGTGTTGAGATAACAAGTGGTGAAACAACATGAAACATACAGGAGCCATTGTTGTCATAAGAACCGGACTCACGCTATGATACAACAAATTCATTCAAACGTAAGCCCTTGGTGAAACAACCCTTCTGTCATAGCATCCTGAGGCAGACATGAGCCACCCACTATAGATGCCATCTGCATCTAAGTGCATGTACCTCTCTCCGGCATCAGCATGGCTGGATCTGGAGGGCAGGCCTTGTGGCGGAGCAACAATCCTCTCCTGTTCGCTCAGATGGCGGGGGAGATGGCACATCACACGCCAGGGAGTACAGTATCACAGTCATGATCAACATACAGCTCTGCACAATGACTAAAGTGCCACATTGTCTCCTCGTTGCAGCTTCAGTTGCCTCACAGAGTTAGTACTGATGCCGGCTGTGGGGAGAACATGACTCTGTGAGATCTTATGTCATCAGTTTTGCCTGTGTGTGAATGTATGACTGCTGGCGTGTAGTGCTGAAGCACAGAAAGCAATATGTTTCTAAAGTGGTGTTCTGGATTATGCTCTGGTAAAGAATGGGCTTTTCAAAGATCCCCGGCTTTGCCACTTTTTACATTTTTTATGCTCCTTTCCAGTGATTGGCGTTACTCATGAGTCTGTTGTATAATGACAGTACTCGTTTGATGCTTTGTGCGTGGCAGAATAAATGCTGTTTGTCTTTTGATCTTCTTTTAATGATCTGCTATTTTGTGTAATTTTCATCCATTTAACAGTACAATCACCTTAAAATCAACTTCCACTGCAGTGGCATGTAGAGAATACCATATGTTTTAGTCATTGTATTGGGATAATTACACCAGAAACAAGAGAAAAATCTTCTGAGATTTTCTGGGTAAGGAATCTTATTGATTGCTAACATTTCCCAACAGATGTGGATTAACAAAGACTGGTATAGTGATTCATTTATCTCATTTTGAGAAAGAAAAAGGACTTGAAAGAGTAAAATACTTGTTAGAAAGAAATACATTGCAAGTATTAATCAAACGTGGCTCTGAAATCTAAATATGTCTTGCCTTGATCCTGTCTGATAATCACACAAATATCTTTTTATTTTGAGTAGTTTAAGGGGTTTCTGACAATATCCTGTATTCTGGGAAAGTGTGATGGAAATTTTTCTCTGTTTCTGTATTTTGATAGATGAGGTGTAATCATTTATATATAAAAAAACAAACTCAGTTCTCTGGATTTGCTGGACCCTGTATTAGAACTTATATTAAGACCAGTAATGACTACGTCATCTGGGGCAAAATTACCACCAATAACATTTCTTTCATTTCAGAGCTCGCCTAATTTGAACATCTGTGTGTTTGTGTGTCTGTCTTTGCGTATTGAATTTTAATCAGTTCCTTCTCTTTGTTTTTAACAGATTCTAGTTGAAAAGCTTGTTAGAGCAACATGAGCTGGAGCTTCCTCACTCGCCTCCTGGAAGAGATTCACAATCACTCCACATTTGTGGGGAAGGTGTGGCTGACTGTGCTCATTATTTTCCGCATTGTGCTGACAGCAGTTGGAGGTGAGTCCATCTACTCAGACGAGCAAACCAAGTTCACCTGCAACACCAAGCAGCCCGGCTGTGACAACGTGTGCTACGATGCCTTCGCTCCCCTTTCGCATGTTCGCTTCTGGGTCTTCCAGATCATCATGATCTCCACTCCCTCCATCATGTACATGGGTTATGCCATCCACAAGATAGCCCGAACCACGGAGGAGGAACGCAGAAAGCACAAGAGGCTGTGCAAGAAGCCACCGCCTCACTCAAGATGGAGGGAAAGCCATCAACTGGAGGATGTATTAGAAGAGGAGGAGGATGACGATGCTGAGCCTATGATCTATGAGGATACGTTGGGGGTGCAGGAGGCCAAGCCTCAAGCAGTAAGCAGCACTAACAAAGACCCACCAAAACATGACGGCCGCAGAAAAATTATGCAAGAAGGCCTAATGAGAATCTATGTTCTTCAGCTCATGTCACGAGCCATTTTTGAAATCGCTTTCCTTGCTGGACAGTATCTCCTCTATGGCTTTCGCGTTAATCCCTCGTATGTGTGCAACAGGGTTCCCTGTCCACACAGAGTGGACTGTTTCATCTCCAGGCCCACTGAGAAAACAATCTTCCTCTTGATTATGTATGTGGTTAGCTGTCTTTGTTTAGTGCTAAATGTCTGTGAGATGCTTCACCTGGGAATCGGGACTTTTCGGGACACCTTGCGCATGAAGAGGAACCGTGGCCGACGAGCTATGTCCTACGGTTACCCGTTCTCTCGCAACATCCCATCTTCGCCGCCAGGGTACAACCTTGTGATGAAAACAGACAAGCCTAGCAGGATCCCCAACAGCCTCATCACCCACGAGCAGAACATGGCCAATGTGGCTCAAGAGCAGCAGTGCACCAGCCCGGATGAAAACATCCCCTCTGATCTTGCAAGTCTGCACCGGCACCTACGGGTGGCACAGGAACAGCTGGATATGGCCTTTCAAACCTATCAAACCAAAAACAACCAACAAACCTCCAGAACCAGCAGTCCTGTGTCTGGGGGCACAATGGCAGAGCAAAATCGGGTTAATACAGTCCAGGAAAAAGAAGGAGCCAGGCCAAAGTCGGCCACAGAGAAGGCTGCAACCATTGTGAAAAATGGAAAGACTTCTGTCTGGATCTAGAGATGAATCTATTTTAAGATATTAATAGTACAAAACTTTAAGTCTTCCGAAATGTGAAGCAGCTGGAGGAAAGATCAAACTTTGGATGACATAGACTAAGATTTCAATCACACCAGCCAAAGAAGCGGAGTACACTAAAAGCCTGAAACACGTGAAGAAATGAACAAATATGATTTCATAAATACACCATTACTGCAGTCAGTCATCATGCACTTAATATAGCTGTTGGATGTAGCTAACATTTAATTCAATTCAGCATCTCTAATTTTAACTTAAATGTCAAAAGACTTCTTCAAACTAGTTATCTGATTTACCAACAGTAACAAGTGAACTGCTTTTGGAAACTTTAGCTTTGAAAGAGTGGGATTGTATTGTCAATGCACATTTGAAAATGCAGAGCAACACAATGCAGTTGTACTGTGACTTTTTCTAAAAGATGTTGCCAGAAAGATGCATGTTTTGGATGCTTTGTGGAATACTGACTGTTTCTTGAAGCAAGTTAAATGTGAAATATTTTGATAAAGATAATGAAAGAGGACTGTGTGGTGGAAAATACTCTGGTCCAATACTTAATACAAACCAAACTCATAACAATTTTCTCCAACAACTGTCTTACTAAAAGCTTTTCTGGGAAACATCTGCTCAGTGTGATGATTGCGTGCAAAGCCTTTGTCTATGCTATTGTTTTCAAGGCCTTTCAGTGTGACAGAAAGCAATGCGTGAATAGAAAATCTGATTATTTCCTTAATTTAATACTGATTTTTCTGCAATGTGAAGCAGATTATGCATGCTTTTCAACTGGGAACATACAGTATACATGTAGCCTACAGTAGGAATCCTGTCCTTAGCTATGCAGTGAACACTTATGTTTAGACTTGTTAGATGAGATGAAGATTTTCCTTTTTCTGTCGCTGGAGAAATTGGTCTCTGAGTAATAGCTAATCCTGCCTTCGCTGTTTTAATACATCAAAGTGCCTCAAACTTTTGAAGACTGTTTTAGTATTTTATTCATGAGAAATAAATTACTTTAAAATCTCAGATTTCCTGCTTTTTAGTTGCCCTCTGTTTCTCTGACTCATTGTGGGATTCACAGTGTCTCTTAAAGTAGAAAATGCCTGATAAAAAAAAAACCAAAAAAACAAAACACACAAACATTCCAATTTATAAGCAAAAAAGTGTCCCTAGTTCTCAAAACCACTATTAAAATGAAGGGTAATGTAACACAAGGACATACATTTATCGTATGTACATTTCTTTGATTCAGTCATCAAATTTCAGATTTACTTATTATTTTTAAATGCTTTTAAGTTTGTTAGTTGGGTTCAACTGCGTTGTCGGAGAGCCACAGTCTACTAGTAAATTTAAAAAAAAAAAAAAAAAAAAGGGGCAATATGATAACAGCAAATAAATTAGTTATATTTGCAGAATGTAACTCACTCATTCATTATCCTAACCGCTTAGTCCGATTAAGGGTCGCAGGGAAGCTGGAGCCTATCCCAGCAGTCTTTGGCAAAAGGCAGGGGACACCCTGGACAGCTCGCCAGTCCATCGCAGGCAGAATGTAACTATTTTACAAAAATATTTCAGTCTTTTGTCCATCTCAGTAATGAAATGAATAAGTGAAAACACATCTATAGCCAGAATTGTATTGCTAGCAGTACTTTGACGACTATATCCATGCAAGGATTAAATGTGAGTTTCTCAGATTTAGCATTGATTCAAAAACTATAAGTCAATCCTCCATCAGTGTCTGGGATTTTATGTGGCTAAAATGGAAAGATTTTCTATTTTTGACTGGACTAACTGGTCCTCTCATATGATATGTGAAAGAAATGTTTATAAGGAAAACACCAAAGGTGGTTTTCTGTGAATTTGGTAGGCAAGTCACCTACATGTCCCAAATCAGGTTTCTCACTTTGATAATGACAAATCAGGATTTTTTTAAAAAATATATATATATGGGTAATAACTTTTGTTTTAAGAAGATTAACACATTAATTCCACTAATTATTTTGGATTAAAGCGTTCATTATGACAGTCTTATTTCCTTCACATTGGTTTTGGCTTTTGTCTTTTTGCAACACATATGAATACCGAGTACAAATACATGCGCATATTGTCGGATTGATACTCAATATGGTGTCGTTATCAGTGCATCGGTGTTGATGATTTTTCCAGACATGTTTGTAATGTGAAATGCAAAAGCACAAAATAAGACATAAAGTTTTTTAATGCTGTCGACTAAAAGTCGTGTAAATCAACAAAATTAAAGACATCTGTAGACAGATGTTTGCAAAAGACAAAAATAATTTTTTTCAGCCATGCGGAAGCAAAAATGTTCAGAAGCGTGGAGCTGTCACCCAAATAATATAAAGTGGGACCTTATATAGTAAGTTTTATTGTAAAAACATTAAATGTATCATGTTATAATGTGAGTTTATTGTAAAAACATGATAGGTTTCATTGTAAGAACATGAAACACAAAGTAGTGTATGTAGATGCTGCAACCTAGAAATATTGGTGTAGAATATATCATCAGTCAGTCATTTTCCAAACTGCTTATTCCAATTCAGGGTCGCAGGGAAGCTGGAGCCTATCTCAGCTGGCTTTGGGCGACAGGCAGGGTACACCCTGGACAGCTCGCCAGTCCATTGCAGGGCCACACAGAGAGACGAACAACCACGCACGCTCACACTCATTCCTAGGGGCAATTTAGAGTGACCAATTAACCTATCATGCATGTGTTTGGATGGTGGGAGGAAGCCGGAGTACCCGGAGAGAACCCACGCATACACGGGGAGAACATGCAAACTCCACACAGAAAGGCCACTGACCAAACCAGCCAAGGATTGAACCAGTGACCTTCTTGCTGTGAGGCCACAGTGCCAACCACTGCGCCACCGTGCAGCCCCGTGTAGAATATAGTTAATGGAAAATATTCTTGTCAAGCAGAAACATTTTATTTATTTATTTATTTTGTCAAGGATTAATTGTTTTACTCTGACTTATTATTGTATACATGTGGGACAGATATGAGCAACATGTCACCTGTCTGCATGCAGTGAGATGGTGCAAGCATGTGAGTGTGTGGGTTGTTTTTGGTTAACATGTACCAGTGGTTACGCCTATGGCATTGTCTTCTTCTGAATATTAAAATGTAATTATACAGGCAATATGCACAGTTTGGGGGATTGGGGGAATTAAGCTGTCAACATGAAGACGTAGTCCTTCACAGTGTCCTCCACCACACCATCATCGTCAGTGATTACCATCACAGTCTCTCCTATGAAGCACAACTTAATCCCATTGTGTAAATATGACGTTTCTCTCGTCTGCTGCATGAAAATTTCCTCATTCAAAGATAAGAACAGTTTATATTCCAGGTTTTAAGAACAAAATGTGTCGCATTACAAGGTGATAAGGTCCCAGATTGTTTACCTTTGTTTGACAGCTCTACACGTACGTAAATGTAACGTTAGAAAGTTTAAAACAAAAAAGTAATTTTGGCTTAAAAAACATAATTTCCAGTCTTTTACAGTATTTGGCACTAAACATTAGAAGCTGCTTGTTTTTCCCTGCTGCAACACACCTGATTCAAATCAATAGCTAAATAGCAGACTTGTGCAGAGTTTGATGTCAAGCTCTGCACAAGTTTGCTAATTAGGTCTGATGTGTGTCAGGTGTGTTGCAGCAGGGAAACTCCTAACATTTGCAGGACTGTGGCAGTCAAGGACTGGAGTTGCCTGCCCCTGGTCTATCCCATCTGTGAGCAGGAAAGAGGCAGGCAGGGTTCAACCAGGACAGCTCGCCTCTCCACAGCATGTAGATAAAAAGTCATCTGACATTCTGAAATATGTTATAAATAACCAATAAGAAATAAATCCGTATTTACAAATTTATAATACGACTGAAACAAAAGCGTACTCACGAGTTTTACGTCATTATAGAAAACTGGTGCTCACGTGATCCTCTATTATTGAGCAATGCATTGTGGGACATCAAAATGGAGTCCGCTTCCAGCGGAGAAGTTGCCATGTCCTCGGTTATGTAGCTGTTCACAGTTGCTACTAACAGATTAATCATTTTAGGACTTGACACGCGTCTTTGTGGTTCCACATTATGTTTATTTTCTGTTTGGCTCGAGGAGCGTTCACCGCGTTGGGCGCCAGAAAACCCGCCGGCTTGTGTGTTCCGCTTCTCTCCGGCGCTCCAGCTCCGGGGACGATCCGGGCCAACAGGTACAGCCCGGACACGGGTAAAAATGTCCCGGGACGGTTTGTGTGCTACCACCTTCCACACAGGACCCTGCTAAAGATACAAGGGCAAGACACGAGCCCTTTCCTTCAGGGGCTTATAACCAATGACATGGGGCTCCTTGAAGAGGAGGAACATGCTGCCATGTACGCTCACATGCTGAACGTTCAGGGAAGAACTCTGTATGACATCCTGTTGTACAGGTAAGTCCCTCTTATTGATGCCATTTACAGTCCTGTTGACACTTATTCACATGACTGTGTGGTTGCTGATATGAAGATTGGAAGTTGGGTTTACAGACAGAAAGAAATGTTTTTAAATGAGCTTTGTCACAACTGGATGGAAGAAAGAAAGAAAACACTTCCTTCTTGTGTTTTTTTTTTTTTTTTTTTTTTTTAAAAACCCACCTGCAATTTTTTTTTCTGGGTATTTTGCATTTACTCTATTCAGTTCAGGGTCATGGAACTGGCTAACATTTGACCGTTATCGCTCCTGCACAGAGACAGATAAGCATGCACACCAACTCCTGTTGTGGACCATTAGTTCTTAACAGTGTCAGACATGCATTTGGAGTGTGGCAGAAAACCAGAGCAGCAGACACAAATAAAAAAATAAAATAACAATACTAGCACCATAAGATGATGGTTACAGGTCTCTTTTATAAGTCTTTGCAGTCATTTTTTTAATACATTTTGTTGTCGCTTGTTTTTCTTTGTGGCTGTTCTGGATTTTTGTAGTCATTGATCATTTCCCAGCAGCCCCTTTCTCTTTGTTTGCAATCGTTTTCCGTTATGTCACTAATTTCTCTTTGTTTGCAATAGTTTGGTGTCTGGTAGTGATCATTTAGCTTCTTTTTTCAGTTAGTTCCACATGCCACCAGTTTGCTTCTCTTTCTGATGGGTTTTTTCTTTCTATTAGCTTTCCTTTTTAATGATCTTTTCTTGGATTTTTCTGGCTTAATACTTGACATGTCTTCAAAATTGCCTTGCATCTTTGAGGTCATTGTGTTTCTTCTGGAATTTATTTTCCGTCTGTAGTGTGTTTCATATTCTTATAACTTCTTGTACCAAGCAAAAATCTGGGTACGTCTTCTACCAGTGTCTTCCTCTCTCTGGGTCATTTAGACTGATTAAGTTTCCTGAATCATGAAAAAAAAAGTCTTTGCTTGCATTTTGTTTACGTGTGAGTATCTGTGTGTGCGTGTATGTATGTGCACATTGGGTGAGACTCAATTAAAAGAACACGCTAAATAATTAGAGACTTTGTAATTAAATAATCTTGAATAATTGCACAACAATGAGAAAAGTAAACAATAAATACTTTCATCAGAAGTCTCCAGTAAAACCAGAAAAGGGTGCTAGATTTGTTGGTGCTCAATTTTTTTTAAAGTGGAACTATTATGGGCATTTCAATCTAATTTATTATTTCTGAGCCCAGAAGGGCTGGAATTGCTTGAGTTATTGCCAGAAATCGCTTTATTTACCTCAGACCGACCCTCTCAGAAGGCTGTCAGATCAGCCTGTGGGCAAAACGAGTGGACTTAGACTCTGCGCTACATCGGGAGCGCATACCGCAACTGTAACATCTCATAAACAGAAGGATTAGGCTAATATGAACTCAATAAAAAAAAAAAAAAAATTCAATGTCAACATATAGCATACAGCCCTACATGTTGGAACCTGAATCAGACCCTGAAAACGAAGTGGAAAACAGCAACCCACAGCAACGAATGCAGCAGGATGTCTCTCTTTAGTAAACTCACCAGCCATCGTTGGAAATAACTTTATCCGACGTTTTCCATCCGCCTGATGTATTTGTACATGCCCTTGTTAACCAGTAGAAGGTAACCAATCACCGAACCTTATCCCCCGGGACGTCATAAGGCTTTCCAAGTAGAAAAAACTCTCTAAAACTATGCGTTTTTCGTCGCCATGGAAACCGAACGGAGAGAGTGCTGGAACTCAAACTCAGACATGCATTTAGGTGACAAAAAAACCAGTGTCATTCACATGTCTGATGAGGATTCAACACTGTAACACTGTAGAAAGCTCAGAAAACTCTTAATACCATAATAGCACCCCTTTAAAGAGTTCCTTGAAGGGCACAAACCTTATGTCTACATTAACACAGGATGTATTTTGTAGAGCAATAACAGATTAATTGCAAGTGTAGACTATGAGATTTACTGTAACCAGAATAAACGGTGTCAGAGATTTTGTTGTCTAATTGTTCTGGCTGTTTGTTGGGAAGTGCAATTAATATGAATAATTGATCTATTTTATAAACTCTAATTTCCATTAATTTTCAAGACTGAATTATTTATCTGCGCAGTAGAGGACTTTTTTATTGTTGAGAATTAAGGCATTAAGTATATAAAAAAAATAAATCATGATACTTAAGCTAATGCATATTTCTGCATTATTACATGCATTAAATAATGCATTACATGCATTATTTCTTAGACTACCCAGCCTGCTCTCTTCCTCAGGGGCATCATCTGACCACTGTGATGTGTTGGTCATCAGCTGTTATTCATGGCAGATCTGCCAGGCGAGGCAAACCGCAATGCTAAAGTCATTGGAGAATTAACAGATGAACATGAAAGATAAATGAGGATATTCAGATTGCAGGTCAAAAACAACATCAACAGGGATGAAGAAGCTTTTATGCTCTCACACAGGAACCATTAGGCGGTGTGGCCAATCTGGTGGATCTTTCAGGTCCATGAAATTGGCAACTAACAGTTAATAATTGACACGTTACGGCGGTCAGATAACAGTCCTGATGATGAGTGCAGACAAAATAACCTTTAATTAAGAAGTGTATTGTATAGGATGTATTTTTGACCTGCTCACACACACACACACACGTGTGTATTATATATATATATATATATATATATATATATATATATATATATATATATATATATTACACACACACACATACACACACGTGTGTGTGTGTGTGTGTGTGTGTGTGTGTATATATATATATATATATATATATATTACACACACACACACATACACACACGTGTGTGTGTGTGTATATATATATATATATATATATGTGTGTGTGTGTGTACATATATAATCTACACACACGAGTGTGTGTGTGTACATGGTATGACCTCCTTTATTCTGCCTAAAACCTTGAAGATTATCTTTTTCATCATTTATATCTGCGGTCTTCTGCAAGAAACTAAAACTGATCAGGAAGAGCAGCTCAGTGTTTGTTAGGAATTTTTCTGTAATTATTTTGCAGAAAATAGAATTAAGGTGTCAAATCCAATGTATATGGCAGAAAAAATTTAATTGATATTAAAAATGTTTTTGAGAGATTTACTTATGCATGTCTTTAACACACTGTAGCAATTACACACATCCTGTTTAGTAATTGGCACATGGAGTCTGCTGACCACATCTGTTTCCCATCATAAGTTCCCTTCATAGCTCCACCTAGAATAAATGAGTGGAAACACCGATGTTTTATGGCTGGCACTCAACTTGCTGTATTTCTTTTCAGTCTGAAAGAAGCAGGAGGGAATGGTGCATTCCTGGAATGTGACACCATGATTAAGGACTCCATCTTAAGACATTTGAAGGTGTACAAGCTTCGCAAAAAGGTCAACATTAGTCCTTGTCCAGAGCTGTCTGTGTGGGCTGTGCTTTCCCAACAAAACAACTCCAATCATGAAGCCAGTAAACCAGAACTTTCTTCCCCTGAAAGAGCTCTGGTATGGGAGGCTGATCCTCGAGCTCTGCAAATGGGTTGGAGATTGGTGTTGCACAGTCAAGTTGACCCCATGGATGTCATAGCATCTTGTCACAAAGGAGACACAGAAGACTATCATAGACATCGATATGCAATAGGTATGAGCAATCAATAACAGAGTGCAGCTTTTATTAGATTAACTTGTGAGTCAAGTCTATATGAGCCTTTTGCAAAAGTCTTGTTTGTTGTTTCTTTGTCATTGCTGTCTAGGACTTCCAGAGGGAGTTAAGGACCTTCCTCCTGGGGTGGCACTACCACTCGAGTCAAACATTGTCTACATGCAGGGTATCAGCTTTAGCAAGGGCTGTTATATCGGCCAGGAGCTCACAGCCAGGACACATCACACTGGGGTGGTTCGAAAACGCCTCATGCCAGTACGATTGTCATCTCCAGTCAAAGACCTCGAGGAAGGAACTGCACTGCAGACACAGTCGGGCAAGCCAGCTGGGAAGCATCGCGCAGGAGTTGAGGAGCTGGGTCTGAGCTTAATCCGCCTGGCTCATGCCAAGGAGGTGTTGACGCTCAAATCTTCTGATGACACCACAGTGACACTTGAGGTCTCTGTGCCAAACTGGTGGCCTAAAGATGTGAAAATAGACTGAAGAAGAGGATGTCTTGTAGCTCCCTGATATGTGACATGCATCACTTCTGACAGATTTCTCATTGACAGATCCCTGGAGAACTGTGTGTTACACTGCCATTGCTTTAGATCTGGTTTGTCTGCACTACAAATCAAGTAAGGAGGGATTGTGTAAAATTATAAAGTGTTATTTATGACAGTTGCATAATAAAATATGTACCAACTATGATGAGGCTCTGATGGCTTTTCAGTTAGTAGGCAAAATGGCAATAAAAAAAGCTGGGTTTTTTTTTTAATATACATTTTTTTATGTCTTCTTTTCCTTTCAGTGCAAAAGCAAAGTCCAAACATTCACAAGCAAAATTTGACTGCAATTAAATGCAAGCCAAAAGTAAAACGATACTTTTACAGTATTTTACATCATACAAGTTGGCACTTTTCATTCAAGCTATTCCAGGTGATAATATTGTGACCATGTACATACTCTATATTACTCCTGATAAAGGAGATGCTGCCCTCTTGTGGACTGTATGGTGTCCCGGATTTGCTGTAGCAGCGTTTCTGGCTGCAAAGTTGATGTTGAATGATCGAGCCGCTTAAAATCTTCATTGCACAACAGGCATTCGATAATGTGAGCCACTCTTTGTAAATCAAAGGCAGCATGGTAAGGTCCAAGTGTCGTCAGGGTCTCTGAGAGATGTCGCGAGTAATCGGAGGAATCGCCAGAAGAACAAGCATTCAGGAAAGTCATCCGGTTTTCAGCAATAATTTTTAAAAATGAGGCAAATTCCCCATAATCAATACCAGAGCAAGCCTTCATGATGACCTGGAGGGGAATACACAGAGAAAGTTTACATTAGTAGCAGCAGAAGAGCTGGACAGGACACAGAGTGAACAGTGAGAATTACCTGACAGTGCTGATGCCATGAATCCATTGTGTTTCTCCATTCGTCTATCTCTTTTTGAACAGATGACAACTCGTTCTGAAGGAACTGCCACATGATGTCAATGTTGCAGCCATTCAGCCAATTATGATTAATAGAGATGGTGTCTTCCTGGAGGAAAACAAAAAAATAAAATATGAAGTTCAAAAACTTTATGAAACTGACAGTTTATTAAATGTGATTAAATAAATTATTCATGCTAGTTTTGTATGATGAAATGTATTCTGTCATTTCACAGAGTATGCAGCTAAGGCTCAGGTGCTTTGATATCTTTAGTAGCTCTCACCAGATTATAAACTTGATGGTGCCATCCGCTTGGTACAAAAATGATTTCACCAGCTTCTTGAATAATTTCAAGAGGCTGGCAGGCTTCTTCAAAGTGTGGGAAAAGGCCTCTGTCTTGAAGTTCAGCGGACGTTACATCATACGGGAGGTTGCCGTGAGTGTCACGTAAAAAGTCCTCCTGACCTGGAGGATAGAGGAGCCACTTTTTCCTGCCACAGATGTTTGCAGACCAGCTATAGGAGCGGAACACATCGGCGTGGAACGGGGTCCTAGCCACACAGAGCATTAGGTCGCATGGGAAAAGAAATCAATAAATACCGTTCTATGATGTTAGACTTAAACACAACCTGTCATTTTTCATACCATGAGCCTTTGGGTCCCATGTAAACAAACCGGTAATCATCCACCTCAAGTGTATCCCAATATTCGTTTAGCCAGTCAGAAGAAAAGAAGACAGGTGTAGTGTAAACATTATGCTCTGGGAAGTCCCTGTGGAGCAACATAAAATCCACAAGTCAATTTCACAGATTCTGCTTAGATCTAAATTGTTACTCTGTAGACATGACAATATGCTCTAACACAACTACAGGTATGTTGTGTGTATTCTAACAGAAAGCGGCCCATGGTCTGGACCAGACCAGTCACCATTTTCCAACAACCCCTACTATTCAAATATGTAGGTAGTTCTGTCTTTGGTATAACCTTTTGTTGCTGCTGTTTTTCATCAAAAAGCACATGGCCAACTATGTTGTCATAACACTAAAGGACATACGAGCATCTAATGTTTACTGTGCAGCTTCAACAAATAAACAAATAGCTGTTAACAAACAAAAATATTAGTAACACAACGCCTGACAAAGTACTTTTTGATAAACAGATCAATGTATTTAGAGCTGGCCGAATCAAACAAGCCTTGTAAAAACTTACTGGCCTAAACTTTTAGAGATGTTGGATATCACAACTTCAGTGCAGATTTTTGTTGCCATAAATCAAAAGCATGAACATCAATCATAAGGATTTTTATTTGTATGGATTTTGCTAGGCAAATTTGTTTTGTTTTCAATAATATAATACCTTGACATGTGCCAATCCTTAAGATAGAGGCATCCTTTGGGCGATGAGTGTCCATTTTGGATGTATTCTTTCCAGTAATGGACAAATTCTTTAAATGGCATTACTTGTTTAGGATTTGCATTGTATTCCTTTGCATTGCAGTTTGCAACAGGGACTGGAGTCTCATCTGTGAAGAAAGAAAAACAGACATAAATGAATTGGCATTTTTCGTTGCAGATGTAACTTGATAATGCATAGGTGAGGCTTATTTACTATACTCCTGCAGAAGTTTCTGGAAATTAGGCTTCCCCTCTTCAGTCACCCACTGTTTTCTACATTTCCAGTCCTCTGTGAACCTTCTTGAAAACATGCATGGGTAATTAAGTAGCAGGTATTTCTTGAAAAATTTAGAATAGCTCAGCTCCTTGTCTATATAGTCGACAAAATGAGAAGACCAACACTGCTCATAGGACTGCCCAGGTATCTTGACCAGGCTGCTGCAGTTGCGGTACGCCTCCCTGTCCATTATGGTAAACAACACCTCAGCTAGCAAGTTAGCTAGCTTGGCTGTCAGGGTTTGGACAGCAAGAAACAAAGAGGAAAATCTAGCGGTAAGCTTTGCTTATCATTAGCATATCCCCGTTTTCATTTTCTGAATAAAATTAAGCCTTTTTCAAGATAGAAATCTCGCACATGCCAAAACGACATTTTCTATTTTTACAACAGGTCGCCATATGACTGATGGTTCTTTAACGTCGCACGTTTCGTCCCACCGCTGTGTCATCTTATGTCAGAGCCGCATATATTAAAATGTTTACTTTCTCTTATGCTAATACGACGCGTTATGAGAAATATATCCTATCCCATCACCCTCGCTCACGTTTTTTTTTTTTTTTTTTTTTTTTTTTTTTTTTAATTTTCTCCGAAGTGTTATCGTGCAAATGTTTTATTCAAGCAAAAGTTTCCAGTCGGACAGTAAACATAGCCGTACTGAAAAGAGACATCACTTCCGGAATAAACACCACAGTTTCTGATAATACTACAGGGTAGCGTAATGCTCAAGCTAGTGATGACGATTTATGTTGTGTTGGATGGGCATGGTTTTACTAAGAGTAGGTAGTAACATTATAATTCGTTCATAACAGTGTTATAACACACTTGTATATCGGATAAAGAGCTGAAGTTGCCGAAGTGAACGCCTCATTTGAGCTCATCTGCTTCCTGGATCACACTGAGGAAAGTATGTTGACTACCTGACCAGTCAGTACAGTAGCATGATGATTTAACTAAAGATTAAAGCAGCAGCAATGTTTGCATGTGTTCACTGAGTCTATTATTATCCCCCACCCCCTCCCTTCCACCCTCCCTCCTCAGGTGCATCCCTTGTGCCTCTCTGCACAAAATGAGCCGGGACGTTGCCATCCACAGCTGGCCTGGCTCCTATTATATCAATAGTGGGAAGAGGTGGGAGAATGGAACCCTGTCACTTACTAGGACCATGTTGCGCTTCGTCTCCAGCCAGAGTAAGGAGAGTCTAGCCAACTTCCGTCTGTCCCGTATCATGGAGATCAAGATGGAGTCATCTAGTTTCATCTTCAGCACCCTCACAGTTCTTGAAGAGGGGAATGTTAAACACTGGTTCGGTTCCCTTAAACCCAACCGGGTGGTGGTTTATAATGTGTTGGAGCATTTCTGGAGAGAGCGGCTTCTTTCTCCCACTTCAGAAACTCGGGGTGCTGAATGCCAGCCCTCGAAAGGAAGAGAGTTGATTAACCTGGTGGCAGGAGCTCAAAGAAGACTGGAAGACACTGGCAGAGTCCTTAGCCACCAGGGAGAACAATTTGATAACATGATGCAAGGACTAGAGAAGATTGACTCTGATTTGGGCGTTGCTGATAAGTAATTATCTTACAATCTCCCAACCTGTCAAGTTTTTACACTTATTTTTATGGTGTTCTGGATATGCTTTGTTAACTAAACACCGTAGTAACTCCTTTCTCTGACTGCTCTGTCTTGCAGACTTTTGTCGGAGCTTGAGTCTCCCCCCTGGTGGCCTTTTGGTAAGCTTCCTTGGAAAATTCAGCAAGAGGCCAAGGCTGAAGATGCTGCCAGAGCTGCAGCTGCTGCCTCAGCAGCCAGGGGGTCCAGTAGACACAAGGTGATTGTAAGCATCCCAGCAGTTGTGTCCAAGGGTGGAGACTCAGACTTGAAGCCTGGTTGCATGCTGGTACTGGTGTCCTCTCTGGAGGTGCGAGACACAAATTGCCAGCTCCTTCACCGATTTGAACGGAATGAAGTTGATGAAATAAGGGTGCACAGTCCCTTTGAGATTACAGTTAGGCAGCGATTCATCGGGAAGCCAGATATCTGTTACAAGTTCCTGTCTGCTAAGATGCCAGAAGCGCTGTCCGTGTTAGAGATGCAGTACAAAAAGAAGGTCGAGTTCACAAGTGAATACACAGCTTTCAAGGCAACTCCACTTTCATCTCCGTGTGACACAGAAGGGATGAGCTTGAATGATGGTAAGAAACATATCAATGGGAAAAAAAAAAACAAAAAACTATTACTGCACTGTTTTTTATCCTTTCACTTGGTATAAATCTGACCACTAAGTGGCAGTAAAGATCTATGTTTCCAGGTCTGAGTGTTTCTAAGTGCAGCCACATGTAAAAACATTTCATCATGGATGTTGGTGTTTCTCTTTCACAGAAATGTATTTTGATGAGTCACTTCACCCCTATTGCCTCAGTTTGCTGTACTTTTGAGTTGCTGTCTGGTTTCCTCATAAACATCATATGCACTCTGCACTTTTTCACCATCTCCACCCATGGAGTCAGGTTTGCTGCAGAAGTGCCAAGAGACTGAGCTCCCACTGGAGGTCCCAGTAGGAGAGCTGTCCCAGTTGCAGGTGCAAGTTCTCCAGCCATCTGTCAGTCAGGCTGAGGCCCAGGAACTTAAGCAGGTGAGAAAGTTGGACTCCCATTGTTGGTGTAAGTAAATAACTGTTCTATTCAAGCATAAAGATGTTTCATATTTGTTTATATGAGAGAGGTAATCAAAAGGAAAAGCCCACATGTGCAGGTTCCTTCACAGATTCCCTCAAATAGTGTTAGCTTGTTATCATACACAATCTTAAGCTTTGAGCAACATGTATTTTGATATTTCCATTCCAAACCACAGTTTGCTGTAATGATTTTTATTTTTCATCCCGTATGTTTAAAATGTTATTTGGTAAGACCACAAACCAAAGTCCATCCTGGTTTTAAGAGAGGAAAAGAAACATGGTCAGTTATTTGGTCAGGCCTTACAGTGCCTTTCCAGTCTGAAGCTTACAATGCTGGGAGCTGTTAGGGACACGGTCTGTGGTAGCGAGACCATCATAGTGACGCAAATTCAGACCCATAACTCTTCACATTTTATTTTACTGTTCGCGACTCACTGATCCAGATTGCTTCAGCTAAATTCAGAACTTTGAGCGAGCTACTTTTGCTTTTTCAGATACCACTTTTACACCCTACACACATCAAAAATGAATTATATTGTGATGATGTTTATTGTCAAATATAAGAGAGTTGAGACATAAGTCCCAAAATTCACCTTAAAAATAGGATGAGAGTCTTGACATTGAACCCAAGATTGTACATGATAAAAAAAAAAAAAAAGGGAAAACACATCACTATAAACCTTCACCTTGATGTAAAGTACCAGGACCATCATGATTTATTTCTGACAAAGTCATAGAAAAACACGTTACATAAAGTATTGTGTTTTTTTGTTTTTTTTAAAAATTATTTTGGGGATAAAAAAAATGTGAACACAAAATAGGAAGAATAAGACATGCTTTATTTTTATTTGCTATTGGACTGCTGGCTCGAAGAACTTTCACACAGTGAAGAGACAATAATCTGCAATCAGCAGAGCCCCTACTCTCATATGACATTGAAGTGGAGAGATCAGTCACTGAAGTAGTCCATTCTGTTCTCATGTCATCTGACATGCCAATATAATAGCTTGGATTTGGAATTGTGCTTCATTTGGGTGCCACCGCTTGATAGAATCTATTAGCGCAGTTTCTCCCCGTCACTTTCATTTGCTACATGTTAGCATAGAGGCTTCCTAGTGTGCGCAAACATCTTTTGTACTGCCGCCATAGAGTTTGGCTTGTTTATTATGTTTTTAAACCTCATATTGTGTGTTTCTGATTATGGGTTAGATTTGAAAGACTGCCAAGTAGGAAGCTAATGCGGTTCTTGTGCACACACCCTGCTCTTTACATAATTCAAGATTTGGTTCTATTGTGAGACAATTTGGACAGAGGGCTGGTTGCAAATACTACCTTTTGCTTCAGCATTTAAACAGCACTTTTTCATCACTAAGTGGTCCACAGCTATACCAGCCCACAGTTGAGGCAAAGGTTGTCAGTCTGCTTGCATGTTTATGCGATATGACTTTAGCAAGCCATTTTATGTTTTGTGTCGAACCATGTCGAACGAATGTGCAAAAAGTCTAGGAAAATTCTGGGAAATAGTAATAGCAGAGTGACTGCAAAGGAAAGTAAACTGGAATTGCAAACCAAACTAATATTGCAATTAAAATGAATCTGTTCTGCACACACAGTGTGTTTTTTCTAAGTCATGACCTAAATGGAAGACTGCATGAAGTCACGGAGTGATATGAAGGAGAATTAATAGCGATTTATCACCCCAGGAGGTGATAAATGCTGGTCCAGTGTATCCTCCACTTAAAGAGATAAAGGAAGCACTGAATTGCTTTTTTTTTCAGCTTTTGAATGATCTTATGTCTAAAAACATTAAGACACCAGATGGGATGTGAACCTCTGTCTCCTGACAGTGAAAGTCCTGTAACCTGTTCGATCACTTTCAGCTTCCTGATTATGATTTTTAATGTTAAGGCCTTTAATTCTCAGAATTAAGTTATGCTTAGGTTTATAGGAAGGATTGCTTAGACATTTAGCTGCATTTGCTCAGGTTAAAGGTATCAATGGCGTGTCCCCATGACGATATAGAAACAACACTGCGCATTTGTGTGTCTATTAAATCACAGTCCTGAAATGATTCCACTAATACATATGGAAATTTAGCTCATATATTTTCCTGTTAGCTCTAGCCTAAATGTTTAGTTTTTGGAGTTTCTACTTGACTTGGGTTTTCTAGCCATTCTATAATCAAAAGCTAAAAATATGCTTTTCTTGTGTTGTTCTTCGTTTTTTTCTTTGACACGCTGAAGCTCTTGTAAATGTTAAATGCAAGGTGTGATTCAGTCATGTCATACCAGTTTAAAATTGTGAAGTCACAGACCTCAGTGAGCGAAAGCAGTTGTTCCTTGGTGTGTATTGACACACTATCTGTTTTCAAACTGCTGCCTGTGGCTGTTTCAGTGCCCAGTTGAAATGTCCACATAAACCAGCCAGTGAAAACTGACATTATGTCAGCTGGTGTGTGAGCATGGTTTGTGTATGTGTAGGATAATACAAGTTTAGCAACCAGGGAGGTGGGAGTTGAAGTTAGTGTTTATTAGGCTTTGCTTGGCACATTGCTGTATATTTAAGCTGTACCATTAACCATAACATACACGGTTGTTAGACTGTGAACACGCAGTCACAATATTCCTCAAACCTGCTGAAAGTAGAAAACAAACAGAATTGTTTCTTAAAAATCCGATGAGACAAGCCAAAACTTCTCAAGTTTCTTTTCCTGCATAATATGAAATATTATCACATCTGCTACATGAATAATTTTTTATTGCATCACTGTTGGTGTTGAATTGTAATGTTGTCTTCTGATCTGCAGACATTAAGCAGCGGGGTGTTGTCCTTGTGGGCAAAATGAAGGGGGGGGGGGGGCTCTGAATTAAACCTTTTTCTATTCTGCTAACTCACTCATTTTTTTTTTAACTCTGACCCCATCTTTATACCTCTCCACATCTGGTCCACATGTTCCACCCTGCAACTGCTCACCACTGTGATGCAGTTTTAATATCCAGTCATCTTTTATGTGTGTCTTGTTCCTTGGTTACCCATGTTCACAGTGGGTTGACATCTACTGTAATTACTTTAACAAATAAGCATCTGTTATGTATATCCTGCGTGTGTGTGTGTGTGTGTGTGTGTGTGTGTGTGTGTGTGTGTGTGTGTGTGCAGATGCTGATGCAGTTGAAGAACCTTGCGCTGGAGGCAGAGACGGAGCTGGAAAGGCAGGATGAAGTTCTGGATGTGCTGACCAGCTCAACGGACCGAGCTACCATGAACATAGAGAAGAACACGTGCCGCATGAAAAGGCTGCTGTAGTCCAGACAGTTCAGGAGATGTGTGTTTCTCTTGAGCAAGGCATTCCTTGCTTCACCATGGTTCACGCAGAGCTGGTGCAGTTTGAAAACACAGAAAAAAAACATCAGAACGATTTGCCCGTAGTTCATAAGGTTTAGTTCTACTTGGTAATGTGATTGCATGGGGTAGACTGTCTGATCTGTGGGCAGGACAGCGGTTTTTACCAGTGGTCATGAAATTTTGCACATCAGTGATTAGAACATTTCTGCATAGAAATACAACAGAATGAAATGAAAACATACCTAGAAAGACACAGATTCAAACAGAAAAATAAGGTGATTTAATGTGGAATGCGTCCACAGAAAAATCATATATTTCTAACTTCCAGTCCACATGGAAGCGAGATCGATCAAAGAGTTTTAGCTCTCAGTTTGAATTTTCGTTGTAAACACGACATTTGGCTCAACGGGAAGTGGCAAAACAACATTTTGATCAAATATTTTTTAATTTAAAAAAAAAAAAAAAAAAAAAACAGGAATAAAAAATTTCCTGATACATGTTTTTTTTAAAAAGTTAAAAGTAGCTAAATGACAGAGCTGTATGGCTTGTGCGATCATATCCACATCGGACTCTAATGTGCTGCCATTCTTCCTTTTTGTGTGTCTCAGGTCATAGCTGTCACTTATCCTCGCTTACTATTGCATGTCTCAGTAGAATGCAAAGCATCCAGTGAAAATGTCCTATAATAATAATGTAAGACTGTAAATGTGCAGCCCAGCTCCGGGACTTTGTGGTGCAGAATAGAGGCACTCCTCTTCATTTAAATATAGATTAAATACTTAATCTACTGTATATGAATTGCAAAAGATATGTATACTTTACTATCCTAAACCGGTATTAACTGTAAATAACTGACACTCATTGTAATTTAGTTATTTTATTGTTGTTTGTTACCAGTGGGAGCTTGTAATTAGCCAATAACTCAGTGGCTTTTTATGATTGTTTTTAATGATTGGTAAAGATGGCTGGATTGTTCTGTGTGTTTATTTATTTGTAATTTCACTAAAACAAAGCACACCTTAAAAAGATTAAGAACCAATGCTAATCTTCTATATGATATGTGTTTAGCACCTTCGGAAATTATGTCTGCGTATTTTTGTTAATATTGTGTCTGGGATTTATGTAAATAGGGAACTTCAAATGAAAGGGAAGTCCACCTTTAATCAAGCATTATAAACACTGAATTAAAACTTTTCTCTCCGCTATGAAGTTGTCTGCATTTAAAACCTGTCATTGCACAAATAAAATCTGAATATGTTTAACAACTTAGTTGTTATGTGCTGAAGTCAAATTTCCATCACAACTTTTTATAACATGAAAGGAAGCTGCTACTTTGTAAACACATTATGGAGGAAAGAGAATTCCTATTAATATAGCAAGTCTTAGTGAGGAAAGGTTGAATTAATGATAAAATGAATAGATTATCGCTAACTGATGGTGAATTGGTAGGGGTTTCATCAGACTGGCAGGTCTAATTGACTATGTTGCAAGGTGATTGCATGATGAATGTCAGTGAGAATTTAGTCTCTGTGGTAGCATGACCGCTTCTGTGCAAGATACAATTGCAATATATGCAGGTGGATGACCGAAATCTAATAGTGCAAAGGTGTGAGTCAAGCCATATATTGTACATGCAGAAAGGGGGATTTACCATGGAGCTTTTAGCACAGATTTAGTTTAGAAATCATGTGCAGTAATTTAGTGGCACCTGTTGACACAGAACACTCCAAAAAGGCAGTGTTGACTACTTCCTAAGATGTCTCATGTTCGATTCCTACCCATGGAAGATACAGTCACAAACTACCTGGTTTATGTTTCCCATGCATGTTAAATTCTAAAACGGATCTACTTGCAGAATAATAGCATAAAGTTTGACTCAATTTTCGTCCTTGTCCCACATTAGTTTGCATTTACAATGTAATTGTAACTTCCTATCTGGTACATTAGCATACATTAACTGCAATGAAAGAGTGCCAAGAACTAATCCACATATTCTGTTCATCAGCTGCCTTTAGCAACTACAAGAGCAAGGTTAGTGTTTTTGTCATGTTGTGAGTGCATTAAAATAAACCTTGACATGAATATGAATGTAAAGGAGACATTTTTCAACTTCATGACCAAAGAAACTGAAGGTTAAAACCACCAGATTACTGAAAGACTAAATGTGCGGATACAAGTAGGCACTGAGGAAACTGGCATCACTGCTGGTAATTTTAAGATGTGTTTGTGCCAATAAATTAAAACAAAAGCTAATAATTTCCATGAAATGGTAAACCGTTTCAACATCTGATATATTTATGTTCTTTTGACGATAAACAGTGAGACTTGCAAATCATCACATTCTGTTTTTATTTATACTTCACATAACATCTTTGCTTTTTAAAATGGGATTTTATTTATTTATTTATTTATTCAGAACTGTTTAGGATAAGTATTTGCCTTCTAAATCAAGCTATTGATTACTTAATGAAAATAGATCTGTTTTGACTTGGCAAGTGGTTGAATACTGAATTATTAATCACTACTTTGCTAAAAATGGCCCACCATGCGCTAACGAAAGCAAAGCGCACCATGCAAAGTGGCTCCTTTCATGTGACACAAACATTTCCTCTTGCGCACACGAAGATGTTTTCATCGTGGGTCATTTAGTTTGTTGACTTCACTGATAAACACTCAAATTTTTTTGGAAGTCCCAAACTCCAGAAGCACACCACATGGTTATGTGAATTCCAACCCTTAAAAAAGGTTGAGGAAACAGAGCACACACTGGCGTGGTTTTGAAGCAGCCTCGCAATATGAGGAAGTGGTGGCGGTCTCGTCTGACCACAGATACATGAGATCCGGCTTTGCCTTCCGAACGGATGGTATGGAGACACAAGGGATTTTGCTGGCCTTGACTTCTAAGTCTGTTTACTTGATAGTTATGTGGTGAGTGCTCTCATTCAAGGAGCGTGTCTCCACTGATGGCCAATCAATCAACTCTTGCAGGAAAAGAAGCTGCCCAAGTCTGCGGGATAAGAGGGCACATGGGTTACACTGCACTCCAAAATATGGAGTCACATGACTGCAGCAGAACTGGGCAGGGTCCATCCTCCCCTGGACTCAGTGTCTCACTTGAGTTTGTAAAAATTACTTTCCTACATTTTCCATCTATCAAATTACTCATGCATTCAAAGACATAATGCGCTCTAGTACTAAACGTTTTATATGTGTTGATTAAGACACACTCTGAATACATTAATGAACTATTAGTGAAATCTCAACTGTATACAGCACAATCTGAGTCTGAGCCTGATTCTTGACTCCCATCCAGATCAACTCATACTATTGCAGGTGTTGCTGGGTTTCCTTTTGCTGAGGGAGTTTCTAGTTTCAGGAAACAAGGCCTTTTGGTTAATGCTAGAACTGGGAGAAACGTTCCTGGAAGGAAGGTGCCTGAGTCCAAACCAGAGGGGGTGTTTATGTAGTCTCAAACGGAAAGTGATATGACACTCAACATTAACACTGTCTTCTTGTCTCTGGCTATCTGTGTAGTTACATTGCATTACAGTCCTTTTTTTTTCTTTCCATCTTTATTTCAAAATACAGCTTAAGATCAGAGAGTTAAGGTAACCTGTAGATTTACATATCCTTTAATTTAGATGCATCTACACAACGGTTTGCAAACAGATTGTTTGGATTTGATGTACTTTTGGTTGAGTCAAGCCATAAATGTGCTCTGCATGGTTGATATGGTACTTTCCCAGATGCTGATATCATGTGCTGTTGCAAATGGTTGTTTTCTTTTTTTTTTTCTTTTTTTTTTTTTTTTAGGCTCTTGGTTTTTGGTTTTTCTACTTTTGTTTCACAAACTTTTCCCATTTGTGTGCAACAGAGTGAACATCCAGGCAGCCAAACTAAACTTGGCTCAAGTTGTGTACAGTAGTATCTGTCTCAAATCAATTCCAGGTGAAATCCCACATTTCAGCCTACCTGAACCCTGCAGAGGAATTTGCTTTTCCTGTATGTGGATACTGTATTACCTGCTAAATTGCACATTATTAGTTCAAGTGATATGTGTGCATATTAGAAATGGGTCAGCAGTATTGCTAACATGCTCAAAAATGTAGGGATGTGAGCTCAACCACACACCGGGTAAAATCTTAAAGGTCCTATAACATTAGGGAGTGTTGCCTCTATTCCCTCATCTTTTTGCACAATTTGCATGTATTCCTTACATGTCCATTACCATATAATGATATAATGTAATTACAACTGCATGATTGTTTATGATACAGTATAGGAATTCTATCACATTATCAATTTTTTTCAAAGCATGTCCACATGATCAAGGCAGCGGCAAGATGATAATATTAAGTCGCAGCTTCCTATTTGCAAAACTGAATTACTGTATGAACTTTAATGAGGGCATTATAAATGTATTTATTGTGTGTGTTTGTTTATGGGAGACAAACATTTTATCAGCTACAGTGTTGTATTTTTTACCGCTAATGATGAACATGTGGTATTGTTAGCTAATTCTTGTATATATATATATATATATATATATATATACATATATATTTATATATATACCGCTAATGATAAACATGTGGTATTGTTAGCTAATTCTTGTGTGTGTGTATATATATATATATATATATATATATATATATATATATATATATATATATATATATATATATATATATATATAAATACATCCTACTTTTCTGCATAATGTTAGAGAGACTGAAAAAGCACAAAACAGCTTGTAAGAGCTTATTTTTATGATGACTGGATTGTGTATTCATCAAAAGCCCATCTATACAGCTCCCCAAACAGGTTGTCAGGCCATGAGCCATCAGTACTTTTACAAGCTGGCCCCCCAGAAACCTCCAGTGAGTGTGTTTTTAGTGGCTCTTACTGCAAATGGAAACACTTAGCTCCAATAATAAATTACCCACCTGACTGATGCCACACTGCACAGACCCACAGCTATTTGCACCACAGATTTATATTTTGCAATTTACTCTGTTGGGATCTGCTACATTGTAGTAATTTGGAGTAGCATGAACTGATAAGTGGACAGGAAAAACAATGAATCATACAAAGGTTGTTGCACCAGAGTGCAGCTTGTGGAAGGCAGTTTGATTAAAGTTAAAGTTATGTGTCCCCCCCCCCGACCACCTCACTAAGGGCTGACACTGAGGTCATTTCAGGACAAAAATAGATTTTCTTGGTTACTCATTTTCTCTGATAAGTAAATAGCCATTAGTGTGTCAGGCCAGTGATCTGAAGGGCAATACTAGCATCAAGTCTAAATGATTGTTTATGCTGAAGCTGGATGCTTAAAAGAGACAACAGTGTGTTGTAGGCGCTGCTGTTTAACAGAGCATCTGTAACCAAAACAGTAATAACGGTACCTCTGAGAACACAGTCCAGTGGGTCCAGGGTCAGACACTCCAAAAACATACTTAAAAGCACTTGACTTAAATCTCTGTATTAAATGTCGAGGTGTGTTAGGAAATAAGAACCTCAACTAGGACCCTTGCTAAGAGAGCCTGTGAAATAATCCTAATTAACATTCCAGCTAACTTGTGTGTTTGACCACCTAGTGATGTAATTGCAGCTGACCAAATATATTGTTGCTGAAATATTGCCCTGCTGTTATAGGTGCGTTGTGACAGCGTCGTGTGTTCACTGAGGGCCGCCACAACCATAACAAACACAGCTGAATCTGGGGTTTACATTTCAGCAGGATGACGGCGCATGCAGCGTCTGGGTGGAACTTGGGAAAAGGAGCCTGGGCCGGCAGCCTGACCTGGCTCGCTGCCAGTATGGTAAGAACCAGCTTTGTCACAGGAACTTGTGATGTTATTGTCCAAATGCATCAGTTCATGAATGCAAATAGCATCAACACAGGTTTTGAAGGATGTTTCACAAAGTCATGCCAGAGCAATGGAATACATCTCTAATAGGGTGTGGAGCCTCAACCTCAGACTGAAATCATTTTCATTAAGAACTTCCAAAATGGAGCCGCCAGCCTAATTCCGTGGGCTGACCAAACAGTTGCTGAAATATACCCTTTTGAAGTCAATGCACCCACTAATGGAAGAATTAATTGTAATCATCCCTGGATAGAAAGTGGCTTTAATGTCAAAATTTCGTCAAACTTTTGTTGTGATCTTGGTTTGGCAACTCAAACCTGTCTTTCAACATGCAACAAAAACAGCTTTTTGTAATTGTGTTACTTCATTAGAATTTATGGAAGAAAAGTTTACAACAAAAGAGGAAGTAAAAAAAAAAAGAAACCCTTGTTAAACATACTGAATGGTGTAGCCCTTTTCTCTCTACTTCTCTCAATCTCTTTAATGCCTCCTCTTTTTGTGGGTTTATTTCCATAACTGCAAGGAATTTTTGGACAACACCTATTTTGTGGAAACTTCTTCCGCAAATCCCAAATGGTTTGTCCATGTAACCTCAGGGGAGCCGCCAACAACTATGTAATTGGAGAAGATTGAGTACACAGAGTAAGACCATAGCCTGGTGAGCTATTGAGAAGCTGAAACAAAGATTACCAGATGTATGCCCCGCCATATGTGAAGTGGATACTGAAGTTATCCACAGACTGTGTGAATGGCCAACAGGAGAAGTGTGAAGCTTTGACCAAATGTTTATTACAGGTTCAGAGAAGCTGTAATGATGACTGACCATGAAGTAAGCACAAAACAATGACGTATTACCCTGTTTGGTTTTCCTCAAAAAGGAAATCTCGTGTTCCTCAGGATATCACTCAGGAATCCCCTTTTACAGATGGAAACCATAGAGGCATCAAAAAGGAGCGCTGTAATTCAGCTGCATGGTTTCAATTATAGCATTGAATATCAAAGACAATCACTTCCATTTTTTTTCTTTTAATGCGATTTTTATGTGTTCCCAGTTTATTTTGATGGAAAATTTGTGGGTGGAGCACTTGCTAATTGGAATGGAAAACTTGCACCTGTGGTAGACCAATGTTTTGAAAGTCAGGAACATTGAATATTTGTGTTCTTTTCTTCTGAGAAGGAGACCAGCTTTGTCCAAAAAAACAATTCCAGACTGGATGTGACATGTAAAAATTGTCTGGAACAATGCAGATGTACAGGGATTGTGAGTTTCCAAGCTTTGGCTTCGTGCAGTGTAATTTGTCATTCACCACGACCGTTGACCAAACATTTAACTGTTCTTTTTCCATCATAGCCAGACATTGTAAATACACCAGCAGCAGGGACTTTGCAATCCCTCTTGATGTGAAAGATAACATCAGTGATTTGACAAAGTAATAACAGTTTATGATATGTGCCTTGATTATCCCATTTCAAGACTGAGTGGAAACAGATATTATGTCATCGTTTTTGCACATTAACATTCCTAAACATTGTTTATCATGTTATATATCACTGCACAAATGCAGCTGGTTCAATTTGTTAGATTCATTTGTGTTTTTGAAGGTATATATGACTCTAATGGTTGAAATTTATAGCCAATACTGCCATAGTTTAATATTGTGTGACTCCTGATAGCTATTAGTTCAACTATGTATTCCTGTTTCTAACAATGTACCCAAGTAATGCTGCCAGTACTACAATTTTCTGTTTATCTACATTTGTGTATATCTGCTGTTAGCACATTTTAAATTGGAAACAGGAGTTTCCTTTCTGCACAAATACATACTGTATGAGGGCATGTCGCTGCACTGACTTGCTGTACACTAATAGCTCTAGTTCATACTTTTTGTTGATTAGCAATGGACTGTTAAAACTGACTTGCTGTGTTGCTGTCCAGCAGCTCATTGTGGGCAATGTTTTGGACTGTTACTCCAAGCATTAGTATTGTAATATCATAAAGAAGCCATTTTATTGTTGAATCTCTTATTTGTCTCTTTTGAATGTGTTTTTTTTTTTCTGCAAATTTCCTGCAGCATGCCACATTTCAGTCTATTTTTATGTGACAACAAGATTTAGAAATGATGTTCCCTTGGTGTAACCGATCAGCACATAACAGTTTCAACAAGATGTGTCACAGTCACAACACAGAGTAAGGCTGGTTATATGCATGGTTAACTCCAATATGTTTTATAGACATACTTGTTTATAAAACTCAATAGTGCAATTTGCAGATTATAAGATGATGAAATGACTGCTATTTACTTTTTGCTGTTAAAAATGTGTTTTATACCTTATATTTTTTCACCTTAATAAGTAAATAAGTTGAATCAGAACTAGGTCTACTTTTATTTATTAATTTCATGAATTTATTAAGAAATTGTACTTGATGAAAGACTGTGATGCTACGGAATTAAAAAGTTAAAATCTGGACAGTGAATTTATACCTATGTGCACAAGCTGCGGCATTTACAGTTATTAGCTACATTGTGATTAAATAAATTACATATAATTTGCACAGAAGTGATTGTGCATAGATAGGGCTATTTTCTGTATATATCCATGCTTGTTTGGGGTGGATCTGTCACATTCCTTCCATTCTGGTGAAAGTGAGGTGGAATCACTGTCTATATATATAACAAAATGACTCACTCTCCACCCTCCTCTGTGGTTTTCAGGACTTGCAGGATATCTATATGTAACACGGTCTTCTGTCATTAGTGGTGAGCTTTGATCTCCAAATTAGAGGGTAAATAATTAAATATTGCTTGTACTTCAAAACAGGAAGGCATATAATGAGTTTCCCTTTTAATAAGAAAAAAACAGGTTGACTTGTAAAGTAAGAGGAAAATGCATTGAGCCTGGAATTATACCTATTCTCACTTATAAATGATTAAAAATGAGCTTGTTCAACTTGTTGCTGTAACTTGAGATTATCAGGTGAGTGCTGTATTAGAACAAGCTAAGTGTTGTCTATATAGACAGCAGCTTTGTGCTGTTACTTTCTATAAACAAGCTAGAAAATATTCAAATCTTTGCTTGACTTGAAGCCTTAAAGGTAGGAGATGTTTTTTTTTTATTTTTTTTATCACTATACAGCTTAAAATCCCCTTCACATTCCAAAGGCAGCCAATTAATTAAATGCTCCAACACAAAAATATAAAATAGTCATCTGTGGAACACACATGGCTGATAAACACCATCCAATCATTTCAACACAACATTCTAAAAGATTGGAAGGTGATATGTTTGTCAAACTCAATGACCATGTATTCCTTCCTCCTTAAATCCCCTGTGCGTTCCCTTCCTTTTGTACAAATCGTGCTGTCAGAGGCTTGGAGCACTTGCAAAGCCAATGAAGTGAGAGCCAGAGTTTGGTGAGCTACATTAGTTAGCATACATCAAAATACAGTGAACCGTTGAAAACAAACATTGGTATTTCTGTGCTTTGGAGGAGTCATCTATGGGAAATCCAAAGACAGGGCTTTGGACTCTTTAATTGAGCATTTTCAAAACCTAGCTTCATCAAACTGCTTTTCTACCTTTAAGACTTTTAGTGTTCCCGCACTTATTTTAGATTCGCTTAAAAACTGTAGCTGGAGATGCCATCAGGTGGAGCATCTTACTGTACAAGTTTCAGGCAGTTTGCACTTAAACTTCTCTTCGTCGTCTTTGCTGGTGTTAAATAAATTGTAAATAGAACGTAATCACAGAAAGCCTCTGAACACTAATGAAAACTGTCAGACTTCCAGGATTGATCACATCTGTGTGACAGGATTTTTGGCCATCAGCTCCAGTTGAGCCGCTCTAACCAGAAACTGAAATTGTGTTGCAGCAAACAAGTCAGTCCATCATGTAGAGCAAATATATGACTTTACAAAGCACCGTAACCAATCTTTTTAATTCAAGAATCATTTTCAGTTGCAATACTGTTTGGTCTCCTTCTTTTGTCCTGAAAAATGTCCTTACATTAAAGATGGGGTAATTGATACTCACTGATGTTTAAATGTTGACTAATTTATGTTTAGATGATAATGTTGTGTTTTTTTTCCTGACCAGTGAACAACCTTACACTCCAGGGGAACTCTGTACCACTCAGGCCACAGAGAATGATGTTGCCTGACTTAAATGTTAAATAATGTTACTTTAAACCGTTTTACTGGAAAACTGTGTATCAGATGCTTCAGAAGAATTTAAAGTTTCTTGATATCATTACACTGCACCCATGTCTGGGGTAAAGTCTGGGCTCTGAGTCAACTACTTGAAAGCTGTTTGAACTCAGTCTGTGGTCTATTGACTTTGATGTTTAGGGTCACCATCTTGTTGTATCAATCATGTTCTACTTAGCCTCAGCTGGTGAACATTATCCTGTTAAATATTGTAGCTCGGTAAAGTGTCTTGTTGTGGCCAAATGGGAGAAAAACAGTTTAATTTGTAGCCTGGTCTGTATTACAGAAGATATAATGCACCATAGTATAATTCACTCACTCGCTCACACCCATTGTTGTAGAGATCCTTAACTTGATTTGTGGTAGTCTAACATTTCATTATGTTCAAACACCGAGCAGAACCATGGCAGACCTGTGGGAGAAGACAAGACATAAATGTTGTATTTGTTAGCTCAGTTGCAGATTTATGAGACATAAAAGTCAGTTCTTGGAATACCAAAACATATTGCTAAATGTCGACATGAGAACATCCTGCTGAGGTGATACTGAAATCACTGAGGTATAGATGCTGCAGCTTTGCGTGAGCAGCGAATTGTAGCTGACCATCCACAAGAAAATGACTTGCTTTGTAGTGGACTCGCACGATATCCAAACCATTTTGGACTGCCATAATATTTCTCTTCACGGCCATAGACCCCTATTAACCTCTTCAGATGACTGTTTTAGTTTCATATACCCACTGCGCAGTATTATTTGATTTTTTTTCCAGGTGTCATATAAAGGTATTTAATCTAAAAAGTTATATGCTGTGATTTTGCTATGGTTTTTATATGTGCACACCTGCTCTTGATACATTTTCCTTCAAGTCTTTGGGGAGGTAATAACCACCATCGATTATGTGAATTCATGGGACACATCCTGAGTTTTTACAGTCCACTGAAAAGGTACTGGGAACCAGAGAAGCAGTAAATGAGCATTCAACTATGACACCATGTCTGGTTTTATTATTACCTTCATATGTCAGTTCACACATTACTCCCTTAGAACAAGTAAATACTAAGTACATTTAGTCTTCTACAACTTTTAAAGTAGCTGTCATCAATCAGATTTTACTCATCTAGAAGATTTTTTTTGCTTGGATCCAACCAAGCTTCTTTCTCTTTCTTAATGATCGAGGGATTTACTCCATCATGCTTTTTAGAAAGTGCAAAGGGCAGCTTTTCTCCATTGAGCATTTTGAATGATCAAGTGTTTTCTCACCAGTCATACTGAAGCTACATCTGGGAATATTTCTTAACAGTGTCAAAGCCGTAATCCAAGACTTGCAACTCACAACTGGAGATTGTGACGTCTTGATTTGGGCTCATAACCTGCTTCTCACACAAGGCCACCATGCCAGAATGCCAAGGGAGGTGGGTTTCATAGGCCTACTCACCAGGAGAAAGCAACTATTTCCTTTCCATAGATCAAAATGGACACAGTCTGTCTGGGGGCATCCAATGAGAACGGGCCATTTTTAAAAGTGAAGAGTCTGAAATTAAGTTTTTTTTTTGTTTGTTTTTGTTTTATTTTGCATAGGTGGGATTGCCTTTACAAAACACATAATTCACACGAAGAAAATATATATTAAGCCAAAGCTCTTTCCACCTCCCCTAAATCTAATTTTCACTGTTTATTTTCACTCCTGTTATTTCCTCTGCCAACTCTACTAAAGCCGTTTCCCTTGTTGACAAAGTGGTGTAATTCATATTTCACCTACAGACAAAACACTTAATCATGCATTCAAAAAATCCGATAGCTGAGCTGAGCTGACATCACCATGAACACAGCAGGCTTCTCGGTTATGTCTGATTATTAATATTATTTCCACTGTGTAAACTTACTGCCTTGGTGTGCGTCTGCTTTGACATATCTAGATCCATCCTCCCACTGCATAAAAACAATCACCACCGTTTTCCTTGTAATGAGATTCTCTGCAGGGACTGGAGGTTACAGAACACACGTACAGACGAGTCATGACATGACTCACCCCACCAAAAAGCATCGGCAAATTTGCGCCTGATGTCAATGACACCATGTCTTGGACAGTAAAACTATACACATCCCTGAGAAAATATCAGTCAGTAATTACACATTTCCTCTGAGATATGGAAATTATTAGAATGTGCTTTAAGATGTACTGGCAGAGATGTGTTAAAGTCATTAAAAAAAACAAAAAAACACAAAATTACTCTTTCCACAATGCAAATTTACATGTATTGACCATTTACTGCAACTGGCGTGTGCAAAATCAATCCATCACACTTTGATTGGCTAGTTAATGGAAAAATGTCAGTTGATGGCAGCGCATATTTTCCATTGTAGACCCACAAGAGGATGTCCTGGAACAATTTAGCCAAAGCATTTGGCTGAGACTTTGCAGAGCTGCATGCATGGATAATTGGTCAAGCAGCAGAGGAATGACCTTAAGTTTAGATTCAGGCAGTTAAGAGACCTTGGAGACAGCCTTGATCCCCAGGCTGTCCCTCACATGATTCTACACGAGTTTGTGCTGATACATTGCAAGCGGAGATACTCATTAATACATTATAGCTTCAGTGCTACACAAGTGCTGCCATGCAAGTGTATATGTTCTTGATGCTTCAGTAATACCTCAATGAGTTCAGGACAGTTAATGAATGGCACAGTGAGAATGCATTTCCTTTCCTCCAATGTCAGAATATTCAATCATTTTCCTATTTTTCAAGGACAGTGAAGAAAAATCCATAGAAAAAAAAAAAAGAAAAACTCAATGAACTCCACTAAATAAAAAGAAATAAACAAAATAAACATATTGAATGACTCTCGGTCTAAAACCCCTATCGATACATTGCAGTAAAGAAAAAACAGCTTCTAAACAGTAAAGAGCTTGATGGAAGGGCCACTCTTCAGCAGCCTCTCTAGTACTGGTTTCAGTCACCATGCAGCAAAAGTTGGTTGTGGGATCTCCCCATTGATCAATAGTAGAACAGAATCCAGATCCAGCCAGCTGGGGCTGTTAGCTGGGGAAGCCGTGCTCTTTGCAGTGAGGTAATACCTCAGACATCTGCAGCAGGTTCTAATTATGCCAGAAAAACTCAGTGTCTGGCTGCTTTTGGCAAGGAGTATTAGCCAATAAAAACCATTCTATTTCTCTGTGTGCGTAAGACATAAAGGCCAAGGGGATGCCCTCAATCCGCCCATCACTGACTCTTTAAAACTCTCCAAACCAAAAGTCATGTCATGTGAAAAAATATTTTCTAGCAGTGAAAAACTTTTTTAAAAAAAGGTATACTCAGTTCAAATTTATTAAACAGACTCAGATCCAGAAATACACACAGAATACATAAGAAGTATATAAATTTTCTTTTGGTAAACACAAACAAAATATGACCAAAAAACACTGCTCTTTTAGACCTTTTAACCTTTGGCCGTGCTACAACACAAGGTGGTGCTACTGTATCTTCCTGTGCCGATGCTTTGTTGTGGCGATCTTGCAAAACAGCCAAAGCACCAAGAGGAAGGCCGTGTATCTAGATCATGGCTGTTGTATCCTTTTAAGTAAACAAATTATCATCCTGCAAGGGGGGAAATTGGGAAAAGGTGTAAATCCATGCTGTCCAAGGAAGAGGATTCTCTTCCAGAGAACACATGCACAATTTTAATTAAGTTATGATTTAATTCCTCCCCTCCCAAAAAGTAACACTCACTAAATCATTGCATAAATATGGTTCTTTTTTTATAATAATATTTCCTTTCCTGTGACTAAATGACAGGCTTATCAACAACATCTCAGGTTTAAAATAAGAGGGTAACTACAGCAAAACTGTGCATTGCTGTGGAACCCTTGATTTGAGCAAACTGTAAACTCTAAGTTGACACTGCTCAACACAAAAACATTGGTTGCTATAGCAGCCAACCAGCACAGTGCACAGCAGAAATTCCTGTAGAAGCAGACATACCTGATAATTACATTTCATATGTTTCAACTGTTTCTTTTGAGGAACTATAATTCTCTTTTCATTGCAGTTGCACAGCAGTCCGTCGCAGCTTTAAAAATGACCTTACTATTGTTTTAGTCACGCTTGAGATTGCAAATCAGCTTAAACGTACTGGGGTATCTTGTGGTCTTTGCAGCTTTGTTTGTTACGTGTTGTTGCTTCCATGGATAAGACTGATTCCAGTTCACTCCAAAGATGATTGATTGAAGTTGGATCTTGCAAGTTTGGAGGATGGATCAACATCATTTGCCTTGTCATTTACCCGAGGAGCCGCTTTTGCATTGTGGGAACATCTATTATCTTGCTGAAAGAAGCTGCCGGTAAAAAGGGGCTTTTAAGAACTTGCATGATGTATAATGACCTTTCAGTTGACAGAATACACCCTTAAAAGTGATTCAAGCCAAGAAACTTTGTGTGCCTGTTACACTACTCTAAATCCAGTACACATGCATGTATACAAGAGCACATGACTAAAATGAGCTAACTAATACTTTGAAATTTATTAAGCTGCCACACTTCAACAGTAGCTGCAAATACATCTTGAGTTTGGATTTCACACATGGCAAATTCAGCTAACTGGCCTCAAATCTCATCATTACTGGTGCTACAGTAGACGAAAGAGAGAAAGCCCTCTGCAGTCCCACTACAGAAATAGAGTGGTGACAGTTTAATGGTCTCAGAGCACAGAGCACCACACCCTTGCCACTCCGCAAACTATGAAAGACCCTTACTAAAGCAGCATCTGACGTCAGGTGCTTGTACCTGTTCTGCTAAGCTTGTTGGGATTGTTAAACAACAGGGGCTAAATTCCTTGTTGGTGATGATATTGCTGTTCGTGACTGCAAATGGAAATTTTTCAGTCTTCTTTCACTGTCAAATTTCCTAATGTTAACAGTTACTTTCCATTTATTTATGCTAATCAGCAACGACTGGATTTCATGTGTCCAAATGATGAAGAGCTGGAAGGATGCATACATTTTTGTCATGTCTTGGGAATTCTTTCTTTTGTAAAGAATTCATAACACTGGCCTCCGTCCTCTATATCTATGCTAAATCAGTTTTTTTTTTTCCTGAGTACTTAGAGAAAAACATCTCACAGTTTTTTTATATTCCACACATGGGGACAAACTGCTGAGACTTTGCTGGAGCCACGAGCCTCCCTGGACTAATAGCTTTGTGTGAAACACTCCAGATGAGATCCCACACTTGAAGTTGTCCTAAGCAGTATCACCAGAACCATAAGTGAAAACCCCTGATGTGACAGAGAAGGAAGAACATCATTGATAAACCTAATGAGGCAGATGGATGCTTTAATGCTGGAGTACAGTGAGAAGCCAGTTGAGGGAAAAGGCATTGGGTGTCTTTGCTGGGAGACACTGATGTAGGAACCGGATGCTTGGTTGATTTTGACCTTGAATAACCAGAATGAACACATTGTCCAACTTTGCCAAGGACAGTTTAATGAATATAAATTTCATCATCTCCATAGCCACGCAGAGACTTTTTCCACCTTAGACATGCTATGCAAGGGAAGCAAATAATAGTGACTACCCTGGATTCTTGCAACACTTTTTTCTACTGACATAATTGAAGGAGCAGAACCAGAAATATTGACTTTGTTATTTCTTACATTTCTCTTCTTGTCAACACCTCCCCCCTACATTTTTCATAATGGAATTTGGCTTGGTTTAGTTGCCTGTGCAGGTTCATTTTTCATGAGGTCATGATCACATGAGAGGCCATCTTGCCTTGTTTTAAGCGATATAGTCATGGTCCAGGCACAGTTGTTTGTACACATTAGTATTCAGTACGTTATGGTAGCAACAGGCAAGTTTCACCTCTAGAGGTTAGCCATGTTGCTTCGTCCTCAGTTATTTTAGTTCAGTGTATTTTCACCCAAGAGAGCAAAAGTGCTTAGGGTTTGTGCCTCCTGGATGGAGATGTCTGATGTTTCTCCTGGTATCTGTTGGAGCCACTTGTCCAGTGTGAGGGACACAGTCTCCAGTGCTCCAATGACTACCAGTACTACTGTTGCTTTCACCTTCCAGGCTTTAACCAGTTCTTCCTTGAGGACTTGATATTTCTTTAGTTCCTTTTTCCTGAAAGTGCCATCACTGGGGATGGCTACTTGATCAATTCCTACCCATGATCACGATTTCTGGTTGGTTGGCCACCACCATTTTGTTGGTCTGTAGGTCCCACAGGATCTTAGCCCTGTAATTCTTCACCACTTAACAAGGTATTTCCCATTGTGACATAGGGGTGTCCAGTCCCTTTTCTGAATAGATGTTTATGTCAACTCCATCACTTGTTTATGGCGTTCCACTACCAGTATCTTGCAGGTGCTGGACTGTCTCAGAGGCCTGGGCTGCTGCCTGGTCTGGCATATCTGGGCCACAAATGCCCTGGTCCACAAGGCTTGTTCCTGTGCTGCCATGATTAGATCTTCTCATGCAGCGATAGATAGCTCAATTGGTAGGGCATCTACATGCACATGGTTGCATCTACTGTTCCACTCATATGTCACAATCATCAACTCATTTACAGCTATGTGGCTATCAGCTGACTATTAAATGTTCATGTAGATGCACAACATGCCCATTATAACCAAACACTTCTCACTATTACTCCACTGATATCCTTAAGCCAATGCTATTTGCTGCTGTAGTTTCATCTATTACCAGAGCTTCTGCTCAGTTTGTTTGCTGTTCTTTCAATGTATATATATATATATATATATATATATATATATATATATATATATATATATATATGAAAATGTTACACAAAAGAAATTATAACCAAATTGTTTTGCAGCTAAAAATTCACCCGCATATCATTGAATTTTAAACTATGTCTATGTTTTAAGCCTTTTTACACAGAGTGTATTCACATTTTTTACCCTGAGACCAAAAGATAGAGTCCCCTGAGAAGGGAAACAGTGTGTTGATACGCCCAGGGGTTGTGGAAAAAAGGGCCTGTGTGAACTGTCAACACTAGACAGACACAGAAGCGGCTAATCTGCTCCCAGGCCAGCACTCACTAGCATGTGCCACTTGCACTCTTGCTGACCGACTTCCTCCATATGCATACAGAATTACAGAATGAGGTGGACAGGGCCTGGGTGTACCCACAGGTGGAAATCCTGAGTATAGATATGCATGCATGAGGAGATGATTACCAAACATGAGACGCACTAGAATTCTGGGAAACGCACATCCTGGTCGAGAGCTCTGCTTGGAAAAACACTTTGAATGCAGACTTACTTGTGGGTTGTTCACAGATTGAAGACACAATGACATGTGAACACCACTATATTATCTCATACTGCATACTGGGGGAGGTGTTGACATGCAGCTTGTGCTTCAATTAAATATTCCATTTTCCAGACAATGGGAAATGGATCATTTAATCAGCCACTCCTAGCAGAATGAGAAGAGCAAATAAAAGATTGTTTGCTCAGTGACTAAGATTTGGAGATGGAGCAAAGATGGATAGCTAAAAGGAGACCAAACCCCATGATATCATATCCTTTACTGTTAGTCTACTCAGTGAACCTTAGTTTATAGTTCATTTGTGCTGAACAGAATTTATCTTGTCATTAAGGCCATTTCAATCCTTCAAATATCCCAAAGTGATCAATAATAGATAATGGTTCATCTGGATTGAAATGGAACAAAATGTTGTTCTAACTTATGATGTTTTGGGGTCACTTGTCAATCATCTATGGCCAGTTTTGGCTTCACCTGTTACTTTTCCATTGGACAGAAAACTGCTTTTGTTCTTTATCAACACAGGAGCAGCCTAAACATTACACCAAACTATTTGTGGTTGACAGTGCGACCCAGTGGTTTAACTGCCCTAGGGCCAGTCCAAGAGCTGGTCTGTAGACAGATCAAAGTGGAAATCATACCCCACCAACAGAGATAAATACACACTTCCTCTTGTCCCTTTCACGCTGCTTTTTCCCACAGTCCTGAAAACCCTTGCACTGTAGCAAGGCCAGCTCAGAGGAAATGACAGACCACATCAAGAGGCTCGCTGTTGCTTTGACTTGAAGACTTTCACCAGCCTTCAGGATACAGGGAGATGCTTCAGCATTCATCTGCATGTTGCAAGATTTTTTTTTTGTAGCTTTTCAAAATCTTGTCCGCTGCAGAAATGTCTGTACACTAACTCTGAGACATTTATGACTTTTATTCTCCATATTTTCAAGATACTATGGTGAAACCCCATTTTTTTATTACTTTTGTTCATATCTTCTATCACAAATAATCTGGTCAGCTGGTCAAATGTAATTTGTAGGAGCAAGAGTTTATTGCATTAGTTAGCTCGGCGAACAGCTTTGCAACTTTTGTGTT
The DNA here is from genome assembly GCF_933228915.1 of Telmatherina bonti. Lineage (NCBI taxonomy): Eukaryota > Metazoa > Chordata > Actinopteri > Atheriniformes > Telmatherinidae > Telmatherina > Telmatherina bonti. The sequence goes on from NC_136625.1 coordinate 19,485,070, forward strand.
ATACTTAGCGAGTTTTCAGACCCCTCTTGTGACTGTTAAAAAATTACTGGCAACAAACTTTTTTTTTTATGCTATTGGAGATTTTTGGTTAGTGAAATGAAAACATGTATGCTTTACTTTTCTCAGTGAGCAGCAGCAGGTGCAGCCAGAGGCCTTTCCCACATCCAAAAGCACATAAGAGGCTTAGTCCACACAACACCCATCTCCCAGCTCCAGCCTGCAGTCAATGCAAGACGATCGTAAAAAGCACAAACTTGCATCTGGCAAATGTTGTCCTAGTTTAGTCTGATTTTCATGTCTGTTAGTGAAGTGTGTAGAGGAAAACACATTTTTAGTTAAAGGTACTGTAACATGTTGTTTACTGATAATTAGAGAACAGGCAGAGCTGATAGTTAAAGTACATAAAATGAGACTTTCAACTTAGGATCTGTGCAGTCTTGTCCTATCTATTATTTTTCCACTGTTTTGAATTAAATTGCAATTAAACATTTTTTTCCAGACATTAGTAGTGCTTGGGTTTACAGTTTTAAAGTCTGACTATCATTAAAATCTATCTAAATTTTTTTTTTTTTTATTTCTTTTTGGAACATAAATTTTTATGCTGTATAAATGTGATTAATTACAAATATTTTAATTAATGATTAATTTATTTAATTGAATCCCGCTCCTAACAAGTTGTCACTTTGTCTAGCCTTCTGCATGGCATTTAAAAGATGAATAAACATTAAAATTCACAAACGAAGGTTGACTCAACCTTAATTGAAATTAAGTTGCAGATCAATATGAATATGTTTTTTTTTTTAACAATGCAGATATATAAATGCAACAATTTATTTTCATGGCTGAAATTTTGTCCTCTATTCTTGTATTAATAATTGAATATGGACTTTATAACTCGTTCCATGCTAATTTGAATCAACCTTGCATACTGAACATTAAAACTAACGCATTACAAAGTGCACTTAAAAGAACTACAGCTGTAACGTCAGCATGTAACAAGTTAGTATGTCATTTATAGGTCTGCACACTTTCCTTTAATTCAAGAATACAAAGGGATTAAGCATGTTTCACAAAATTTTTAACTGTTTATTAACTTTTTTGAAGTCCACCCACAAGCTGAACAGTTGTTATTCACAAGACCTCTGCATGCCCTGATAATTATTAATGAGTGGCCTTCCATAGATGACTGATGGTTATCCCCCTCCTTACCGCTTAGTTTTACTGCTTATCATGGTCCTGGCATTTGCCAGGCATTGCAATGCACCACATTGGAGTGTTTTTAATCTGCCACATCTGATCACATCTAGACCTTGTGGACCTGAAAGGCCATGGTGGAGAAAGGAACCTTGGAAAAGCGGAGCTGATCAGAAACCTTTGGCAGATGAATAATGTACAATTTCACAAAAAAATTGGTCCTTTTATTATCTGTCCAATTTCTAAAACTGTTCAACTTAGACATGTTTCTGTTTTTGGCTTTTAAGAAAAATAGCTAATAAAAAAGTAAGCTGGGATTTGGCTTTGATACCTACCTGTTTCCTCAATCTGCGACTTAAGGAGTAAATCACCTCCACCACTGGCCAATGTTTCTCTAACATGATCCTTCGGAGACATGTACTTGTCATGGCAAAATAATGATGGCTGTGAGGGTAATCCTCTCCTCAAGCAATGAATTATGTTTCAGCATTCCCTGAACAGCAGCTGTTTATATTTTCATGGGGGGATATGCAAGCCCACCCAAAACAAAAAAACTGTGTAATGTTATATTATTCCACTGCTTTACTACAAACAAGAGAAAACACCAGATTCTTGTAACAGGCCTGCACTCCTTTCCCAGTTTTCTCCTCTGTTTTATGCTTCTTCTCAGGAAATCCACCCATGCTCACAAGTTTCTCCACCTGTTTGGAAATAGCTTTGAACAGTTTCTGCCCCCGCTGAAAGATCATAAGCAAGGCTCTTAATGAGCAAATAAAGTTTGGCAGCGTCTTGCACCCAAAATCGGAGAAAGTGAATCATTCTTCAGATTCCTCTTCTGCAACACCTAATATTGTTTGGGATTCATGCCGCCATGTCAGAAAGGAACCAGTGGGAAAACCATAACGCTGATGTCTTATGGCAGAGTCCAGCTTCATTAAACCTAAGTGAACATTTTGTTGTCCAACATGCTGTGACTGCACTGCTCATAGCTAGAACCAATACATGGGTAAATGAGCTTGGCACACAAAGCTTCTTTTTTTTTTTACTTCTAGTTTAACAACTTCTTATGACACATAATTAGGTACATACAGAATTAAAAACACGGCATCATTATTTAGGACACAAAGTTAATTTTGCTTTCACCTGGAATAAACTTGATATCTGGCAGGTGTAAAATATTAAAAAAAAAAAAAAAAAGCCTTGAGAATTGTCATTTAAGATGAAAGTAAACTAACGTAAACTAAGTTTAGACTGTAAGAGTAACTCACTTACAAGTACTTGCCTTGAGGTGTAAAAGTGAAGCAGTGGGATAGGCAGGTAAATTCAATTTACATGCATTATCTGAACTGCATTTTTTTATATTTACTAAAATTATATGAAATAAAAGGTTTAAGACTCTCTTTTGCTTTGATCAGGATGAGGTGATTGTACAAAGCAGGACAGAGTTGTGTTGAAAGTCTGAAGTGTACAATGACATGATGAGATTACAGTTCCTTGTGATGCTTCTGAGCTGTTAAACACACTCTCAGATATACAACTTTTTCACTATTTTCCACTTAGATGTCGACTTAAGCGTTTAGCTTATTTTTAAAACAGTAAAGCAGGAATTGACAGCATTTACATACTGCCTTTAGTTTCTTGTGGACAGCTCAGGCACTACAAACCGCATTCCCACAAACACACTCACTCTCATACATCCCCTTTTAACCCATACACTCTTGCAGACCGTTCAGCACGTTTTCTATTACAAACACAGACATACACAAGTGAACACATCTGAAGCACATTGGGGTCAAATGGCAAAGGCTATTTTGACATGTGGACTGGAAACTAGGGATCAAAACACTTACCTCCTCGTCCCGAACCTTACAGCTGGTTATCATTCATTGCCTGTGGGGATTCTGAAATAATTTTATGTATGTACTGATTGATTCCTTAAGTAATTAATTTGTCTTGGTAAACATTATTGTAAATTGTTTCCAACTTTGCATGCATTTACATAGAATTTTATTATTCCACAAATTAATTAGGCTGTGAAAGCCTATTTTTTCTTTGTTACAAAGAACAAAAATGGCAAAATTACACTGCTGACATACCAAGCCAACCATCACCTCCTTATAGCTGTTTTCTTTTGTGGATAGTAACATTTTATGTTGAACCACAGAAATGGGGTTTTGTATTTTGATTTTTGCCTGTCTCATATAGTCCAGTGTTTCCCAGTTGTGGTTAACAAGCACCACTGCCCAGCATGTTTCAGAGGTCAAACCCTATTTTAACACACATAAATAAAATTAATGGCTTGTTAGCAGGCTTTTGTTCACAGGCTTTGGAGGAGTTCATTTATCTGAATCAGGTTTGTTGGAGTAGGAACACATCTAAAACATGAAGAGCCATGGTACTTGAGGACCAGGATTGGATATAGTCAAATTTCCAAGAAAGCTGCTTTCATTCCATTTTACTTAGTTTTGTATTGTCAGATGACTGAAATTGCAGGTGAAACGTGACCAATTAAGACTGTGTGTGAACGTGACAACTGAGACATTTCCATTTCCAGACATTGTTGCTCTTGTCTAATGAAATCCCCATTTTATAATTGAAGCTTGATATAATAAAATCAACATGCAAGTATCTTGAAGACTAAATCTGGTTGTCCAGTGTGGCATCATTCTGTGACTGTAACAGTGCGTGTTAGAGATGTCCGATATTACAAACTGATATCAACATTAAAATGCAATGTCAAATAGGATCTGTATCGCTAATGACATAACTTTTACAAAACATGCTTACATTTTATAGCAAACTCTTTAGCTACATCTCATTTAACTTAAGATGACAAAAAATCATAAATGCCTCATATAGTTTTCCAGATATTTCTGTTTTCTTTGGCACACTTTGTTCCAAAAATATCAGTATCAGTTGTTATCTTTATCAAAAATTAGGAGTTGGACAAAATCCGTCTATTTGATATTTGTAAAAAAGTCAATATTGAACATCACTAGTGCATATACCATAAAAGTATACAGAATTTTCCATTTTTGAATGAATGGAAGTTTCCATACATTCAGTTAATGGTAAAATGGTAAATGGTAAAAGTTTCTGCCAGAACATTCTCACTTTTTCTGTGTACATTTTTCTTGGAGTGTACAGGAGGCGATGTCTGTGTGGGTTCAAAGCAGAGTATAGCAAAAGAGACTTGTTGCTGTAGCAGGAGACAGACTGGACTCTTGTGACATATACATATAGCATTTGCCCCAACTAGATTTGTCCCTCGTTGCTGTTTTGAAATAAGGTGAGGTCAGAATCGTGTATAAATGGTTGTGAGGTGACACGTCAAAAAGAAAAGGCTGTGTGGCTAAATGAAAAGTTAGTGAGTTTTGTGCTCATTGTACCAGCCTTGAGAGCCCCGATACAGCCCAATGCAGAACATATTGAATCCAGGGTCGATAAGATCCCATCTTCCAGTGAGCCAGGACATTTTTGGTAACCAATATGTGTACAGATTTTGTGGCTTCACCAAATGCAGATACATTGCTAAATTCCTGCACAGGGAAAGAGCAGCATTTACAAAAACATTGTTAAACTGCACTTCTGCCAACCAGGTTTGGGCCATGGGAATATAGTGGTTGCCTCCACTAAAAGATGTGGAGGGATACCAGAGGTATGTCTCCCTGATGAAAAACAGGTGGCTGAACAGAAATAAATTAGTAGTAAGGGCAAGTGTGAATTGCTGTTGGCAATAACTGAAGGCCTTTGAGAGACAGTTGTGGATATGGCTTGTTGTGGATATATTCAAGACAGGAAAATAGCTTCGCAGATACAGACAATAAGACAGGGAATTAGGTGGCATTGTTGCTGACTGTTCTTCATCACCTCTTCTACTTACAGTGCAGTGACCTAACAGGTTTTGTCATTGTTAATTATCAGAGACTATCAAGAACCCCCACCGTAGTTACTTCTGCAATGACAGCGCCAAGTGCATGACAGAGGGAGAAAACAAGGGCCAAGACCTTTCAGTAATCTGTTTGTTTATTTATTTTAGTTCATTTGTGGTTCTTTTAAAGCCTTTGGCACAGGATAATTCCGCCTGGCACCCCCCTCTTCTCTACCACACACCTTCCCTCTTGCCATCCGTAATTACCACACTGTTTGAGTCCTAGCCTGTCCATAAGCCACTGCAGGTTTGATGTTTTTGGCTTGGCTTCTCTCTGACATGCCTGGGAAGGGCAAGGAAAGGAAATGGGTGGACCAGCCGCTCTCTGTTCCCCCAAAGCAAGCCTGGGAGAAGCCAGCCCAGTGTTTTTCAACTCGGCTGAGCTTGTAAGGGAGCGCAGCCCATCTGGTTCTAATAAATCCTCCATGCGGCTTCGCAACTGGAATTGCCCGACCTGTATTGAGGATGTGATCACTGATACAATCATTTTGCAAAACAACGCATAAGAGCTTGAGAGTCATCAGACTTGTGGCCCTCAGTAAGTTTTATCATCTTAAGAGAATAGAGTTCACACTAAGCAGACCTCACCAAAACCCTAAAGGGCCAGGTAATAGATGGGTGATTTAATGGTGACCCTTGTTATTTGGCATTCCTGCCAGTAGTAGGCAATGCTTTACTATTTCATGGATTGTGTCTGCATTTTATCAAGCCCGGACTTAGAGGTCATGGTCAGACCTTTTATAATGACTGGTAAGTGCTCAATCAACTAATTTGTAAAGTCGTTGCTATCATGCATAGATGGGGTCAAGGACATCTTATTAGCATGATACTTAGAACAACTACAAGAAGTTAAAACACTCGCGCAATCTTTAAAAAGTATTTTCTTTTTCTATTATTTACACATATATATATATATATATATATATATATATATATATATATATATATATATATATATATATATATATATATATATATATATATATATATATATATATCCTTTTACTATCATATTTATTTTATTGCCCAGAGATGTTTAATGCATGTGAATGAATGGTAGTATGAGCACATCAAGACAGCACACTACACTATGCACAGCTTGCCAGATTGTTAGGTCATGCAGTGCTATGTTGGTAATGTCTGCCTCCAGATCCCAGGCACATATTTATGACCTGTTGGCTGCAAGAGTCCTGCTGACTTGTTGCGTATGAGGTCAAAGCCATCAAAGTGACTTCACCATCAGAGACAGCACAACATCTGTCCTCCTCTTTCACACCTTCTGTGACTGAGTTTCCTTAGACCTCCCTGCCTCTCCCTGTGTTCACTTACCTCTAATCAGAGCCACTTTCATTCAGCACTACGGACATAACAGATAAAATAACGCGAGTCATGCCAGTTAAGGCTTAACAGGGGAAATTTTACAGCAGCATGGTTTACAGATCAGTGTCATGCATTTAAAGTAATCTACATTTCAACTGCTGCTATTTGCTGGCCAAAGGCTTACAAGGAATGTGTATGATTCAATGATGGCATTGGCTTCCTATAAAAGCAGAGAAACTGTGTTAGCGGTAGCAGTCTCAGGCCACATCTCAAAGTGTAATGCATCATAAAAGGGAAACATGTGATCCTAATGTCAATCAGTCGCTTATTAATGATATTACCAACAATAATGATACAATATCCCACAGGTATTATCCAGTAATTAAAAGGGGTACTAATAGGATTTGGGTGGGGGTTTAGGGCAGGAGACCACACATGGGGTAAGCTTGTATTGTACATGCGTAATCAGATTAAAACCTTAAATGTGATTATGAAAAAGAGTGACACAGACTTCACAGGAATGTTGACATAAACCGGGTTTGTTCATACAGTCCTTTCTGATGGGGCAGGACATTTTTGTTTTATGAAAACTCTCCTCTCAGACATTTTTTGAAGGATTTACCCTCCAGCAAGCTGACAAACTGAATGAGCTTTGGGCATTCGCACATCTGGTACTTGATTACTGATGAAAAACTCAGTGTGCAGAGAAAAGATGTAAACTCTAAAACACAGTAACAATATCGACTTTTTATTATTATTGTTGCAACTTTCAGTCATGTAGTAAGTCAGTGCTTTTTGCTTCGGATATGTTGTGTGTGTTTTAGTGCACTTGGATGTTTTTAGGATTTTTGGGCACTTGTGGCATTTATTTCGCAGTAGCTGACAGAAAAGGAGGTGAGAGAGAGTAGGGAATGACATGCTGCAAAGGGCACCAGGGAAGGGCTTGAACCTGGACCAGCTGCACAGAGGAGCAGTAACCGCTGCAGATGTGGCAGGTGCTAAATCATTTGAGCTAAACACCTCACCAAAGTACTTTGCTTGGTTTTGGTTTGTTTTTGTTTTTTTTGTTCATTTGTTGTTGTTTATTTGTTTGTTTGTATTTTAGCTGACTTGTAAGGCACAGGTCTAAGACCCCTACTCACCAGCAGGCCCCAGATCAAAGCTTTTGCCTACTATGAAATAAATGTTTCTTCTTAGAAAGTTAATTAAAAGCACAAAATGTTTACCAAACAGACACACAATATAGTGCCAAAAACAGACACAAAAACTGATGAAAATTAATTAATAGATAAAAAAAAAAAACCGCAGGTACTTTTTTTTTTTTTTTTTTTTTTTTTTGGAAACAAGTTAGCTTTCATTCCAAGTATCGTAATCATGTATTACTGTTTGAAGGTACTGGTTATGTAATGTAGTGAGTTACCTTTAAAAGCCATTTAGACCAACATTGCTCACACAATTGGAGGACATGCTCCTGAAGATTTACTGCAACATTTACACACTACTGCATTTTGCAATCTATGTACATGAGATTTTAATAGGAAGCTGGCTGGAGAATTTCTGCTAGAAGATGTGAGAGTCCAAAAATGGTTGTTTTTAGCTCTCTAGAGCAGTGCTTCTAAAACTGAGGGTCACCACAAAATTGTAAAAAAGATCTTTGGGAATTGTCCAAGGCTTTCAAAATTAAACCACTAATGCAGCGATGCAGGAATAAATAAAAGTAAATATATAAAACTCAAAATAAAAGGACAATGGTACTAATGCTCTTTTAAACATCTTAATTTGACATTATTTCCACGAAAGAAGCTGATTGTGGGCAGATAAATGCCTTGCCACAGTGGTGATTGGAAGCAAAAAACACTTTTTCTTATTTATTTCTGAAGACAATTACTTACTCAGTTGTTGCATTGGGATCACAACTTGTGTTATTTTAGGGGTCATGACTGAAAAGTTTGAGAATCACTGCTTTAGAGCGTTTAAAAAAAACTTCAGGACATCTGTGTACTGCAACACTCTAAGAAACCATATGTCTGCATGATTAACCAATTAAAAACCTTCCATTTTCACCTAGAATGTGTTGTTATTGCTGTTTAAATTTTTTTTGTCTTATTCCAGGTTTGTATGGAAATATGTCTTGCTGACTATGGAGAACAGAGTAAGGACTTTTAAAATAATGATATTATTTCAATAGCATATCATACCAGGTTTGGTATTAGCCATCCTCTGATATTGTAGATGTGAGCATTATATTAGGCAGTGTTTTTGTCAAATGTACTCAAAGCAAAAAAAAAAAAATCTGCTTTTTTACCTCACCCATCAAAAAAGACCCATTGTGACAGCTTTGACAGCATCCCTGTGATAAATTCAACCACCACCAGAAAACTTCAGCCCGCATTTTCCGTGCATTTTTCTGTGAAGTGTGTGATAATGATCACCCCTTTATTTTGAAGAAACACACATCAGCACCAGCTGACAGGGAATGAACAAAGCCTTCTTTCCACTTTCTCTGAGCACCCACTTGTTTCTTGTGGCCCATTTAAGTTTATTTTGTCCAGTGTCTCACAATAAATTTCATGCCTTTTCCCCTCACTTTGTGTACTGGAACACCACTATAATAAATTGTCTGAGCACAGTGGTAATAACAGAAACATCTGAGAGCCACATGGGATGCAACAGATTCTTTTGCCTCTAAGAAAAAGAAACTTGAATTTATTTTTGCCTAAGGATATTCCAGCACAGGGGGAGGGGGAGCAGCCTCTTTGGCTTAAGCACACCAACATGCACTTTTCTTCTTTAAGGAATGAAACCTTTATCTCGAGAAAAGGCAACATTAAAAGTATAACACCTGGTATGTATCAGTAAATTGAAGGGAGGAAAGGGAAAGCCATATGTCCACCTTCAGTCTTCAAAGCAGCTTGAATGTGTATCTAAGTGCATTTGAAGACTGAAACAATCCGAAAAGGAAATTTATCACTGAGCTGAAATTTCTGGGCTCTTAAGGATTTAGTTTCATAAACATTGCATGCTGGATGTTTTTCAGCCCAGGCTGATGCCATTTGAGCTCAGGCATCTGCAACTTTCAAGATATTTTTAACTGGTTTGCCAAGGTTATTTATTCATGTGTGTCAGTGACAATTTTAGTGATGCTATATTTATAATTTTTCTCTTTAATTAAACTAAAAACAACTTCACATTAATAACCTTCAAGTAATACTTTGTGTAATACTTTGTGTCTTCACAGAAGCATTTCAAACCTTTAAAGGAATTGTTTGATATTCTAAAAAGGGTCTTCATCCATTTTATACAGTTATTCACATTTAGATGGCTCGTAGTTTAGCATAAATTATGAAACAATGGTGGAGGAACAATTAGTTGAGTTTTTTCTTAAATATCTGTTGTGTCTGCAATGTTTTATACAGGTGGAAAAAGATTTAGATGCAGGATACGATGACAGACTGAAGTTCCAAAAATCCAAATCTTTATTAAAAACACACAGTCAAAGCAACCAAACTAGTGCAAACAAGTGGCAGCCAAAAAGTCGAATACTCCCCAAAAAATTCAGTCATCTAAAACAACAAAAACCAGACACACAACAGAATCATGAGCTGATGAGAAAACCCGGGGAAACTAATAGGAATTCCATACGGCAAGAGCACAAAGGCAGTATGATACAAAGAATCGATTGATAAAGCCACATTTGGATTACTTCCTCTGTGAACAACTGGCATATAACTAAACAAATGCTATTAAACTCTCCACAGGGTTTGACATGGTATTGTCACCTATGCATTTATTCAAAATAAAAAACAAACAACAACACAAGTGGTTTACTGCATGCAATTCTGCATGTGATCCTGGTAATCTGCAACAATTTTACTTTTAAGGCAACCATTGCTTAACCAAATGGAGAGTTTGGTTCTTAAATATGGTACTTAATATTACATAAATAACAACACTGTCCAACGTTACCTACTCTTTGGCAGTAAATTTCTTTGATGGAGCTTACCTATAGCATTTTGAATTGTGCAGCAGTGGCAGATTCTTTAAAATAAATCTTTGTATTGTGTAGAAAAGGAAAGCCATATGATAATTTTATAACACAAATTGTTCATGCGAGGTTAGTCTGACTAAGGAAGAGTTTGTCACATTGCAGAAAAATCTGCTATTAACCATTTAAAAAATAATAGTAATCGCCAACTATATAAAATTAGATTTAAAAGACCTACAAAAAAAATATATAATAATAACCATGAAATGCTAACAGTTTCAGACCAACTCAAACACACTGAGTGAAACACAGTGCATATATCAAATATGTCTCTCACCTTCCAGCTGCGGTTGCCAGCAATGTAACTTAAACTTTTATGGTGGGTATCTGCTGCCAAAGGTTTGGCTGAACCATTGGCACAGTGAGCACAAGTCACTCATAAGCATTTGAACTCCATAACTCCCAGGCTGTAAGATTTTTAATTTTGCCTTTGAGTCCACCTAGCATAGCTCCCCTTGTCTCAGTGGGTGTTAAACTTCTTCAATATCTACACTTAAACTTTACTCTTAAAATAATTCCTATTCTTTAATTAATTTTATTCTAGCAATCTTACTACGATATGACATGCTAGTTAAGTTAAACAAAAAGCTGTTCTACAATTTCTAGCATCTAAATGTATTTGTATGTATGATGAAGGCACAACATACAGCTAGCTAGTTGCTAGCTAGATAGCATTGTTGGCTTGTTCAACACAAATGCATTGTAGCAGTTCTTTATATTCTTATGGTTTTTGGAGGCACGGAGAACTTTTGCTGGTCTTAAACACCATATTAACATGTTATTGAGACATTTTCTTTTATCTTAAAGACACAATACAAAACTTTTGCCATTTTCCCCATCAAGCACCCCCTATCAACGGATAATTTGGCATCCATCTTGCATCCTTCTTGACCTGTTAACTCTCTCCAGGTAACAAAAGCCAATCTTGGAATAAGGTTTATTTTGTCCTTTTCTTTCTTTTAATCTTCTTGTGTTTCTTTGCTGAATCATCAACGTTACATGTTCAAAATAGCCAGTTCTTTATTATACCATCAAGCAAAACTTTTCTGCAATGTCACGTTGTGTCGTGGATGTAAAAGTTGCATAGTGCGGTTCTCTTATCCTTGGGAAGCTGCAGGGCAGTAGCAGCTCTACAAATGCACATGACGTCACTGTGTCATCAAACAAGTCCGGGATGCAGAGTTTTAAGGTCAGAAAATTACACAATTTTTAAATATAAATAGATTCAAAAGATAGTCTTTTCAACCTCAAGGAGTGAATGGTTACATGGTGGTTAAAATTGCCACTTCATATTCAATGACCACTGGTTTGCTTGTCTCCCTGATGTTTTGTCTTCGTGCTGAGCTGCGCATTAATACAACTAATATTGATATTGATAAGAATGTTGTATGAGCTGCTAAACACAGAAAGGGCAGCACTGCACATCCTCTATACAACACAGTAAAACAACTTTGTCCTCAGGCTGATGAGTCTTTCACTGCAATTAAAACAGGTGCAGCAGGCTATGCTTACCTACAACAAAATTTCTTAATAATGTCTAGTCCACATTATTATTATGGTCTTTTTATTTCAACTGCAATGTTATAAAATTCTTTGGGGATTAATAGAGTATAACTGAACTGAACTAAATTGAGGTAGCAAATAATTTACCTTGAATAAAAACCAACTTTGTCCTTCATAATGTGATATTTGGGATAAATCTGAGCTCAATCTGGACTCCCTATCAGTGAATTGAACTTGAACGTAAAACTTCTTGCTGACTCGAAAGTTTACTTCTCTTGGTCCAGCAACTGCAACGTGATGTTGATAGGATTTTTAATGGTCTTCCTGTGTCTCATAGTCTGTCGCCATGAATCATGCCCACCACAGTAGGCTTTCCGGACAGTGAGGTGTCACTTCATAATAAATAACATGTGCACTGGTGGAGGGGGTGGATGATAAGTGGACAGAGAGAATCATTATTTACCCTGCTGAGGAAAACAAATACATATGGTGGTTAGATAAACTTCAAACAGGGAACAGACATCATGGGAGCAAAGAGCTCTTTTGCATGTCTCTCTGGACTTGAGAGGAAATAAAGATTTGGCTGTGTTTAGAAGCAGAAGGCCCTCCTAATAAGATAAATGTGAGATGTCTAAACAGAGATTAAGATATTTGTTGTGTTTTGCAGCTTTAAACTATGAAGTTGGAGATGCATCTTTTGAAAGTCATTGTAGCAGTGCAAATATTTACCGTGGTAGGTATACAGTTGTTTTCAGTAGTAAATATTCAAGTTTAGAGGCATTAGTTATAACATTTCTTAAATGAATTTCTTTAGACAGGATTTTGTGACATTTTCTGATTTTTGTTTTAAAAGTAGAGAACAAAACAGGAAATGAGAGGAAATAGACATAGAGGATGACATGCAACAATTGTGTAGCCCTTATTCTACCAGTGAAACATACATGTAGCATTTTATAGGATTTAAGAGCTTTACAGAGGGATGTGTGGTGTGAATAGTAATTACAGTCAACATGAGTTTGCAAGTAATGAAAGTGCAGCCACTGACTTTTGTATTCTCCATAAATTTGAAAAACATCTTACAACCCATGTTAGTTTAACATAGTCTCACATTGTTGCAAAAAAACCAATGTGATATAAGAGATGTTCAGCCTTTTTTAGGAAATAGGTTTTCAGTTCAGTTTCAATGAGATCTTGGAATCAGTTGAAGAAATGTCAGAAGTAGTCTAAATGCCAGGTAGCTCCTTTAAGGCTAAAAGATATGTATGGCTTCATTTTCCTTAAGAAGAAGTTGAACTGACCAACCATTACACACAGGCTTCTTACTGTACTGTTTTCCTCATGAAAGGATCCCATAATTAGCAGAAATTTGCAACTCATTGCTTACTTAAACGTCAGAAATATAATGAAAAGAAGAAACTGACTTATTTAGAGCAAAGTTGTGGATCTGCCAGCACAGAGCTGCACTGCTTGAAAGTTTGGGATCCCCACCAACATCCATTGCATTTCATATCCACCTCATAGATATATACTATTATTTTACAGGAAACACCAAGGGGTTTAAATTACTTTAACAAATACATTGCTGTTTACCCCCTCAGTGTTCTTTTGCTTGATCTGATCCCATATCCATAAATCAGCATTGTCAGTGGACAAACTCTTAGAGCAATACACAACTCATTTTCTCATTGTTTTGAACCTAATTCCCTTCACTTGGTGATTTAATTACTTGTGTTTGACTCAGTATTGAACACAGTTTTCTGTGATGTGACAAACCAAGGACACAGATTTCTGCTTTATTCTTTAAATTGTAGGATCTTGTGGACTGGATTGGAACAGGAAACTGCACTCCATAGTGTGATGAGCTGAGTACAAACTGCAAATATTAGAAATGCTTACTTTATGTTTATCCACTCAGGTCAGACAGTATGCAAAGAAATAAACAAAAAATAATTGGTAAAACAAACATCCAAACAAGTTGATGGACACCCAGGTCTTACAAACGTTATATTTAGCTGTTTGTGTTTTCACTTTAAGTCATCTTTTACCTCCCTCCTGCTTTACCCCCTGTATAGCTGGCACAAACTCTGTGGCCCTCCACCCTAATGGGGTGTAGAGTCTACATGTGTGGCACCCATCAAGCTTACACCAACAGATAGCATCATTGCTGTCCTGAAAGAGGGTCAGACATGGAGTAGCGGTTTCCTCATTTCACATTTGGCCTGCAGAAAACTTGAGAGCTTGACACATAGACAAGGGAGTTTTTCAATGTTTTCTCAAAGGGACTTCATGTTTGTCTGGTACCTGTACCGTCAAAATAAACCAGAAATAAATCTCTTTAGTTTTCAGTAACCTTGTAGATGGAAACATGGTGCAAAACAACACATCACAGTATATGGGATACCCGCAGGGCCACCATGGTAACGTGATAAATATCATGCCTGCCATGAGACAGAATAAAGCAAATAAAATGAGTCACTGATTCTCATTTTTCATCCATCTATCCATCCTGCATCAGCAACATATATGCTAAAGAAAACAAGTGGGCCACAAAGCTCTGGGTGGGTTTGTGCTTCAGTTTCAAATTTGGCTTCAGTCTTGTAAAATTGTGTGGAGGAAAATGTGAGCCGAGGAGGGTCACGCCCAGTCAGCCTCAGGTGAGTCATTTTATGTGGCAGTTCAGGTTGCAGTCGGTCCAAACCGCCTGCGTCTTCTTGTGGCCAGTATAGGTCAAATGTTGGTGGGAGAGAGAAGGGAAAAATCGAGGTAGACTTAATTCATCCCTGTCTGTGGCAGGTGTGTTTTTCTGTTTTTGTTTTCTATGTTTAAGTCACCTTAAGTTTTCTCTGCTGGATTGGAGGTGAGTCTCTGGTGGCCCTGCCAGATGACAGCATCTGTCCCTGTGAGACTTTCAAGAGCTCTTTAGCTGGCTGTGCAGCCTTCAAGTGACTCGTACAGCTGGCTAAAATGCTTTTTTGAGAGAAAGCATGGTTAATGGAAATCATGTATTGTTTTTTGTTTTGGTGTGTGCTCTATCAGTTTTTTTTTAAAGAAATGATCTCCCAGAGCAAATGTTTGATCACGCATGACTAATGTAGCAAAGACAGTGGTAGACAATCTGTTTGTGAGGATATCCATTGCAACCCCATTATATTATTGCTGTGTCTTAATTCAGGGGCAGCACACTTCAAAGTGCGCTGACCACATCGGCTGCAAAGTGTTCTGCGTAGTTTGCCGACTCTTCTTTGTAAAAAAGAAAGAGAGAGAAACAACAAACAAAATTACAATGTTTCAAAACCACGAGGCGTTTTTTCTTTTTGCATTTTTTTAGTAAATGCTGATAATGTTTGCCATTGGGACTGGTGGTGTACTGGTTAGCCCTGTTGCCTCAAATCTCTTTAAACTTTCCGTTTGGAATATTCAACTTTATTTGTATTGCACCACTTCACAACAATGTTGTCAGAAGGCACTTTACATACACGAATCAAAATACACATAATTTTGAGCCAATTCATACATATCCTATAATAGAAACCAACTGATTGCATCGAGTCATGACTTCGATCCAATCCCCCATCCTGAGCATGCATGTGGCGACAGTGGGAAGGAAAAAACTCCCCTTTAACAGGAGGAAAACCTCCGGCAGAAACCGGCTCAGGGAGGGCAGCCATCTGCCTCGACTGGTTGCGGTGGAGAGGACAGGAAAGACAGAACAACATGTACAACTGCACTTATTCAGGAAGACCTGCGTAAAAAAAGGAGAAATAAGTTAGAGACGGCAATATTGGCATATATTTATACATTAATATATTAGAGAAATAGAGCGAGGTACATCTCAGTGCATCAGGTAACATCCCCATTGCTACATAAGTAATGGTTGGCTAGGCTACCCATAACTATAAGAGCAAAGAGCAAACCTGGACAATATAAGTGCTCAGTCTCTCCAACTTCCTCCCATAGTTATCAATCAATAAATAGAGAGATAAATGAATAAGACCCACACTTCAGGTTGCACTGTGATTGTAAAATGTCCAGGGTGGGCATCCCCGCTCACCCAGTAGCAACTGGGATCGGCCCCAGCAGGTGAATACTGCCCAGTCAGTTTCCAGCTCTGTCAAAACCTTGGTTTCTCACAACTATTAAATTTTGGAAAAATGTGTTGCCTCATAGTTACTAGATCCAATTAGGTAAGAATTTTCATGCAGATTATCATGTGTGGCTGCTTGAAACCAGGTGAAGACCATCCCATACTGAAGTGGGAAGGGGGTGTGTAGTGGATGGGTTGATTTCCATCCATGTGTTTTTATTTTAGGGCTGTGCCTTCCCCTACTCACCCTCTCCAATCTCGTTCAAGCCTTTAATCAAACGGACATCTGGATTGCATTCGCTATAGCAGAGAGAGGCCTGATTGCTGTTAAGCAGACCACGCGATGATGTCACTTTTCATTATTAATGATGGTGCCCAAAGCAGGCACATTTATCTTCCTGTCTGAAGATGCAGGGACCACAGGCTGAGGACATGACAGTGACTGTGGGCAGCTTTGGTGGACATCTGGGAAAACAAGGAGACAGCTTTTCGTTGTGATTTGTGCACGAACATCACAACAATAAAATCCAAGGAGAGATGCCGAAAGAATACACTAACTGAATACTTGCACACGTCATATAATGTGAATGTATACTTAGCACATAAGTGAGAATAATATCATCCTCAGTAAAACTCTGGAGAAGCAGAGCTCCATCCTGACAGGCCAAGAAAAAAAAAGATGTTTTGATGAAAATACTCTTTCGGCTTGTCCCTCTGAAGGGATTGCCACTGTGAAACATCGCTGTCGGTGAGTTGACACATGTTTTACGCCGGATCCCCTCCCTGACGCAGATTAAAATACTCAGTACTTCTTGTTATTTCTCCAAAGTGTTAATCCAACCTTGTACTGGTCCAGTCCTGTCCTTGCAAAGTCTAGAATGACATCTTTGACATTTGTTATGAATGTTATGAATGTCTAATGATTTTGTTTGACAGCAGAATTCAGTCACAGCAACTTGGAAATAAAGTAAAAATTAGCTCCTCTTAAATTGTGACATAAGTTTTTGTTTACCTGGTGACCCAGTGCTGTTTTTATGTCTGTGAGGATAAGAAAACCAGCACATGCCTATCTAATGCTAGGTGGAAAAAATGTCTTGTCTTCATGTCCACATGAATTGAAGAACCCGAGAAGAGTTCATTCCTGACACACAACCACTCAGCAAACTCTTCAGGCATACTGCATTCACTCAGGTTTAATTTAGTTTTGGCAGTGAGGGATGGACTCTGTTTAAAACCATTGTGTCCATAAATGTAATCCATTACCATTAAGTCTACACCCTTTTCCAATGCTGTGTTATGACTGGTGTATGCTATACAACAGCATCAATGCACATTAAAAGCAACAAGTGAAGAGAGGAAGATACAAGCAGTCCTTTTGCTGAACTAAAAATAGTTTGTTTTGTTGGAGAAATGCCCTTTTAGAAGCTCTCACAATTTATCTAATTGCACAGCCTCTTTTTCAGCAAAATTTTCCTGTCATCATTAAGACTATTGTCAAGTGATTTTTTTTTGTACTACTTTTGATAAAAATGACATTGTTGCTGTTTATTTTGCGATCAGATTCACATTTCTGTGTAATTTCTGTTTACATGACATATTTGTTGCATCACACACAACAGATTAACGTGAAAATGATTTTACCAGGGGAACCAATCAGCATCACTTTGCAGTTATTACATGAAAAAAGAAAAAAAAGATGTTTCAGTAATGACTCTTGGCAGGATATTTGGATTTGAGCCCTTAAAAAAAATCAGAACAACTTTTATTCTCTACAGATGAGGGCTTGTGCATCAGATCTACACACTCATGTATTCCCAGTTCACCCTTCCAGACATTCGGAGGAAAAATCTGGCCCGAGACCTTGCAATTCCTGTTTACAACTGCTTTCCAGTGATTTCACGTGAGGTGTTACAAAAGCTCCCCGATTGCTCCCTCTGGTACAATAACTTTTAGCTTAATCTGTTGTGTGTGATAAACCATATTTTAAAGAGGACAGAAGTTCATCTGTTAAACTTTCCTTGTGTGTGATGCAAGTTTACGTTGAGGGAAAGAATATAGGCCATTTGCAGTCAAGTGAACGCTTATATAGTTCCAATTTCCAGAAGGTTTATACAATCTTGAATTTATCTGTAAGCTGGTGTTTAACAAAATCATTGTTTTCAATGATTAAAGATGACAAAAAACAGGTTTAAAAAACTTTCTTCTTCAGATGAACAATTAAGTACAGCTACATGCTGCGTTTAATCTTAGTTTGGATAACTTTCAGATGTCACTGAAAACAGCAGGCGACCTCATGTTGGGTGCTTTTAATCTTACAATTCATGGTTGCTAACAATGAAAAATGTTAATCTCCAGTAAATGAAATATCTTAGATGTTTCTGGCTTTTAAACAGCTGAAAAGAAGGATAATGTCAAGCATGTTTCTGTAGGTAATAAAAGAAGCTTTGGTACTCTTTTGTAGTTGAACCAGTAAAAATGCTCAGGTACCTAAAATGTCAGAAAACACATCATCATTTTAAAAGTTCCCATCGGTGAAAAAGAAGTAGAGGTCTCTATATTTGGACATTTCAGTGTTTAAAACATTCCTCTGCCATCTGCTTTTCATAGTCATTAAACTCTGTTTTCACTCTAAATTATGGCTTTCTGTTTAGCATTGTCTGTTGTGAGACTTAAAAGTTATGTAAATTTAAACAAAAAAGGATTGTTTTTTATTTGAAAAATGTGAGTCTGTGGCTCTGATGTTCCTTTGTAATCCTGACATGAAACACTGGGGTAGACACAAAGCCATGTTTTTTAGTTTCCATTTTCATAAAAAAAAAACAAAAAAAAAAACCCCTCTGTTTTCTGTCATTCATGTCAGAGCAAAAAGAATTGCTGGAGTGCCTGATGTCTCTCTAAACCCATTTTTGTCATGAACAATGGAGCTTCAGCTCATTCATCAGAGCATGGACCATGTCCAAATTAACTCAGGTGAAAACAAGAATGTTAAACCTTAAAGCCTGGGTGAGCATTAATGAGAAAACAGCTTTTGAAAGTGTTTTGATTATGATTCTTATCCAAATGAGGAGTGGGCCCTTTCAGAAGAGGAAGCCATTTATCTGCGCAGGGACAGCAGGGCTGGCCTGGACAGCCTCACTGTGTTGCTCTTATCACGAAAAACTTGGGGAGAATCAGTGCATAATGACTGTCATTTGATCTTGATGGGGTGTTGGGCTGTCTACTGTCAACTACTGACCCTATCAGTTTTATTTATCCAGGGTGTTTCACCATTCCCAAAAGTGATAAATTGGACAATTATTATTTTGCAATATGCATGCGTAACTGTTAAAATGGCAAGCAGATTTAAGTAGTCACTTGGCTTGCTGTTGAGAATCTGTCAATAATTGCGTGAAAAGTTTGCACTCCATGAATATTTCCATGAAATACTCTCCAGATTCGGAATAATAACCCGCACGCCTGTTTTGTCCCCGAGCAACGGCATGCTGTGATCATATGCAGGCTCTCTGTCAGTGCAAAAATCATTACCGCAACTGTGCTTCTAAAAAAAAGATGAAAGACCGCATCTGGACTGGCAAGGTGGCCTTTAGCAGGTCTGCTGCACCATTGCGTGCTATCTGCTCCATCTTCTAAAACCTCAAGGTGAAAGGAATGAACAAAACCACATGTGACTTGCAAGCAATTTCACACTGCAGATCCAGGTCAGGTCAGTCTTCATCATTATTTGTTTCAGGATAGTACTTTGAACCCTGAGGCCAGAAGGCTGCTAACGCCATTATAAACAATACATGAATCTTTCAACCTATTTGAGTATGTGGTTAGAATATTTCAGGTCAAATTCAAACTGAGTGTTTAGAGATGCTAACATCATCATTATTTTTGGAAAGAAACTAATGCATAACCACGATATTTGCTTTTATTATTTAAAACTTCCTTAGCATAAGAAATAAGTAACCTAATCACAAGTCTTTCTTGTGTTTTTTTTTTCCTTTGGAGGAAGTATTTTAATTTTAATCCATTTATTTTGGCACTTGCATGTTAACTCCATTAAACAGCTATTACAAATTAATGCAGTCTTTCTGATTCTGTTCATATGCTGCAAAAAACTAATAAGAAAGTTGCTAAGTAAAGTTTTTAATTCATGGTCCTGCATGTTAAAGGCCTAAAAAACGGTCCAGCCAACATTTGTAGCCAAAAGACAACAATCCCCAGAGATATTGCTTTAATTAAATAGTGATAATAAAAGTCATGCTAATATTAGTATAATGGTACATAACGTGTTATAAAAAAAAAAAAACCTAACCCAAAATCATTTTTGTTCTATTCTTACTGGTTGAGTGCTTAATCCTGAAAATCTGAATATGGTTAAGGCAACAAATGAAAAATACAGTAAAGAAATTGGAGATTTTTGCAGAATATACAACATCCTAAAACCCTGTAGAGTCTGAAGACAACATGTCTTAAAAGTATAAATGGTGCTGCTTTTCTTTCTTTTTGTGTTGTTTTTGGCTTCAGACACATGAGGTGAAACATAAAATATGAATGCTGCCGTAATTTAAATTCCAAAATAACAAAAACTTTGTGGGTAAGCTAGTGAAGTAACAAAGTGAAGTAAAAGTATGTTAGCTGCAACAAAGAAAAATAAAAAAGCACTAAACTGGTAGGATGGCAACACAAGTTTACTGTAAAAAGAAATCCTGGCAAACCAAAAACGGTTTAACAGTGGGTGGTCCTGGGGCTGAATAGGCCAACAGGCAAAAAAAAAAAAAGGGCCACTCCAAAGGTCAGGCTGGCTTGTGCAAAAGTACTGGTGCAACATCTGGAACGATCTGTCCAGGGTCTTGTGTTAAAAAGCCCCTATTGGTTATTGATCCAAACTTTTGGGACTGACTACATGTCAGTCTTTGGCAGAGCTTACGCTGATTTGGGGAAGCAAAATCAGCACATCAGAGGCATGAATAAGAGGTGGAAAACTAATGGGATCAGCATCTTTGACCGTCTCTAAAATGGCAATGTAGAATCAGATCAGGGAGAAGGAAACCAAAGAAACTGTAAAGTTTTGGGCAATGTAGGCTTCACATCACTAGGACATGTTGGGGCTTGGGTTTCACCATACAGAGAAGCAAACTCTGACAACTAAAACTTCTGCATTAATGTGGCCGAGCATTTACTAAATGTTTCTTGTTACTTGAGTAACTACAATCTTCTGAGTGTGTGTAGCTCTAAAGCAGTGACACATTTAAACTTAATTCTTTGCAACATTAATCCAATTATCTCATTATTCCTGATAAATTTAAATGAACAACCAAAGTTAATTTAGAAATTTTGGTGCACAGAGGAGCTTTCTGTTACAAAAGCACAACAGTCAGCAGGATCATTTTCAGTTACGCAGATTAATGGCACAGATAGTTTAGGCATGCTCATGTAAAGATTACAGAGAAAGGAGGAGGCTCTTCTTCAGGAGATAGTCTGCTGCTTTATGGGGTCTGGATTGCTGTCCTGTCTTAAAAAATCCTGAGAGGTAAAACAGTGACATAGACTCAAACCCGTGCCGACTGCAACAAGAACTTACACCTCTGTAAGAGGGTGCACATCTAACCAATAATTAATTAATCTAAACAATAATAGTTTAATTAAACTATTTAGGATGAATACTAAAGGCTGCATAGCACTGGCAGGATGACTCCAACAAAAATCCAGACAAAATTTTTTATCTAAACAGAAAATTTGGCATCAAGGAAAGGAAACAATAATGACAGTAAAGCCAAGGAGAGTCGGAAGGAGTGAAAAAGATGCTGGTTGGCGTCTGGTAAAACTCAGCTGGAAGATACACAAAGTCCCAACCATTTCTGAGGTGATAAGAGTGATAAATTATTCCACCATGAGTGTACAGTTTTACTCTTTTATATTTCCTGGGCCACTATTCATATACAGGGTTATCTGCTGCACATGTATGCACTTTTACGTTCTTCTTCGTCTCCTCTTTCCAAACTTAAATCACGCAAGGGGCTGAAAGAACCAGCACACACTGGTCATCCAGGTCAAGCCAGCACATCGAGACGTGGGAGGTCTGCTTGCTTTCTTTTTTTTTTTTTTTTTGCAGGCATCCACACAAGCCCCTCTGATTAATGCCTGTAGAGATGTTTACATGTATCCTCTGAGAATCATACTTCCAGCACACAAAAAAAAAAAAGTCATTAACAATCCCGCATGTCTTTGCACGAGTTGAACAGTTCGTATCAAAGCACTTGTACACTTGACCGTTTGACAGTGAGCCCTCAGGCACTTAACATGAACATGCCTCCAAGTTTATCAGTCATTTTATTTGGATGATGCGCATTTGTGAAATACTATTACTACTACTACTATTTATACCACAAAGCATATTAAACAACAATAGTATTAATTATTTTGATCATTGTTGTAATTACTTACAAAAAAGTAAACATTTATGTATCACCTAACATAAATTTCATGTCTTCATTATGTGAGTGGAGGGTTTGTGTACAACTTTCTGATTTTGTGTACAATAAACTGTCAGAAAACATAAACAGAATCAAGTTCCTTGAGTCCAAGAACCGCTTTTTTTGTATGTTTATTCTATTTGAATCATTGCTATATCACCAGATCTATGATATCATAGAAAAGTCACTGGAAGTCCTCACATTAGAAAAAGTGCAACTTAGAAATGTTTGTAATTTTCCTTTGATAAATTACTTAAGCACCCAACAAGAAGCTGTAATGTGTTTAGGAAAAGGGTGATTTGAGCCTCACTCTCTCACTTGATATCTCAGTTGCCGGTCTCCAGCATCTCTGATATTACTTGCGTTTGTCCGTTGTATGTGATTGCGTTATCTCTGTGGAGCCCTTCCCTTCCCAGCTAGTTGGAAGAAACAAGCTCCTAACTGTTTGATGAAAGGCATCCAGTTAAGAAGAAACATGTAGGTCCTGATGTAAAATTTGTCTCCTGACAACGCTGGTGGTCACGGCGGCCCACAGCACAGCACATTCTCATGGTGTGAGAAGTCCACTTAAGCCT
The DNA here is from genome assembly GCF_933228915.1 of Telmatherina bonti. NCBI lineage: Eukaryota > Metazoa > Chordata > Actinopteri > Atheriniformes > Telmatherinidae > Telmatherina > Telmatherina bonti. Next base: position 19,508,183 of record NC_136625.1, read on the forward strand.
CTGAGACATGGCCACAGCTCTCTATTAATTCCTTTAGTCATTAATAGCATTTTACACAAAGTCTTTCGTATATTGTTTTAATAGGGGAGCGGAGCTGACGTAAGGAGAGAGCAGTGTTCTGATGGCTCAAAAGGGAGGGGAGACCAAAAGGTTTCCATTGTCTCAAATGAAGTTGGCAGTGAAAGTGGTTTACTTGGATTCTCCCTGCATGGTGTAATTTGTGAGTATTATATTGATAACCTGCATTCAGCCTCACTCGTGTGTTTGTCTGTTCTCTGCTGTAATAAGAAATGATGGCATACATAACCTCAGCCAAAGGGAATAAGATTTCAGCCAGACACTTAAGTGAATCACCAACTGTGTTGCATGTGAAGTGTACATTTGCGTGACTTGTTGTTTATTGCCCACATTCAACTTCGTGACTGTCTTCCATATTTGTGCCAAGTCTGAGGCCACTTTCCTAAATCTCTCCAGTTTGTTGGTAGAGAAAGTGGCTATAGTTCTCCTCTGACTTATTCTGATCCATTTCACACACACACACACACACACACTATATGTAAGGCTTGTGCTCTACACTGTGTGTGGCAGAAGTTACTTAAAATTTACCAAACTTGCCTTTTTTTTCTTTCTTCCATGTTTATTTCTTTATTCTTTAGAGGGATTTCCGTATTCATTTTAAGATCAGGAAAAGTTTTAACACAAGCAAACTTTGTGTCAGCAAGTCTAAATGTTCAGTTTGTAGTGCCCGGTATGGAAGCTTTGTGTATTTACATCTAGCTGTAGCTCTTTATTTTTGTGTTTGTTTTCACCGTTCTCACATGAACACCAACACTGCTGATGTTATGAGACTTCCAAGACAGATAATTTTTCTTCTAATAAAAGTGTCTGGGTTATCATGAAGAGAAAAATCCTTCATAATTTACCTGGCATCAGAAATCTTGATTTCAGTATGGATAAGTGTATTCCGGAGATTACAATATTTTCAGTACATTTCTTCCACTGGCCCATAGTCCTTACTTCCCCCTGCATGTTGTATTTGGTTTTTTTTTTTTGTTGTTTTTTTTGTCTGAGCCTGTCAGTGTGTAGCAGATCTATAGTTTAGGTCTCAGACTTATTCAGAAGCTTTATACTGAAGGTTTGCAGAGGTCAAATAAGCTGGTTCACAATTTGTCAAAGGTGGCCCTACCCATAGGTCCTTTAAATTTTATGGCAATGCCAATCAAATTTACAAGCGGGACCTCTGACCATTTGAGGGAATTATTCTGCTTTTATGAGTTTAATGCTCTGAATTCTTTGAAAAGGTTTTTTTTTTTCTATAGTTTAAGAAGATTCGACGATTAACTCACAAACCTCACTTTTCACATGTGGCAACAAGCATCTCCAGAGCATGTTATTGTTTCTCTCTGAATGTTGTTTGAGAATGGGACAATAACGCTATCTGCTCACCGCTTCTCCTTTATTACTCACCTTTCTGCCATCTCCACATCCACCCATGAGACCACATTTATTTTTTGTTGTACTTGGTCAACTTTCTAGACATTCTTGTCCTGGAATCAATGCTGAATGTCAAGGGTTCAGTTGGCCCTGTGTAGTCCAGTGTTGATTTAATGCTGCTGCCTGCTTTGCTAGGTGGTGATAAGCAGCCATCTTACATTGAATAGCATGGCATCAAAATACTCCAGAGCCAAACTTTGGGAATTTATCAACTCGACCACTCCAGCGTTTATTCCAGTTATTTGTCTTTTACATTGACCCCTCTACATTCACAAAGCTTTTACAGAAAACGTGTTGACATGCAGTCCCAACAATCTGGTCAGCTGGATGCTCTGGTGCGTGATCAGAATGCCACCCTGTTAGAAACTTGTCTCACTGGAACCCAGGGACACATACTATCACACATCATGTATGGTAGAAGATGTGGCGTGGATTTCTGTGTTCTACGGCCTTACCGACTCTTTTAACATCAGCTTTGGTCAAAATCAGTTGTTTTAATCACTCACAAATAAATCTTCTCTTGTTCATGAACACAATATTCTGCAGTAAATGAATCCTCTTAGATACAAGCATGTCTACTCTGAGAAATTATATAGCGCCAGCCAAGGCATGGGCTGCTTAGCCTTGTTACAGCAAGATGAGAGAAAACTGTTCCTCTTCCCTTTGCCTGGAGCTTGATCATTTGAAAAGCTTGATGAGAGTACTTCTTATCTACCAGCCACCCAAACACCGTTCTGTTTTCATATGAGAGATGCATGATCTTCTTGCAACAATTCCAGAGATACTATGAGTATTCACATGAGCATCTATTCGCACCATTATGTTACTGAGTTTCTTGCAACTACCAGACTCTCAATATCAAACAGTTTGCTGACATCTCAACACGCTCAAACAGACACACACCGGATTTGGTTCAGTGTCACATTCAGTGTTGCGCAAGTTACTGAAAATAAGTAACTAGTTTCAGTTACTAGTTTCTTTATTCCCAAAGTAACCCAGTTACTTTTTGATTACTTACACAACTGAGTTACTGTTAAAAATAACTTTTTACTTACTTTTTAAAAAGAGCATTCTTGAAAATTTGCACAACGATATTCTTATAACTTAAATAGTCTTGCACAAAAGACAATACAAACTGAAACACAATTAAACTTTTCAACATTTATTTATTGAAGTCATTTATTTAGTTATGCTGGCTTTGTAACGGTCTCTCTGTTACTCCCAATTCCCATTTAATGCAGGTCAGTTCACACCAGGAGTGTGTCAAATGTAGAGTACCTGCAGGTATAGCCTGCAGAAGTGTATCTCCAAGATCACAAAATCACACATTCTTTTAAGTGACATGTATATGGCAGCCCTTGATATTCTGAACATTTTTATTATTATTTTTATTGAAACAATCAATGGTCTTGGTATGGCAGGGATGGACCTGACAGGGGAAAAGAAAAAGAGAAAAGAAGAGCAAAGAAAAAGAAAAGAAAAGAGCGTGTCTAAGCTGTCAAAAAGACACAGTATTCGCAAAAACAATAAAAACTACTATAGTATTACAGTACTGCAAGATATATAAAGTGGATTAATAATGATATGCAAAGAGATAAACAAGTAAACGTACACACACAACCATTTATCAAACATACTTGCAGAGAGACTTAACAAATGAACGACAGCAACATTTAGTAGGAAGTAGGTAGAAAGATGAATACTTTTGTGAGCATGCTCTATGAATGTGCAACCTGTGGTCATGCAATCTATAATCAACTCAGTACTGGTAAGGGGAGCACGACCACGGTCCGAAGCGTCAGGGAGGAACCAAAGGCCCCCAGGGCACTGCCGGCCCACCGAACACAGAACCCAGGCAGCCAAAGAAAAAGCGCTGCTGTCCACTTCCATGACAAATGTCTCATCATCCATGATGGATAGCAAAAACACTGAGACCTGCTGACCAACTGAATTCTAACCTGTGTCACCGGTAATATTGACTAAGTTCAGAGATAGCAAATCTACACAGGGAACTTTGTTTTGAAATTTAGCAGATGTTTTACACCAGTGTCTGATTTCCTGTATTGCTTTTTCTAAACTACTGAGCTCAATGTGTTCTGTAAGCATGCTTCATCAAAAATAGACTGGGTGTGTATTTTTAGTGGAGAGCTGTGACAAGGCATTTCTGGGATGCACCTGACACACTCCGTAGTGTGCCCGCTGTGAACGGCACTTGACTAAAATGGTTGCGATTAGCTGCAGAGACTGCTGCACAGCTTGAACAAAAATTGCCTTTGAAGTGTAAATACACCCCCTTCTTTTTGCATAACTTTACCCACCACCAAATTTTAAAATGGGCCAGAAACTACAGGTGTGGGGGTGTTAGGTCTGGTGGGGATAACGACGAGGAGAGTTAGTGAATCCTAAATGTACAGAAATGACAGACTACAGCTTTGTGGCTACAAGCAACTACCTGGAAATATTCGGATTCACATTGCACCTGCAGCACAGAGCGCCCTTTAAGATGGACGACTTTCCTCTCCAGAATCCCCACAGCTACTCAACACAGTGATGAAAGAACAAGGTGGTTCCTTCCAGGTATGACGACTGCAATGCTCTCCTCTTTGGTATTCCCAGCAAGAGCTTACAGAAACTTCAGTACATTCAAAACAGTGCTACTAGCATCCTGATTAGGGAGAAAAACATTATATCAGGCCCATCCTTCACCATCACTGGCTTAATCTGCAGGATCCAGTTCAAAATCATAGTTCTAACACATCTGTGTATTTACGACAACACCGCACCTTATTTAAAAAAAAAACTTCATACACCACTGTCTAACCACATGAAACCTCCACTCCAATAACTCTTACTTATTCCAAGCACCCATGACAAAGCTGCCAGACTGCAGCTGTCTGAGCTTTCTGTGCTGTAGCATCGTACATTTTCTTCCCATTAGCCTGAAGTCCCTAGTAAGTTTAATATAAGAAACTCACAACTTCTTTGCAAAAGCTTTCCACTGGAGTGCCTGCTCTTTTAATCTCTACTTTGTCAAACTAAAACCTGGTTGCTTACCTGTTTATTTTTGGTTTGTCTTGTTGTTTTAGGTGTTTTTCTGTTAAAGTTGTTTTTAATTCAGTAGGATGCTGGAATTGTCTTTTAACTTAAAAATGGGTAAAAGTTAAACAATTTTTTTTCTTTTTTTTTTTTTTAACCACTGTCCCAATCTGAAATCTGGTGGGGGTTTTTTTTGTTGTTGTTTTTACATTCATGGAGGTGGAATACAAAATTGATATTTGAAACTGTTTGGACACTGTTCCACACTGACGCTGTTTTTGTGAACGAATCTAGAAAGGACAAAAAAATTGATTGCAGGGAAATAAATGTGTAATTTTTAATTGTCAAATTTAAACTTCTTACATTGTTTATCTCTATACCCTTGTCAGACTCACATATATCTGTCTATCTGAATTTTCAGTCTTTGCGGGATAAGAAATGTGCCATTTCTGACAACAAACCTACAGCACAGCAACAAATCAGGTTTTCTGTGCATGTCTTCTGTACCCAAATCAAGCAGCCTTGTGATGTCTGGAGCCGGAGTTCTGCAGCGTGCAGCACATCAGCAGACGATTGTTAACAGCATCAGTGGGTTTTCAGACAACAGTGTCTCTAAAACTGGGAGGAGGTGTTCAGACAGCAACGATTAGAGTCCCATCTGAAGAGTGATCATCATTTGAGTGCCACTTTTATATACTTTCCCACAGCCTGTCCCCAGCCCGTTGGGACTTGCTGATGCTATCTACTGCCAAATGTGTTTACCTAAAATGTTAGAAGAAAAGCAACTGGAAGAAAACAAAGTCATGTAAACCACATGAAAAAAATCTCAAACTGTACCATACTCACGCTGTTATATGTCATTTGTAAATTATGATCTGGTTGTTTGATTTTCCCAGAGTCTTAAGAGACAAAAGATCCCCCAAAAGTCCATATTATCTATAACTGATACAAGTGGAGCTAATCCAAACACTGGCCCACCCTGTGATTGAATTTAATTACAGATGGCCTTCCTGACAACTGATTTACTCAAGCAGCATTTGCGTCACATTCAACGAAATTTTTTAAAATGTAAGTACTAGTCATATCTCTGACTGGAGCTACTGAACTTGGCTGTGACAAACTAACTGACCATGATTTTAAGGTAAGGTTGGGTTCAGCTCAGATCAAGGGGTCATATCCTTCTCTATTTGTCAAGTTGATCTACTGCTGGCAACATAATTGAAAGGCAGGACGTTGTCGGACTGCCGGCACAAGCACTTTACAGTGTTGTTTTCTTTGGGTGCAGAGTGAATCTCAGACTGCTTCTTTTCTCTTTTTCCCTGTATGGATTTCACATTTGCATGGAAATATCTTTCTTGTGTGTTTGGATTTCCATTGTGTGGACAATATAAAAGGCGCTGGGATGGGATGTGGGAAAAGGGAGTGTGCAGTTTGCTTAAGTGCATGTTTTGATGTCTGTTTGACAGCCTTGGTCAGTGGCTGATGTCAGTGCATACACAAAGTTAACGGCCATCCTCTTTCCTACTCTTAAATTCGCTGAGGGAAACCAGCGTAAGACTGCTACTGCAGATATCCTGCAGTATAAAAATGTGGAACGCATCCAGTGCACACAATGTTCAATCATTATGTGAAAACTGGAAGACTATAAACAGCCAAAAAATTAAACATTTGCGGTTGCAATGATATAAAATTACTTGAAAAGCTTCAAACTGATCAAGAATCTGTGTAATGCGGATTGTAAACTTGCTGGCCCTTTCATTTGAGAAGAACGGTTAGTGGTTCCTTAAACACTGTTTTGAAAGGAAGTATCTCCGTCAAATGATTTGTCCTGACAAATTGTGGTCACAGACCAGTTGAGGAAATGATCAGTGAGCAATGTTCACCAAAGCATTTTTCTTAAGTGGAAATAGATGCCTTTTTGAAATGTACCTGATTTTTATTTAAGTGCAAATTATTTGCAAATCGCTCAGATATTCCGATGACCGCTCCTTCGCCCAAAACAGCAGACACTGAAGCAAATGTGGATACTGGGATTTAATTAAAATTACATCAATAAACATGCTCTGTTTCTCTTTTTTAAACAAGCACATCTGCCCTCTTCAGTCATGTTTGTGACTTGGCTCAGGAGTTTGTCATGAGTTCACGAAGGTTCATGGCAGAAAAGGAGAGCCTTGCTGCCTCAGAGCATGACAAGTACTTGAACACCTCATCTAGTCTGCTTCATGACCTTATGTAAAGCCTTTGACCAATTCCGGGTGTTGTCTCCAGACTAAACTTCCTAAAAAGAAAAAAAAAAAACAGCATGCGTACTTTCCAACATTCTTCTCTGGGTTTCCCTCTTTATTGCTTTTTCCGGCTTCTTTTCGTTGAATAAATCTTTGTATGAATATGAGGTGTTTAATAAGTGTGCACATTTCCTCTGTCACAGGAAATAATAAATCCCAGCTCATTATTTCAATAAACAAAATGTACTGCAATCCCTCACCAGCTAATGACAGAAAAGTGTGTTTGGCACATGCATGAAACAATGATATGCCAGGTGCTGATATTTTCGAAAGGAACTTCTTTGGCATAAAACAAGGCGACCATAATTTTACTCGACACCAAAGAACAGAGAGCGAGATTTTTTTTTTTTTCTGGGTTATAATAATGAAATGACCTTGTGTAAGTCTGGTCATCGACTAAATATTGAAGCATGAGGGAAAGAACCACAACTATAAATAAATAAACACATAAATAACGTCAAGCCACCTGCAGCCAGCTCTGCAGGCCTGAATGGAGGTAAAACTGAACCCTATACAGTGTTAAAGGTATGAGGCTGTTGGCACAGAGGACATGAATACCTTTCACATCCCAGTGACTGATGTCACCTCAGCAGGCTAAATAAAGCCATCCTGGGTCTTGTTACACATGCAAGTTATCCGAATGATTAAACTTTCAACTTCTCCCTAAAGTCAGACAGACTCCAGACAGAGGCCAGTTTTTATGCAGGATACTAATTATAGCACAACACCAGATTATATTTTCAGCTCTATCATTTTAAGGGTTATGAAAAAAGCATTTTTTTGTGTGTCAAAGTGAAACAAGGTGCTTGATTATACCAAGCCTTGTCCAATAGTAAGGTATGTTATAGCGTTTCTTAAAAACTGTCCAAAAAAAAAAAAAAAAACTAGAAAACTGGACTCATTTCTGAACCGTTTGGTTGTAATGACCACTACAAGTTAAATAGCTGAAGAAATTCAACACCTCTTAAAGCAACATAATATTCCAAAAGTGGACTTTTTTTTTTTTTAGCAGCAAGTTACTCATTTTATTGGTAATCAAAAGTGAAAAGGCCCTTGTTTTGAGAATAGCATTCTTGTACGAGACTATGAAAGTTTTGTGGTTTTCTAAATATCAGACTGATACTTCATTAATCCCAGATAATTATTTCAAGAGAGGAAAACGGATCCATGTATTTTGGAAACACAGCTTGAGCAAAACCATTACTTTTGTGATTAAACCATTTGATGACAGTTTCTCCTGTCTGGTGCAAATTGAAATGATATATGTTTTTGCCAGTTTAGTACTCGTTCTGTTCCTTTTCTTTGCTCTTATTCCTCTTTGTTAGAGGACCAATGTGCAGAGTCAGCATCAGAGGATTGAGTGTCATCCTCAAGGACAAGCAGGGTGGAGGCTTGCCAGAACCATGGCTGAACCTGGCTTCTCCAGTTAAAGGCCAGCTGTCCCCCAGCTCATTCTGTAAGCCTCCTGACCGCAGCAACAGTAGTGCCAACATGGGATGGAAAGAGAACCACTGGGCCCATTGTAAAAGACAATAGAACATATTAAATGAAATCTCAACTGTCTGGTTCTCTAACACTGAACACCACAAGTCAGATTTACAAAAAGATCCCCGGTTCAAATGTTTTGCTTGGTTGAGGGAAACGCCATTCATCCTGTTCTTCCTTCTGGGTAACGCTTGTCTGTCACTGTTAAATGACAAATAAATATCTGCCTTACACACAAATGCACTAATGGCTAACGCTGCATGAAATGGGTAAGGCAGGAATTTTTCTTTATTATTATTTATTTATTTGGGAAGGACCCAGCTTCTTCTGACCTGGACATCATTGAGGGATTTGTTGACACTGTTTGATGACCCAGTATACTGAGGATTCGTGTCAATACAGTTTGAAAACAAATTGGGGAACTGTACATTCTGCTTTTATTACTTATCGGCCAAGTCACTATTTGATCCCTGAAGTCTGGATATTGTTTTGTTTTTTTGACAAATTTTCCAGTGAATTGGATTCAACCTGCTATCTACATGAATATGACTCCAGTGTAAAACCTGAAACTCTTTCTTTAAATATGTAAACATGGATTTGATAATGCCAGGAATCAGCGCAATGATGGCATTATATTCAGCCTTCTAATCCGAACTGTCTGCCAGTCATTTCTTTCAGGACGCAAACTTCCACTGGGTGACACCAAGAGTCTTTTACTGTGTGATCTTAGTACTGTCTGGTCAGTTTGAGCCATTTCTTGTGTTTGAGCATAAATGGACTCTCTCTCCCACCCCTGGACCTGTTCCACACAGCCAGGGTGAAGCTCCAGTGGCTTAGGCCACTGGTGGCACCTGTCTCCTCTTCAGCGCCAGGCTGGGGAGACTGCCCTGCTACTCTTGATCCCTGAACTAATTATTTTCAAAGCAGCTGGGATTTAAATTGCTCCAAGGCAGGCGCCAGTGGCACTGCGGCTCTCCCAGGAAGCAGATTTTCTGGCTTTTTTCTTATGCCTAGTTGGCAGAGATTGTCACCACAGATATTAGGGGTGTTCCAGCACCAAGAAGCACAGAAACCTGGCAACAGCCTTGGATTTGACATTGTACTTTCAGATTTGATTTAGAAATTGTCCCAATGATTGCAGTGTTTGAACTTTCAGCTCAACAAGTTATTTGGCAAAACTATCTTGTCCTTGCATGTCTTCAGTATACTAATACATTCCACTGTATAGTCATTCAACACTGATGTACCGCAGTAAAAACTCATGAGAACACAGTGAAAATACAATGAAAAACTCTCAATTTTTACTTAAACTGGTGTAGTAATAATAATAATAATAATAATAATAATAATAATAATAATAATAATAATAAATATAAAATAATTAGAAAAAATACATACAAAAGACAAAATATCAGATATTTAATAGAATACATATTTAAAAAAATAAATAAATAAAATTAAGTTGTTGTGGTTGTATTTTTAAATGGACAGACACGTCTCACCTTACCAATATGCATATGTTCAAATAAGTGGCAACAAATAAGTAACATGACTTGGTTAACCCAGGAAGAATTTTTTGAATTTGAGAAATTTATTGCCCACTATACACAATTTCATCATATTATTCCTAAATTCTAGTATGATAAAATGACCTATAAAGCTTCATGTATCATCGCAGTAAAACTAGACATGATGAGGATAGAAATGCTATGTATGCTCAGGAACACTTAAAGACTTATATAAACACATCTGCCTTCTCTGGGCCTGAACTCATTCAAGATGGACTGAGGTAAAGATAAAAACTGAAATTCCTTTTTCGTAAACGTTGACACAGCATAATTTGGTACAAAGAGGAAAGGCGCTATCTGGCTTTTTCATCAGCAGAGTTCAAAGTCCACCATCCAGACTGATTCAATGCACATGGCATATGTAGCTTGCACATCAGTGAAGGTAGCCGAATGTTGAACAAATGGGTTTTTGCAGCAAAATTTGCAGTCATCCAGATTTCTCTGTCAGCAAAGGGTTTGTTTCAGTAAGACTGAATATCACATTCTGCACTTCTTATAACAATTCTTTTATCAAACCATTGGAAATCATTTTGTTTCACAATTACAGCAACATATCTCTTTATGTTTACTCCTGGGAATAAAGCACCTGTCCCAAATAATAGTTTTGTTTATATTTAGCCTAGTTTATATTTTATAAAGTGCCAAGCTCATATTAAATTTGTCAAATAATTAAGACATTTTAACTGATTATCTACAGATTCATGAAATCAGATCACACAGCCTTTTTACGAGTGCCTTGTAATGTCAGTGTTTTATGACCAACACGTCTTCATAAATAAGTGCACTGAAGGAATAAAAAAAATACAGTAAATGGATTTGCAGAATGTCTTTTAATTATTATCCCGGTAAGCTAATATAAAATCAAAGCAGTTTCTATTTTCTATGCATTTGCTCAGATTCCTCCAAAGCTGTCGCCACAACCAGGATGTAAAAACTACCCATTTTAAATAAGTGATATGCTATGGTTCAATAGACCGTAAAACACACAGGAACTTGAACTGTGACCTTCTCCGTACAGTGGCCTATTCTCTTCTCTCTTTGTTTTGTGCAGAAGTCAACTTGGATCATTAATTTTATGGGCTCCAAGGGCCTCTGAGCCTTCTTTGATGTTTTCTGATTTAGTACACTCAACATTCCATGTATGTATTTGACATCACTCTCAACCATGAAGTCACAGACAAATAATTCATTTTCAAGAACCACGTTGTCTAAAACGTTGGCTCCTTGCAATCCAACAGTGTACCACCTTGATAGACCCCCAATGTTTGTAATATAAGGCAGACTTGTTGGGGTTGAGAGTATTCTTCACTTGAGCCACTTCCATACATCCAAACAGAACATGGTGCCAAGAATCTCCTTTTAGTTTAGCGCCAGCTACAGACAAAATATTTTAGTCAGAAAAATTCAAGATATGTCTGACATGATGATGATTTAATACATTTTAAATAAACACAGTGTTTTAGACATTTAAAGAAAAAGCCAAACTTCAGGTGTGTTCCAACTTTATTTTTTGTGACAGTTTAATTGGACAACAGTAACATTATTATTTGTTAACTATTTAAGGAAAAACCTTGTTGTTATTCATTTGGAGACGTTTCTATGGTCATTGCAACTGTTCGAAACTGTATGGAGATTTTCATTTGGGTTATAAGCCACACATACACGGGGAGAAAAAGGAAGGAAAAAAATGCACCAGCCTCACAATTCACAGCTGAAGATATCACAACTGTGTCAGAAAGCTGAAGCTCAAACATATTTAAACAGTTTTCTGATGTTATTTGGCACAGACGCTTGATCGGATAATCATAGATTGTACTACAAAAGATTTAAATCCAATATGATCTATTTATTTAAATGTCATCTATCAGATTCCTTTAGACCACGGACCAGGTCAACTTCCCCCCCCCCCCCCCCCCCCCCAGCTGTGCAGTGGTTCATACTTGATATGTTGAAAGCTTGATGTCAGATAAAATTACTTCAGCTTAATTGATTCTGTATTAAGGAAATTTGCACGTTATTTCATGCAAACAATGAGTATTTTACTTGGTCAGATTGCTGTTCAGGAAATAATTGTTTGTAACAATGACACATTCAGTTGCACGCAGGTTAATGGAAGCAGGTGTATATCTGAAAGAGGCTTCAGTCTGAGTTTCCCTGGCAAAAGGTGACTGATTTTAGTTAGTTTTTAAGTTTTGCATTACTTAGACACACACGGTCAACAGTCATTTTGAAATATTAACTTGCATGTTATAGCCTAAGGGCTGGTGTCCGCTCAACTTTTTTGCCAGTGGTTATTAAAAAAACGTAGGGAGCTCATGGCATAGTACATGTGGCTGCATCACACTTTGTTTTCCAGAAAGTTCTGACTTTTTTTTTTTTTTTTTTTTTTTTTTTTTTACCTCTCTCAATAAACTTGAAATTTTTTAGAAAGGTTTTGGTGCCATTATATCTTATGTTTAGACCAATCCAATGACAGTAACTGTTAATCTCACAACTATGAGAATGTGTAGGCAAATATTTCTGGCTCTGCATCCATGCAGAATGTAGCTCATGTCCTACCAGACAGATTTCCTCACAAGTCCTGTTTAAAGAAGTGTCCTTAAATTATCATATTTTCCTCTGCCTATTTAAACTGCTATTATGAAATGTTTACACTTTCCAATCTGGCAGGTCCATCAAGAAATGTGTTTCCCTAATTGAACAACTGGCAAGGGTGTAGTTATTTCTTATTGGTTACAGGTAAAAAAGCCTCACAGTTATCCACTCTGCATCCCAAAGGGATCTTAAGAAAACAAACCACCATGTTTGACCTTTGCAGAGACTCTTGTATCAACAGGCTCTTCTTACAACTCATATCAGCTTGCACTGAAGTACAAACAAAGGCTCAGTAATAGTAACCAAATAGACAAGCTGGGCAGAGGTCTGGCGTGGGCTGGGAGGCATGAACATGGGGCAGATTTACACTTTTTATCATATGAAGACTCATTATATACAACCATTGGCTCAAATTGATGCTTGGACAGTCCCTGAGATGACATTGTTGTGAAGTTGTGCTACACAAATAAAGTTTAATTGAAGTTAAACTGAATTAAAAGGGTTTCTATGACTATCTGTTGTCTGTTAACAGCCTCAATATTGCCATTAAAAAATTGTATTATGTGGTTACGGTCCTCACATTTGATATGAAAGGTCATAGTTTTCCAGCTTATATTTAGAGTGACACTGCAGGGGATGGTACTGCCAGGAGAGTAGCCCATTACAACTGATTTTATAAATATTTTGGCTTAGCCACATTAAGCTGATTTTGGTACTTTACTCTGCTGGTCTGCTGTGAACACTTGAGTATAAATCAGCTTAATTTGTTCTGTGCCACTCTGTGGTGGAGTATAGCATTCTCCCAAGATAATATAAATGCCTGGTTTTGTAGTTATGTCATCATACGTTTCATTTTAATATTATTCATTTGTGGATGTAGGTTTTTTTTTTTTTTTTTAAATGACTGGCATTTCTGGTATTTTTTTTGGATTTGATCGCGTGTCTTTTGAGCTGCTGAACACTAGGAAAGCCTTCCGTCATCGGCTGGGAAAGTTTGAACAGATTTCTGATAATTGATTTGGGAAGGAAAGACCCTGGACAATCCTGGCAGTTGCGATTTATAGGTGGGTAAATATCCAGTACCAGGTTATTGTGGCGAGACAGCGGAGATGTTGTGGTGAAGGGCTAGGCTAAACTCTCAGGGTGAAGTGCAGTGATCCTTGCGGTTGACTGAAAGAACAATTACTGGAAGATTAAAAAGGCCTTTCAGGAGAAAACATGATCAGCGCCATAAAGAGTTGAAATAGAGATGTTTATTTTTCCATCGAACGCTTCACTCCAGTTTAGATGGTAGACATTTTTGTGGAGTTCAGAAAAAGAATAAAAACAAAAGGGATGCAGACGAAAAGACTGTGGTTCATCTCTGACCCCTGCTCTCAAGGTGCCGCTTTGACCACGCTGCAAAATGGATCTGATTCTAATTTAAATGAACCCAAAAGGGTGTGTGCGTTTCATACCAAGAACTTGACATCAGCTATAGTAGATGTTGAATTATTTTACAAGATAACTGAAAGCTTGCCTCCTGTGGCACTTCAGCAAAAAGTGAGATGAACAAATTCCAAGAACTATTCCGACCTGTGGGACGATGAATGTTCACACAAAACATGGGTATTTCTTAGGTAAAAGTTGAGATAGTTCAGCCTTGATAAAAATGATTGACTATAAAAGGATCGCTTAGGAAAAATATATTCTGCATGTTTGCTCTCCTGCAAATACGAATACCCAAATATTTACAGTGATACCTATCAGAAGCCCCTCCTTTTCTGTTCATCAGTGCTGCGATTCAATCTGCAGAAAGCCTATTACCCTCACTAGTCTCTCCCTCACTATCTTGGGCAAAATTCTTAACACAGCCAGTGACAAGCTGGTCACACAAGTATTATGTTTTATGTTTTCCCCATTGCTGTCTAATGTTTCACATTGAGGTTGGGACCATCAAGCAAACTACAGCTCACAAAAGAATGGGCCCATTGATTCTCAGAGGAATAATTTTAGTGGAGGGAGTATTTAGCACAGGCCCAGCTAGAGAGAGCTATTAGCTGCTTCTCCAGCTCTGTGATCCATGACTGCGAAGGCTCAATGTGAGGAGAGAAAGGGGACCCTGGCCTGGCACCGTATCCATACTTGTTTCACCCCTCAGCCGATCTGCTGAAGTCCTGTTTCTTCTAATCCATAAATGTATCGCTCCCTTCTCTTCTTTTTTTTTTGTTTTTAAATAACTGTAAAGCATGAAGCAAAGCAAGATTTAGATATCTTGTATCATCATTTCACAGAAATGTTATTCCCTGTTATGATGGGGGGGGGGGGGATTTGAATAGATCTGTTGGATCAGTTTAGCAACCTTACACAGCCATGATACAAACAGTGTTGGTGTTCAGGAAAGCTTGGTATTTGTTTCTGTGCATAAACCAGACCCTCAGAGATTGGACCTGAATTCCTCATTCTCAGGAGAAACCAAAGTGGTCCATCATTACCTCCTCCACACTCCCCCTTTTCCCATTTCAGCACCACACTGAGCTAAGATATCAGCTAACACATTATCCTCTTAGTCCTGGAGACTGATAGCCAGCGAGGGCCTCGAGCCAGGAGCAGCCACACAGGTCAGGGAATAAAACTGGCATCACAGTTACTGCAACAGTAAATTTAACACAGATCAGATTTTGCTCAGTTGTTGATCTTTTAAACATTTGCACTGTATTTAGATTGCACACATTATTTGCACTGTTTAAAATAAATTGTTACAGTAAAAAAACAAAAAAAAAACAACAATGTTTTAATCAAACAATATTTTTATATTTTTAAAAGGCAATAGACATTCAAATCAGTGATTGCAGAAGTATAAATTCATAGAGGATGTATGCTGCAAAATTAGCTCCACCCTGTACATTGTAAGGTTACCCTAACATTACAATACATGAAAAAGAAACATCATACCATTATTCCAATATCACTGGATATCAGGTGACATTATCCTGTTGGTGTTGCCCACCATGACTGGCTTTTTCAAGAACATTTGATTATATTTCTTGGCTCGGGTCACTGTAAGTAAACAGATGAAGCCGAACCCAACAGGTTTTTATGATTAAGAGGACAAAGTCAGGAGGGTTTTATTCCACAAAGCTTGCCAAGTCATTTTATATCACTGCAACCATCCAGAAACTGAATTTATAAAAGGACATTAATAGCCGTCAATATAAAAGAAACAAAGCGCCATAACAGCACAGAGATGCTTTAGAAACAAATCTGGCATTCCTCAGGCAATGTTTTTAGCCAGAACTCAAAGGCATCTTATGTAACAGCTCACGTCCTACAACTGACATGTCACGCAACTAAAAACACTGGAGCAGACCCACATGTTGGCAGCAGCCCAAGATGCACCTGCACTGTCAATTACTCAACAAGTGTACTTCTCTGCTAGTCTAGACAGCCAACACCTGCTGCACATTAATCTCTAATGGCCCCTGCTGCTGGATATTCCCAGTTAACAAGACAGCATCTGATTGCTGCACCTTTCCCTCCAGTACACGCTCCTCGGCTCGCTTTGCAGAAGCTAGCATGTTCAGCTTAACCAAGTGATACTTGTCACTGAGTGTGTGGTTTGGGGCTCTGAGGGGAAAGCCAGGAAGGTGGCAGATCCGCTTCACATGAATTTGCCTTTTTGGCAGCAGCAACGTCAGCTTGGATGAAATTGAACACCTCCACACAGCTTCACTGGAAGGTTACAGTGTTTCTGGATGTGGTCCATGGAGGCATGATCCTCGCCAGCCACCTTCTTCAACAGCCACACAGTGATGTCATTATTCCCTGCAGTCACAGCTCAGAGCTGGCCACGAATGAAAAGTAATCGCACTTTGAGTTCCATACTCACATTTTAACGACTTCCCATTTTTAAATACCACCAAATGCTGTGTGTACTGTGTATCCTTTTGCTTGTGGACTGCATATAAGCAGATATAAACAAGTGGAACGTAATCATTCTTAAATCACCTTTAAAGGGTGCTTTCATGTTTTACAAAAAGTGCTTTTGGAAAGATAGTTGACGTGACATGCTTTTCTAGCACACACTATCTGACCTTTGATTCTGAGGAAAGGAAATTCTGCAGGGCTTCACAGTAACAAATTTACTTTTTAGAACAACAAAGCTGAAAAAGTAAACCCCTCATTAGAAGAAAGTTCACCAAGATCTCGACAGACAGCTGTGTAATCTGACAGAAATCAACACTTTGCTTGTATAGCTATATGACTGACTAAAACATATTGTTTTATTAAATGCCATGAGTCATACAACAGCTAACACACCTGTTTTATAATGAATTGTATATTTTGGCTGGACTAACAAATGGTGCAGCTAGCTCTTCCTACATCAGCTAAATGCTGAACAAGCTGTGAAAAGTAACTAGAATCGTATGTCATTATGAATCTAAGTGCCGATGTCAGTAAGATTGCAATTGAATGAGAGAGTATCGAAGAGCCAACCTGATTGTGTGAAATATTCAAAAGGTCTCAACACTTCTTTACATGTCCACAGCACATCAGTGTCCAAAATAAAGTGCCAGGACATGGCTGTTTGCTATGTATTCCCAGCATCATCAGCTATCAAATCACCTGTTCAACCTACATAAACTGTTTATTCTGTCTGCACTTGTTGTCAGAAAAATGTCAACAGTAACAGCAAACTATGGATAGCAGCAACTCACTTGACAGGTTGTGAGCAAAAAGTTGCAATATCTTTGTAAAGTAATGAAGTTTTGCTCTGTAATGACACCACTTAGCTCATGTGGCACCACAACATGGATGTCCAAACTTTCCTTTTCCTTGGCCTTTCTTTCAGCTTCTCCATGGGAATCTCGAGGTGTTCCCAGGCCACACTGTCCCTCCAGCTTGTCCGGGGTCTTCCCCAGACCTCCCAGAACACCTCATAAGGGAGGAATCCAGGCGGCATCCTAACTAGATGTTGCCTTCTCTCATAACAAAGTACATTACACAAGCTTTAGAATTACAAGAAATTCGATGACATTGGGTTGTATGTGAAAGTCCAGCTCCAGGCTTCAGGATTAGTATTGAGGTCTTTACACACTGGGACCAGTTCAAATAAACTACACAAAATTTTGAATGATTCAGAGGTTAATCATCAACGTTTCTGTCTATGTACAAATGCAATGAGAAATTGTGAATAAATGCAGAAAATTCCCAAACAAACTCAAAAAGTGGATTCCACATCAAGCTATGACAACATTGTGCTGATGCTGCAAAAGAGAAGACAAAAAGAGCGCCCTTGGTTCATCCTGTTCTAGAAAAGAGAAGAGAACTTGAAAGTGGAAAACGGCCGCTTCAGTACATCAGGATGTTTGAGGATCTGCTTTCAGCTGTTGTCTCCTTAATTTAAGAAGCAGAGAAGAAATAATAATGCTTGGCTGTTAATGTAACAATGTGACACGTTATTAATTTCACAGCCAATTGAAGCAACAGAATTACTGCAGATGTGTACATGCTCACTGAGCCAGAAGAATTGAATCACAGGGCAGCATTTGGAACAATATTTGTTCAAAACAACCTCATATACTGATATTAAGATGTGGAAGAAATAATGGTGAAACTAAGTTTGAATGAAACAGCAGCAAAACCGGGGATCTATCAGTCAACATACCTTCTCTAATTGGTCAAATATATATTTGTCAGATTCGAATATTTGGGAAAATTTACCTTAATTTGAAAAAAAAAAAAAAACTTTCATAACTGCTGGACGGAATTTCACCATTGGTGTGAATGTTCACATTGATGTGGCAGTGACTTGATAAAAAATATTACCATGTCAAATATTTGGACAAAATATTCGAAGCGCACGTGTAAATGCCTTTAGGGTTGTTGTATTATTTCTCTCTCCTCTTCCTGTTAGCAGCTCTTGGTGTCAGTCGTAGATATCATACAAAAGCTGTCATTTACAGAAGAATGGAAAGAATACCTCACATAAACTGCTATACTTACTTTTCATCACCACAAATAATTTAGTTACTGAGTAACTGACAGCTGTACAAGATGTGTGAAATGTAAAGTAAGCTAGATTGTACGCAGTTTTAGGAGTGAGGAATGTGAGGAATTCTGGACACGGGAATTTTAAAATGCATAATTCACAGTACGGACGGAAATTAGCTGCTTGGCCGAGGTCTGGACTGTCCAGTGATTTGCTAGTTAGATATTTGATCGATGTAGAGGCTATATAGTTTTGTAACCCTATATTTCAAGCTCCTTCTGAAAACCAGAGGAACCACAATCAAGGTGCTGACTGGTTTTCAACTGCATGTCATTGCTATCAGGAATTATAGATTTTTTTTCAACAGTAGAAACATTTTGCATAAAATCTATTATTGCAAATTAAGAATTAACAACACACTGAGAGTGTGGGGTTTCTTCCATATTTGACAGCACCCTCAGTATGCGGGTATAGGCGTAAAAATGTCAGTTGGTGCGTATTACATGACAGCTTAGGTCACAGGTGTCGAACTCCAGTCCTCGAGGGCCGGTATCCTGCAGTTTTTTGTTGTCTCCATGCTCCAGCACACCTGACCGAAAACTTAAAAACAGGTTGACAAGAAGCTGCTGGATGCATTTGATTTTAATCAGCTGTGTTGGTGGAGGGAAACAACAAAAACCTGCCGGATACCGGCCCTCGAGGACTGGAGTTCGACACCCCTGGCTTAGGTCAAAGATATATCTTGGTTGTAAAATTGTAAACCTTCAAATATGCAGAGGTTAAGATTAAAAGGGGTTAGCAACGTGGCCTCACAGCAAGAAGGTTACTGGTTTGACCCTCAAGTGAGGGGAAATTAGAAAATGTATTTAAATAAATGTTTAAATGTTCACTGTGTGTCATCTCTCCTGGGATGGACTGGTAACCTGTCCTGGAAAAAGCTCCAGCTTTCTTGTGATGCTAAATTAAACTAAGCAGTACAGAAAAGTAAATGAATGAATGATTAGTTTAAAATTTGATCTGCAGACACACACGTTTTTTTAAACTATCCCTGTAGGTAAGTGTACTTTCAATTTACCATCATGACATAAAAACCAGTTGAAACAATCCAAGTGTCAATGGTTAGGTTTCATTCCAAATGATCTGATGAGGTAAAAAAAAAAAAAGCTCCACCACTGACTTAACCTTTTAAGGTGCCATTACTTTCACATTTTTAAGGAATACTGTAAATGGAAAAAAATGTTGGCTATGGACCAGAGTTTATGATGGCAGTAAAATGACTCATCTAATTCGAGAATGTAGCATCACAGTTTGGCAGCCATATTAGATTCCATAACATTCACCATGAACTACATGGAGAGGGTGCGGGGTGTTGTTGACAACCACGCCCAATTGCCAACTTCAGCAGCCAATTGTTGACTGCCTGAGTCACGTGTCTAACATCTAGGTGGACATGGCTGCAAACACAGAAATAATTGTTTTTGCACATAACTAGTAAGTGTTATTTCACATATTTCTGTGAGATCAGACCGCAAAGAACAATGAAAAACCACTCACTTTTTTCTATATGCAAGTATGCTACTCTGTTCCAGTTGGGCAGCATACTTATCAAAGACAGAAATAAATTGTGTTTGTAACTGGAAATCCCATATAAGCGCTGGTTCATGTCTACTAGGCCTCCACGATGGTGATGTTTAGCACTGCGCCCTCACAGCAAGAAAGTCACTGGTTCGAGAAGGAGGTTTGAACAGTGGCTTTTCTGTGTGTGGACGTTCTCTCTGGGTGCTCATGGCAGACATGGATGTTAGGTTCATTAATTCTTCTAACTTCTTCCTAGGAATGACTGTTTTGGCCTTGTGACACCCAGGGTGTACCCTGCCTCTTGCCCGATGATTGATGGCATGCCCAACCATTTGGCCCCACCCTTGCTGGTTGTAACACACAAATATGTACAAAGATAATTTTACACAGATCTTTTTTTTTTTAAGGATGAAAAAAGTGAGGGGACATAAAACTGCTGATGACCCAAGGCATTATATCATCTGTCAGACATGGCAGTAGTTATGCTGTTGCTTGGGTGCTTAGCTGTTAATGTAACTGACACGTTATTAATTTCACAGTTGACTGAAGCAACAGAATAAATGCAGATGTGTATGTGTGCACTTAGCCAGAAGAATGAAATCATAAAACAGCATTTGGCTCCATATTGGTTCAAAACAAGCTCATATACTCAAACGATAAAAATGTGGAATAATTGATTGTTGGACATGTTCTTTCAATATTGCCACACAGGTAGTACCAGAGGGTTGAATATGACCCTGTGTAGACTACCTCTTTTTTCAATCGTAGGCGATAAAGGATCAATCAATTCTTTGTCACACCATTAGTCTAACATGAATAAAGGCTATTTGATGAATAAAAATTGATATGAAAATACAAAATGTCATTTGGGATCAAATTAAAAGTTTGGATACACTTACCAATTTAGTTTGAAAAAAAACATTTAAATCCCATAATTTTTACACCCTCATATTAACCACATTATTTTTTCTTACTAAGTTTGGATCCACTCTCATACAGGACTCACTGAGTTATAAAAAGGGTTTGGTTTGGTTCTGAGCGGAGTAGTTCTCTGATAAGAATTATTATTAATATTAGGTTTTTTTGGGGTTTTTTTTCTTTAATTTATTTATTTTTGTGTGTTTGTTTATGGCAGCTTCTGACATTTTTTTCTCTTCATGGGTAAGGAACTAGATCTTCCCTACACAGACTCACAGTTTTCACAAAAAACTAACATTGTGAAAATCTTAGCTTGGTTCTGCATGTAGTACAAATTGGTTAACCAATCCAGGTCTAGCTTTGACCTAGTTAAGCTGGCTTACTGATTTTTATAAAAATGCTCACATTTAAAGGTGTTGACTGAGACAAGAGAAACTGAAATGGTGTTCGAATTTTCAAAACTAAGAAGCAAGTCCTCAAATGTGACACAATGCAAACCTCAGTCATCTGTCAGACTTCAACCCTCTACTGTCTGCATTAAATGCTGACATTGGATGTAGATGCAGTATTATCCATTATTTTTCTGAAATGTGTCGCTGGTGCTTGGGTTTCTTGTGGGTTGAATGGTAAAGACGTGGATCACTGAGATCTGAGATCGCAAGGTGCACTCATCCACCCCGATTTGCTGCAGCCAAGGAATGGAGCTCACACTGACAGCTGCAGCACAGTGTTGAATAAAATGAATGCAGAGAAACACGAGAAAAAAAAGGAGACAGTTGCTCAACCTGTCGACAGCTTCTCCATAATTCAATAAGTCAAGGTGGAGGGCCATTCCTGCGAAGCTGCAGCAGCTCCGTAAATAGCTGTCTAGCACGTTGAGTGTTGCGTTTTGTTTTTTTTTTTCTTCTTTTCCCTTCCCCTGATTATCTCTCTCAACAACCCAGCTAACTGAAAACACAGACGTGAAAAAACACAAGTATCACTGACACAAGGAATGTGTCTTTGTCATGGATGGTTATGCATCGACTGTCCTGTTTTAACATGTTTCAAGAATTTGTATATCTGTCTGCAGGTCAGCACATTTAACAATGTACGCCTTGTTCCATTATCCTAAAAGTGAAATTATTCATCACTGTTTCTTTGTATGATGAGAGCATTTCTCATGTTTACATTGCCAAGGAAACACTGAAAGATATTCCACATATGTCTTTGGTGCACACTGTGCTAGAAAACCACTGAAATTTTTTTGGCTGTTTTGCAGTTTGTCCTTTAAAGAAAATCTTAATATCCTCGTTTTTTAACAGTGTGGTCCTCTCTTTTGTATGCTAAGTATGTTTTCGTTCTGCTGAATAATCTCAAAATTTTTTTTTTTTTTAAATTAAAAAAAGAAAAGAAATTATATGATATATTGTGTAGAAGTTTAGGCATTTTTAGTAAACCTACCGCAGACTGTTGCTGCAATTTCCTCTTCAAAGTCTCTTTTCATCGAAGAACCAGAAGTATTTCAACTTTCCCACCATCTCTTCTCAATATATCTACCCCACTCCAATTGTGACTTAAGTCTCTGTTGGAACCTTGCCAGCATGTTAACTCCAGCTAAATCTGTGGATTAACAATTTAGTCCAACCCCACTGCACACACACACACACACACACACACACACACACACACACACACACACACACACACGTACACACCATCAACACCACCAACACTAATCTTAGGGAGCTGACTTCAGCCAACAAATGACCAAATTCACACAAAATAGAGACCCGCCCCCACTGACAATGTAGTCTTTCCTTTCTTCTGTTCTTATGAGAGCCTCCTATTGAATCAGACAGCCGCACTTGTTGAGACCACGGTGACAGATCCTCAAGTACCTCTCTGTTAAACGAAACTCTACAGCCCTTAGGGATTCAATCTAACTGGCAAATGCTGGTCACAAAAACAGGGAGGGTGGGAATCCAGCTAAAGCAAACTGTCTTGCATTTTTAGACAGGATTACTGTCTCCTTAGCTAATATTCCCACACCAAATTTATCATCAGTGTCACAGTGGCAGAAATACTGAGTGAATAAATGAGCTGCTTTTTTGTATGCCTTGAGCCTTTACCCTGTTTATGTTACACTTTTACACTTTTTTTTTAAATTATTGGCAATAGCTTTGGGTTCATTGCCTGCAGTTAGCAGGCAGAGCTGGTTGTGACCCATGAGCTCAGCGTTACTGTTGAACCAGTGCCACAGTGTCTGGTACATTCAAACAGGCAATGTGCAGCTGTGCAGGTCTGTGGACTGAAGGGCTACTCTCCCTCTCACACACACACATACACACACGACACTGTCACACTGTTTATCATTCCACATGTCAGTCGTTCTGACTTCCCCCAAGCCTGCAAGAACACATTTAAGAACAAGGATGCAGGAAGAAAAGCATTGCCTCTTCCTGTGTTAACACCAGTGTTTCCCATATTTTAAAGCTTTTCTGAGCCGTCAGGTGCACATATGTTCCAAGACTCACCAGTCATGATGCAGTAAGTACACTTAGAAGCCTTTATTCAAGGAGTGACTTTGAGTAAAATTACTCTTTTATAAAGCATCAGAGCACATGTGAATTACTTGTTGCGCTAGAGTGCAGGACAGTGGGATTTCAAGAATACATATGCGAATAAAGCTAAAATCATGTTCAGCATTTGTAAGAACATCATCAGTTTGACCAAGTTTTTATAAGAAATGCTCACTTCAATTGGTTTGCATTTATCTTAAAAGGAATAGATATTTCTTCTTCTGGAAATTAAACATGAGCAAAACAAGCTGATAAAATAGCATCACAGCAAGAAAAATTGGAGAGAATATTAATAATATGACCTTACTCTATTTTCCATTGTTTATGCTTTCTTTTTTTCCTTTTCTTGGTGAAGAATGGGAGCAGGCAGAGACAGCTTTATCATTTAATACAGCCATGGGTAACATACCCAACACCACCAGATTCTGATAACACCAACCAGCTGAGTTTATTCACAACAGCGGTGTTAATAAAAAAGAGTCTGATCCATGTTTCCTATCCAGCAACATTTCAAATTTATGGATTCATGAACATGTGAAAAAAAGTGGACATATAACCATCAACTTCAGACTGGATACGCCTGAAAACATTTCAACACGTATGACCACGTTTATGTTTTGTTTTTTTGTTTTTTTTTAAAGTTTAATTGCAAGTATGTACAGTTTCTAGTCATCGGTCCATTTTTTCCTAACCGCTTAGTCAGATTCATGGTAGCAGGAAGCTGGAGCCTATCCCAGCAATCATTGTGCAAGAGGCAAGGTACACCCTGGACAGGTCGCCAGTCCATCACAGGGAGACAAACAACCATTCACACTCACATTCACAATTTAGAGTAGCCAGTTAACCTAATATACGTGTCTTTAGATGGTAGGTGGAAGCTGGAGTACCTGGAGACAACCCACCCATACAAGGGGAGAACATGCAAACTTGACACAGAAAGGCAACCGTTTGAACATCCTCCACAGCCGAGGCTCAAAGCAGCAACCATGTAACTGTGAGACTACAGTGCTAACTACTACGCCACCATAGAGCCTCTACAATTTCTAGAAATGTAAAATGACATTTTACTGTGGCAACTGGGTTGAATCAGTACACTTTATATTTAGCAATGGGAACTGGACTGGACAAAACTTTCCATCCTTCACTCCTCTGCTGATAATCCTCAATATGTTCATCTTCTGTTCCAACGCTAATATAAATGGGGAAGATATGAGGCCAAAAAACTAGTGGCATCTACAACAGGATCACATTATACCATGACTCACAGCTACAAGTCTGGCTTTGGGGATAAAACTGTAGACTGTCAAAGTGTGTTTTAAGAGATGAACCTGATTGTACCTCAACATTCAAATGTTGATGTTAGTTAAAAATATCAAAAGGCTGGTTTGTCCTCTCATAGGCTCAACAAACTCAGGTGTTATCTTGGGTGTTGCTGGTTCCACAGCATCACCCATCCTTTTTCCTCTCCTCTCATCTCATTCTACATTGTCCGGGTCAGAGGCGCCTGGTCTAGCTACGGTGCCATGTATCCTAATCACATAAGCACACAGGCTAATCCTTAGGACAGCTGGGGAATCTTTACTGCACAATTAAAGCATGAGTTGGACAGCAGCTTCACAACCCATCTCAGTAAACCCCCACCCTTTCATCAGCCTGCCATTGTAACCCCTCCTGACAACACAGACACACATTTACCACAACTACAACTGATTTCCCCCATGTCACCTCACACACACACACACACACACACAAATGGGTGGCTGTGGGTCAGCACAGCTGCTGATAGAAACTTCCAGGTCCTCATCTATTCACAGTTGTACAACTTTCCCTCATGTGCTTATATAACGTCGACATTTTGGGGGTAAAAGCAAAACCCTCAATTTGTTCCTGTTGTCAATATTTCATACATCTCTGATGCACAAACCAGGTGGTGACCTGGTTGAAGGAAGTTTCTCAATTGGAAATGGTTCTCCATTCTGACATTTAATGCTGTGTAGTTTTTGCATTGAATATCCATTGAGTGATCTCTAAAGTACTTACTGTCTGAGTAAATTGATGGACTGAAGAGTATATGTCCATCGCAAACGTCCTACTGGTGATACATCAGAACACTCTCTTGTCTTGGATATCGACTGTGATGAACTGTTTTCCTGAAAACTGTTTCTGCTAGAAGAGTTAGAGCATCCACCTCCTCAGAGATTCACATGAATAATGGAGTAATAGGAGGAATTTCCTCAAGAATAAAATGTTTCTAACCCTGCACCTCTCCTGGCGGGCTATCCAATCCTCTTGGTGCAACTGCAAGTGTCGAAGCCTTGCCAAAAAAACTCAGGCATCTACACAGATCTATGTTTATCCCATACCCCTAGAAACCCTGCAATGGGGTCTCTGGGGCTTTCCCTGCTCCTCAGCTGTGTTCATCAATGAAAAAACCACATGTTCTATTATTATTTATATAATTATTTGTTTGTTTATTATTCCAACTTTTCCAGAAGGAAAATCTCAACCTGGGTCCAGTCAGAGTTTGTACAATTTATGAGTCATATTGGGTTCTTTTTTTTTTTTTACTTGTGCAGCATGTTATAACATAGGCTAGTTTTTTTTTTTTGTTTTTTTTTGACAAATGAGCTTTGTCATGTGAGGCTGACATTTTTATGATTGTGAGCAAGTGTTGAAAACCTCCCGAGCCAGTTATCATCATTATCCATTGCATTCTGTGGAGAGGCCTCAGTCATGCTCAATGAGCTTTCTCCCTGGTCACAGGGAAAATGTGCAGGGACCTCCAGTACGCAGTGTTTCGCTTCAAGTGAAAAAAACCACTGATAGATTTTGCAGTGCAAAGTGTCACATAGCCCCACAGTTCTCTTTCTGGTGTTCAGTTGTTTGACCAGCCTGTGCTGTGACCGTTGTGAAGTGATTATTAAATAAATATCACTGTCACCTCAGGTATAAATGAAGAATGTCTCCATAAATTTCTCCACAGATTTATTTTCACAAGTGGTTACTGAAAGTCTGCACAACCAGATCTTTTCCAACACATTTATATAATACACTGATTATTTTCCTCTCATACGGTGCTTGTTTTTTAATTTGCTCCTTTTTCAAGAGGTGCTGAGATCACATGTTTTCCTTGTCTGAACCTCTACCAGGAGCCTTAACATGTACTTAACAACAATCAAAAACAGTCATAAACAGAGTAAGCTACTGGGTGGGGTGTAGGAAGTGGACAAGGAAGGCACTCTTCAGAGTCCTATCATACTTTCCAGAGACTTGCTTTTTGCCCCCAACACTAAAAAAACAGAAATCTATGCTCTACATAAACCTTTGGCATGAGCTCAGATGTTTTCATGATGCTCAGCAGAAGCAGAGCTGATCTTTCCTCAAAATCTTACATTTTTGTAGACCTTGATTTAGACTAAATCTAAAAGAAATAAACTGTTCTAATTTTAATACTGATATGTTTAGAGTCAGCACATTGACAATTCATTTGCAGTTTCCAGTTATGTTATGTTTTTATGTTAAGTTTTTTAGACTCAAAACAAAATCTATCATTCTTATCAATATATCAATACTATGTTGAAACATAATGTTCAATCATTAAGTTTACACTGTTTTTCTTTCATTTGTTTTTAAAATTAGTTTAATTTATTTTTATTTGATATGTCTTTTTTAACATTAGCCTTCCTTTTCAATTACTCCATCGCTGATTCCTAGTGTACTGGGGGACCATTATCAGTTATCATCAGTATGTTTTCACCTTGAACTTATTTTGAATCCCATGTAAGAGCCTAAAAATAAGGTTCAGCTTAAAATAAACTCTTTCACAGTGGTAACCTGTACATTAAACAATGCCACTAAAGTTTTAAGTGGGTTGCCGAGGGTTCCTGAAAGTAAGTACAGCTTGTTTATTTGAAGAAGCACCAGGTGTCTTTGTCTGTTGGACTGGGTGGACTTGTGCAGGGAATAAAACACACAAAAATTCATCAACTGGACACCTACCAGCAGGCTTGAGAAGAGCCAAATCAGGTTTCCAACTTTTAAAGTAACTATCATTACAATTTTTAAAAGGTTAGAATGTTTTTCCTCTGTCTGTTTTAAGTGCTCCCTTGTCGTTTAAGGTGCCGGCTCACCTGCCAAGATCTAATAATTAGATTAAAAACTATAACCAATGTAGCTGAATTACTGCAGATCTGTTCACCTCTTCAGTTTAAACTTGCTTTTGTAAAGTATCAACGATTCTATTACAGTTCCAACAATTTCTCGACAAGGAAGCAGATATACATCCTGTGGTGTGATGTGACACTGGAATAACAAATCTTCCATCAGTTTGAGCAGTTTGAAAATAATCCAACCGTTCTTGACAGCTCCAGCCCTGTGCAAGTCGGAGCAGACCAGGAAGATGAGAGTGGGAATGGAAGGTAGTCAGGAGTAGTTGGGGGTGAACTATGTTTGATTTTTGTCTACTTTTTTTTTTTTCAGTCTTTGCTTTAGTTGCGCCCACTTCCTTCAGGGTAACAGCTGTCAAAACGTTGTCAGATTACAGCGCACCACAGAGTCACAGCTCATATTAAAAGCTGGTACAGGGCAGGATGTTAGGAGGAGTCCAGCAAGTAAGGTACATTAAAGCCTCTTAGTTTCTCCTAACACAGCACCTTGGACCCAAGGGACAAATAGCTAACACCCAGAGGGTGCTGCTCCTGCACTGCTAATTTAGGTACATGTGTCAGGGATATCATAGGCTTTTCCACTGATGTTTTAGGTATTAGAGCAGATACGCTCATAATTGTGTTTTGTTTTCCCAAGTGGAAATGATGCTCTCATTCACAGCCCAGGAAAACAAAGCTCCTTATCTTATGGATTAATTGAGCTTTGAGGCTTTTACGATGATGCCTTGAAATATTTGGACGACTGTTGAAAGAGAAAACTCTGAAATCTTCAAACTCTCAGATGCTGAGGGGATACTGCTGAAATAATATCAGCACAGTAAGGAAAGTCTCCAGCTCATATGTTTGTCTGAATGCCGCAAACCCAAAACAGAAATGTTATCTCTTGCTGTAATGAGTTTCACGGTAACTTTATTTGACACCGATGTAAAAACATCGCCGCTATGGTGATGATTAGTGTACCATGACTACATCCTTAATGATTGTTTTACACTGAATCAATATAAAACGTCAAAGCAAAGTGAGGGGTGACCCTGCATGAAACTGTGAAGACCCAACAGCTTCTATATCGCATTCCAGTAAACACCTAACCTTTGATTTCATAGAGAAAAACTTGTTTGCATTGTTTACTGCTGTTTTGTTAGAAGTTGTGCCCAACTCCCCGCTGCTCTCAATCTGTTTGCGGCTGTTGCATGGAGACAAAAAAACCCACAGTGATTGTATCTTTTTTCCCTTTGTACAGAATTATTTATACAGTTTCACACCTTTCTATAATATCAGGTTTATCTTGCATCAGTCATCGCATTTCAAGTGGAAGGTAAACGGTGTCTATCTCTTTAGCTTTAATTATAAATTATAAATATTATAAATTATATTATAATTATAAATTTATAAATATAAATATATATATATATATATATATATATATATATATATATATATATATATATATGTATATATATATATATATATATATATATATATACACATATATATATATATATATATATATATATATATATATATATATATATATATATATATATATGTATATGTTTATATCTTTGTGTATATAGATAGATAGATAGATAGATAGAAGATTATTACACGAAAATGCAGCAAAAAGTTGACATTATTCGACAGTAAATAATGAAAATATACAAGACATAATTTAAAAAGTTCATTTATTATTTCAGATTTTTTTTCGCCTTTGTTATACAAAGATGTTAAATAACTTAAATACATTCTTACCAGTCATTTGTGATCTGTTTATACCTACAAGCTATACACATGAGGTAGAGGAAAATAATTTAGAGTTCCCATAAGACAAGAATAAGTGAACATGGACAAAGCTCTGTTGGTATAATATTGTCACAATTGGCAATACATAGTTGGTGTGTTTTGTCTTTGCTTTACAAGCCCCGCACAAATCCTAACAAAACCTTTATGTAGATGTTGAGTGCCAAAAGGTGAGTAGAAATCAGACCATGATGATGCAGTCATCTGTTTCTACCGTAGGATATCATATGACGGCTAACTTTACAGTCATGAATCTTCCTTAAAAGCCGATTATATAAAAACAGATCATATCCTTTAAAAAATAATCTTGATGGTTGTGATTTTATTTGCATACTTTAAAAAAAGAACATAAAACAGCAATGGGTAAGTTGATTCTAAATTTGTTAGGATATTTTAGTGCTCAGGAGCCAGACAATGTTGTGATATGAAATTAAACATGTGTATGATATAAACTGCATCTTGAAGCCTCCACCTCTCAAAAACAAAACAAAACCAAAAAAAAATAAACACCCAAAAGAAAAAACAGAGTAAAAAATAAAGGATAAAAACATCAATTTAGACTTTTAGACCTTATTTACACTAAAAACATGCTCATAATATATTTAAAAATAATTTATCTTTAATTCTTTTCTACAAAATAGAGTTTTGTACATGATCCACTGATGACTGAAGAGTGCAGAGTTTTGTTTTTGACAATACAGACAACTGTGACATCTAAAAGCTGAATGCATCTTGCTCCTTTTATTTATGGCCCTACGTGCAACTTATAAATGCATAGAAAAATGCACTGTGTATGCTTTCATTATTCCTGCCATGCCAGTTGCAAATCTGTTTAATAGTAGAGAACCTCACTGTGTTTGGGTTGAACAGTGTGTGGAATAAAAACACACCAGAAGCTGTGGGGAACAGGCATTTATGCACAAAGTCTCAGCATAGCTATTATGGTTTTCATGAAGCGTGCAAAGTTCTATGTATATGTTTTGAGCAGCCTTTATTTGGCGCGCCATCTCATATCAAAATGCTTGGAATTCAGCTCCTCAGGACAAATAAGCCAAGCATGGTTCTCTTCCTAAAGCATGGTTTTGCTGTCAATCAGTGATTTCAATTTAGATTACAGTGATAATTTCTGAATGTGATCAGTTTAGCCATTTTATGAGTTTAAGTGCACAAGTGTTTATGAGAATTTACACCTGCTTTGTTTCTGAAACTGCGGTTTCAGAAAACTCTTCATCCTTTTTTTAAATTTACTTTTAGCTTGCTTTAGATGCTTGTGAGAGTTGAAAATGTGCCTCACTTTTGTCTCTATACCACAGGAAAAGAAACCTTAGCTATTTACATCAAGATGTTTAAAGAATTTCTAAAAATCTGCACTGAACTGTATCTATAAATACAGACTTTTAAATACTTTAAAGGGCTTTTGGGCTTCAGTGCGAGAATAGTGCTATATTACAAAGCTGTGTCCCTCACTCAGTAGTTAAATCACACCAACCTAAAATATGGCATGCAAGGTCTTGCATTTTATCATATATATCATAATACCCCCCAAAGCTAAGTGCAGATAATACAATGAAAATGCTATTGTCTGCTTTCTAATGTACAGAGGCAATATCTTACAGAAAAAAAAAGTCATTTGGGAACTGCACTCATTTGCTTTCTTTCTGCATTAGATGAGATTAATATCTCCCTTATGTCTGTTAAAGTATGCAGCCAGCGGAGCATCACCACTGATGGAAAATAACCTGGTCGCTGAAAATAATAAAAACCACTGCTACAAATGCTTTGAAGTTAATTTATTACCATGTTGCAGCCTGTTTGTTAACTTAACTGTACGTGAAACAAGTTGTGGTTTTATTGAGGAGTTCTTAGATCAAGTATGCCAAATATTAGGCTTTAAAAAAGCCATATAGATGGGGTTTTTTTCTACTGCTCTTGAGCAAACTTTCTGCGAGCTGCAGGGTTAGATTTCTCTGCGCACAACAGAGAGAGATGCCATCTTCTCATTCAACTCTGGAAAAAAAGCAAGTAAGTGCATTTCCTGCTAAATCAATATTCCTTCAAAGTGTCACTGTCAAGGTAATTTGCATAGTGGGGTCAGTATGTTAAACTTTGTCACTTGGTGCAATATGAAAAAAGCAAATAAATTCATGTATAAAATCACCTTCACTGACTTCAGATAGAAGACATCAGTGAAACCTTTATATTTACACATAGACCTCAATTTGTGGAACCTCACACAAATAATAGTCATATAAAATATGTTCATATTAGCTATGAGACTTAAGCATTGACCTTCACTTGAGCAAAACTGCACGCAGGTCAGGACAGATTTAAGTCTCAGTTGCCTCGTACTGTTTAAATGTCTGCTGCACACGCTGCATGTCTATATGGCTCAAATTGTGGCAGCTGAAGAGGAAAGACAGATATGCAATGGCATGGAGTTACATTCCTCCAGTTCTCCACAGTTTTCTTTACAACTTCAGAGTATAAAAAGAAAAACTAACAAGATTTAAGCTCCACGGAGCTTTTGATCCGAGTCACACAAGGTCACTTCTTGCAACGATGTTGGCTTAAATAAGGCCACTGTTATCTCCATCTTAGATATTCTTTGCATTTGCATTATTTCTTCCTATTTTATCCAAATACATAGTGGTTTAAGTTATTCCCTGAACACTGGTTCGCTCAAGGCCAAGAATAGCCTAAAATGACTGGTTTAGTTCTGTTAATGGATATACTAACAGCTTCATATTATATTAATGCAAAGGGAAAATTAATAAAAGTATTATTTCTTTTTCCTTCTGGTGAAGGAGTAGTCCCAAAGGATCTATAAATTATCCACAGCAAGATGTCAAAAAAAACAAACAAAAAAAAACAGTGTGCTGCTTTCCAAAGGGCCTTGTCAACAAGAATCAGGAAGAAAAACAAGCAATAGCACACAAACAGCATAACGTTTGTGTGGTTAGTGGTTTGTTTTACATAGTTAGATAAGTGGCTTGTATAATGATACAATATAACTGAATTTATTTACATACATATGCAAACACTCAATGTGTAAGTGTGAATAAGTGCGTGTAGAGCAATTCTCACACTCTGTCCTCTTTTTGTTGTTGTCGTCGTTGTTGTCGTTCTTTTGTTTTTTTAAAACAGTCTCTGACTACGATCTTCACCGCCATAAAAAGTCAACACACAAACTGTTTCCCCCAACTATCTACCTATAGCTTGCTTGCTTACAGGCACACACACATACACACACACACACACATGCACACACCATTTTTCTCTGAGCAAAGCCCAAGAAATGGGTCTGTTGGTGTTTCTGTCCTTGTGTTGGATCCTCGTCAGCTGTGTTATGATCACTTTTTTTTTTTGTCTGTTTTCTTGTGAAATATTGTCAAGAAGTCTATTGAGGACATAAAAGCTTGGGATGTTGACCTAGTTGTGTATGAAAGTTTTTATTCTGCAGGACCTCCAAAACCCAACCCACAGAAATCCCTCAAAGTGCTTATTGCTTCTCAGCTTGCTCCATTTTATTGCTCCGACAATGGAAGCAAAACCTCGTGTGAGAACAAAAACAAACTGTCTCCAACACAACCATATTTCTCTTGCTCCACTGACCGAGGGGGGACTAACAGGTGACTCGCTTTACCCTTTGCATGTGTAGACCTCTTCTCTTTGTGTGCACTGCTTGCATTCCACATAGCAGCACCAGCGCACCTGGCACTGGCAAGGCCCGGTCACCTCCCTACTTTGTGTGTTATGACCTCGTCCACAACAGATAGCATCGCAGTTCTTATCCTTGTAGCACTTGCGGGCCGCAGTGCCCCTTGAGTATTTGCTAGATTTACAGAAATTGGGTGAATCCTCAATGTGGAGCAGGTCCATTGTGCGAGGGATCTGATCGCCAAAACCAGACAGAGGCTGGTGCTGGTGACTCCGCCCTGCGGAGATCCCTCCCTCCCCAGTGGCCTCATTGGTGGAGCTGCCGACCTTGACGGAGGTTTCGTAGCGCTGCTTCAACTGCTTGCCAATCTCATGGAAGGGAAGAAGCTGTCTCCAGCAGGTCTGGACGGTGCAAGAGCCGGAGACGCCATGGCACTTGCAAGTGGTCTCCACTCCTGCCTTGATTACCTGAGGCAGAGACAAAGGCGTATAGTTAACTACTGGGAAACACTGAAAGTATGAAAGCAATGCAAGTAAACAAGTCTTTGTTTAATAAGCAGCACTTGAAAGAGACTATTAATGCTCACTATTAGATGAAAAAAGTAGAGTGGGTTGTGTTGGCAGGGACATAAACGTCACATTCATGGCCAATTTTCATATCATGATTAAAAAAAAAAAGAGCTAATTAGAGGCTTTGCTTATGATTAGTGAACCAAGGAAAAGCAATATAAACACTGTCTGAGGCTTCGCATAAAAAGGGCAAGTGAATAATGTTCGGTTGGAGAATCGACTTAACTATAGATGAAACTTTGATTTAACTAATTGATGGCTATTATCATAAGTGATGGGAGGTTGTAGCTATGAAGGTCCCACAAAGAACATCCACTCATAGGGAAAGTGGAACCTTTAATATTTGGAAACTGGTACTTTATATTCATCCTTTTGAGTTCCAATGTGTTTTCTAAACCCAGTCTTCTTGTGTGGCGATTTTGTCATCACACAGACCTATGTGTTTCAAACCTTACAGTATATCTTCCTATCATAAAAATGACGCACAATTGCAATGGGCAACTCAGTTATTCTCAGCTAAAAGACCACATGTTATATTAATCATGTCCTGACATCTAAAGCTGTCAGCCAAAGTTCACCACTGCGTCAACCACAATGTTAAGAGCAGCATAAAAATTAGTGACAAGAATACGGTGTCCTAGTTGGGGTTTGGAGGGAATCTGCGTTTCCTTTCTCAGATGGTGAAAGAGATCAGGGAACAGGAAGTGCATATTCATCACTCAAGCAGGTCGAGAAAATTTGATCGGTCAGCTTTTACAATATCGGGATGTGTATGTGTGTGCCTGTGTGGAGGGTGGGGAGGGGGTAAAAGAGGTTAGCACATTCCAGTTTTCTCCTCAGTGTGGGAATTTATCCTGAGCATATGTGCAGATAACACACACAGAAAGACTAAAAGCAATGTTATAAATCTCTATCACAAATAAAATCTCCAGAGAGACTGAGTTTTGGACTGACGAGCTGCATAAAAGGACCTTTTGGGAGAATTTTGTATCTGCTCAGATGTGGAAAGCGTGTCTCTGCTATAACTCATTTTGAAATCAAAACGAAAACGGTTACAAAGGGAGAGGAGAAGAGCGTAAGAAACATATCCCAGCCCTTTAGTTTGCTTTGGCTACGACCATTCCCTTTTTTTTTTCTTTATTTCACCATTAAAAATCTGTTCCAAGATGAAAAGCCCATATCTGAAACACCAAAAACAATTGCTGAACTATGCCAGAACACAAATGCGAGTCGTTGCCTGTCTAATCTGAGAGAAAACGAAATATTGACTAATGAGGACTTTAAGAAATCAACACATCCACAGTAGGAACTACTTTAATCAGTTTATGTTTCTTTTGTTCCCAGGTTATAAACTCAGCAATATATTTTTTTAAATTATTTCCCTCTCAAGCTTCCCCTCCTGAAGTGCTGTTTGAGTATAACTAATGTGGCCATTTTAAATTTCTCTTTGGTTGTTTTAACTATATATTTGAACTTGGACTTAATGCTTTATCTTGGACTGCAGCCTGTTAGCAATGTTGTAATGTTTAAACTCCTGCATAACAAAAGTCAAAACCGAGATATAGTTGAACAGTATATCCCGGACCAGCGCAGAGAGAGTTGTTGGTTGTGGTAAATGTGGCCAACATCTCAGTTTAAAGTACTCTTTGTGACTCAAATGGAATTCTAACTCGAGTTTGAGCAAAGCCTTAGGCAAGGCAAGTTTATTTGTATAGCACCTTTTATGTACAAGACAATTCAAAGTGCTTTACATGAAACATTAAAAGCATTACAGAAAAAAGCATAAAAGAAAATACAAATAACAAAATCATAATAAAATCATAAATTGTATTAAAATAATTAAAAGCAGAATTAAGTAAAAGTTACCGTGCAGATGTCGTGCAGAGGCGCATGAGAAAAGAAAAGTTTTTAACCTGGATTTAAAAGTTTTTACATTTGGGGAAAGTTTAATCTTTCACCAATGTCGAAATCTAGTTCCAATGATGCAGCTAAAGGTCTTCAAACTTTTTCTTTCGAGGAAAGCAAGTATGTTTTGCACACTTACCTTCATGCCAACATTTGTGTTGTGCATGTCCACACGTGCGCGCAGGTCCTTGTTGGAGCGTTTGCCCAGGAAGTCCTTGACAAACTTGTTGGCATATTTGAGGTTGTCTCCGCAGCCTCCCCACTGCCAGGCCTTGCGGTTCTCTAAGTCCGGAGCCTCGTCACACGTGCAGCGCTCCATCCGCCCAGCACTACAAGCTTTAGCCAATGCATGCGTCAGTCCCGCTGAGGAGATGGCATACAAGAAGGCTGTCTCTTTAAATCCTGGGAAAGTCAGTTAAAAGACAAATCAGAAATTGGAAAATACAGACCACATGTATTAGCTTTGTGTATCATGAAAGGCGCATACCGCTTTTTAAAATGTTGGCTCGGTGGCGCTCATCTAAGGTGCAGTTCCATCTCTCAAAGCGAAATTGATGCTGGCATTCTAGGGCGCTCATGATGATAGCCTCCTTCAGCGTATCTGCCACGCCCGGGTCTCGTCTGCACATCCTGCGCTGCTTCTTTTCCAGTTTGAGCCGGTCACACAACTTGTAGTGGGCCCTGCCCGTGGTCTCCTCTGGTAGAGAGTTCAGTGGCACGTTAGACAACGGTTCATTACCTGTCAATCTAGAAGAAAAAGGACACAGACATGCCAGTTGAAACAGGGTACACCGAGAGACAGAATACATCCATTAAAGAAAGCACAGGATTCTGGCCTTCCTTAAAGTCGCAAAGATATACTACACAAACAGCACAGGAAGTACAGCTGGGATAATGCTCAAAAGCTTAGATAATTCATTCATTTTCTGAACCGCTTAATCCAATTCAGGGTCGCGGGGATGCTGGAGCCTATCCCAGCTGGCTTTGGGCGACAGGCAAGGTACACCCTGGACAGCTCGCCATCGCAGTTCCATCTTGCGATGGACTGGCGCAAGATGGAACTGCGCCAGTCCATCGCTTAGTTAATGTTTAGATGTTTAGTTAATGTTTAGATGAATTCAGCTGGCTGATGATTAATGTTCAGGGGAATTCAGCATTTTCTGGCGATTGAGATCAACTTCCAGCACAAGGCATATCTGAGAAGAAAGCAAAGTAAAGTAAAGAAGGTATTTTAGTTGCTGTATGTCTTTGCTACATGTTTCTGGCACCCAGTTTTTCCATTTAAAACTATAAAGAGACAATAGCCACTCTTAAACCTCAGCCTTCAAAACTGGAGGGATTTTTATTTTAGATAAAGTAAATGTGTTCATCTTGTACAGGGATATAGTTTAAACGGAAGCATGCTGTAAATGTGACAAACATGTTTCAGGTATGTAAAACAGTAGCCAGCAAAGGCTTGGTTCAATATTTATATCCTATCCTGAGGGATGGTATGTCACTCAAAGCAGTGCTGTAGATTTAACTAGATTTAGATAACACAGCAGGATTTACACTCCCATTATAGAAAAAGTCCAGTATTCTGGATTTTAAAGCTGTAAACCACTTGACATATAGAACTGAAGTTTCAGCTCCCAACATGGTATGAAGAGCATGTGGCAGACTTGCACTTCTTTTGTCAGTTTATTTAAGGGAGGCGTATATAAAACATAGAAAGCGAGGACTGCCACATAGCTGGCAGAACCTCTGACCAGCGTTCTGAGGTTGCAGTGGGAAAAGCAGAGCATTACTTCCATAAACACACACAAGGGGCATGACTGTCAGCCTGTGACCAAAATGATCACAACAACTGGCAGGATTGGCACTATAGTTGTTCATTATGTGTAATTTCTGGCCTCTTTTACACCCTAAAGTGAAAGTGAAGAATAAATGGATTTACAGAACTCACAAAAAACACAAGTTTTCTGACCTGCACGCCTTTTCTGCCTCACTCATCAATGATTCAGATTAAATGTAGGCCTTTTCTAGCATTCCCTTCAGGCAAAAAAAGCAAACCTGAAAACTGCAGCTGCACAAAAAGTCTTACATACAGGTCTTCAAAGACAGCAAAGCTGACATCTATGAAATCAGCTTTTTTTTTTTAGCTTCTTTTTAAGTACGGTATGCTTTATCAGAGTAATACTCAAATAAGTGTGTTGCGTCCAGCTCCATGAAAATCGAGACACTGATCACTTTCATTACAATGTGACAACATTTAAAACCATCTATATTTACCAGAAAAGTTCATTATTGTACCTTTAGAGAAAGAAAAATGTAATCACAAATCCATGTGCTTCCTGCCCTGCTTGCAAAAAACCTACACA
Source organism: Telmatherina bonti (assembly GCF_933228915.1). Taxonomy (NCBI): domain Eukaryota; kingdom Metazoa; phylum Chordata; class Actinopteri; order Atheriniformes; family Telmatherinidae; genus Telmatherina; species Telmatherina bonti. Next base: position 19,546,129 of record NC_136625.1, read on the forward strand.
TGGCCATATAAATTAAAAATCATCCAGCTATATGACTGAAGAGTAACCACAGCAAATGGGGATTCTGCCATGCAGTTTGTTGAAGCCAAAAAGTAATAATAAAAAAAAAACTTCTACTATATTTTGCAGAACAGTCAGTGGTTGTCCGCACAAGTTTAGTTAAAACAAGTTTGATCAGTGGTCCACATTCCATTTGTTCATATTCACCACAGCCTGGGACAGAGGGTCACGGGAGTACTCCTTCAAGACATTTGTTTTATTAAGTCCAATAACTGACTGAAATGTTTCCCCTTGAGTCCTGAGTGTCATATCAGTGGGCTAAATAGTTCCCAGATGCTCTGGTATGATAGTTTTCTTACAATGCATTCGCAGCCTGCTTGAAAAGCAGAACAGTCAAATCAGGTAATGCTTTTCTTTTTTCAAGATATAAATAAAAAGGTATTAGGGGCAGACAACAAGGCAACGTACAAGAACTGATTCTCTCTTGATAAACGGTATTTTCCCCTCTAAATGTTTCATTTGGATGATAATGCCAAGGGAACACTAACAATTTGCAAAACAAACAAATCCAGCTGACCCGGCATGTTATGTGTGGCTGACAATCATTCCACAACGTTTCTACAACAAGTAAACATTTAGGCTTTGAATGATGGTGTCGTGTGGAGTATCTGCCTTAAGACCACTTCAAATAACCAAAGCACTGAATAATGTGAAACATACTTGAATGTGCACAATGCTAGGTACAAGTTTCCACTGACAAATGGTGAGCTTAATTTACTAATACCACCTACATGACACACTCATCCCTCACAAAGACGTGCATAGTAACATGTGTCAGCATCAAAACCTTCAAAAGCCTGCCGAAACAAAGACCTTCAGAGTGACAGGCTTCGACTGTCTGTCTGCTTGTCTGACACAAAAAGATGGTCTGAGTGGAGCTGGAGGAAGGCCAATGATGACATGACACTGATCTCGGCACTACTGAGACTTTGTGTGGCACTGTGGCTTTTTTTTTTTTTTATACAAAGGCATATTTCCAGCTGAGACGGCGTGCGGAGAAAGCATGGAGGGGAGAAAAATACCTCTTCGCTACTCGAGAGAAGAAGCTACTGGCCAGGCCTCTCTCTTGTGCAATGTTTCCCCTCAACACACAGTCAAATAGTAATGCAGATGTACACAGCGCTTCGGTTTTCCTTTCACGACATAAAGTGATAATAATAATAATAATAATAATAATAATAATAATAATAATAATAATAATAATAATGATCATCATCATCATCATCAACTTATATGTGGCTTCATCACCTGATATTCAAAAGAGTTGAGCCCACCCACAGCTGAGTTCAAATGTGACTGAAATATGCTGGAAATGAAGAAAATATTCCAGTTGGAGCAAAACTGTGACTCCTGCTGTATAAAATAAAGCATACATTATATATGTATATATACACTGTAAATATGTTTTTTCTTCTTTGTTCTTGAATCATTGGAGAATACAAAATCCTGAGTAATGTCCAGAATGATCATTTTTCAGCTGATATTGACAAAGAATGGGCAACAAAATCAAATTGCATTGCATATTGGATAGTGGTGGTCCGCAATCTCCACCATCAATAAATGCAATGGAAAAAGCACTTATGAAAGAAAAGATTTATTGTAAGTTGGAACTTATAAATGGCTCAAATCCATAAGAGACTCCTAACAAGAAGTGGACCGGTGGCGCTCTACCTCAGCTAAACAGGCCTGATGTGTTTTCCAATCTCGTGTGTGTGGTATTAGTTCATGGGTGTCTGAAGTCTATCCTCAAGGGCTGCTGTCCTGCTGGTTTTTGATGTATCCCTACTCCAACACACCTGGTTTACATTAAACAGATCTAACCACCTATGAAGTTCTGCACAATGACTGATTAATTTGAGTCATGCGTGTTACAGCAGAGATACGTGGAAAACATGCAGGATTGTGGCCTTAAAGGCCTGGAGCTGGACACCTCTGTGTTGGTGTCCTGTGAACCAAATAGTTCACAAGTTAGTTGACTTAGTTTACAGATGAATGGGTACTGCAGTAACTAATATTTACACTGGCAAACTGTGCTAACAGTTTTTGGCACAAAAGCATGTGGAGTCAAGTCTGTCTGGCATATATATTACACACATTTCACATATGTTTTCAATGTCGAGCTCAGTTAGGCTGCACAAACTCATGTCTGCACATAATTTAGATGGAGAAATACATGACTATTGGTAGAAATGAATGCAGCTCTATCAACAGGCAAACAACGGAAGTATTTTCAACTTTGCACCAACAAATTAGAGACAACAGAAATTACTGACAAATACCAAAACACTTTCCACTTGGATACAAAGACGAGGAATCACTTGTGATTCCTTCATACATTACAAAATCATTTTATAAAATAAAATCATTATACTTATAAAATTATTTTATAAGTAAAATAAATAAGTAAAGGCTGCACGGTGGCGCAGTGGTTAGCACTGTGGCCTCACAGCAAGAAGGTCACTGGTTCAATCCTTGGCTGGTTTGGTCAGTGGCCTTTCTGTGTGGAGTTTGCATGTTCTCCCCGTGTATGCATGGGTACTCTGGCTTCCTCCCACCATCCAAAGACATGCATGATAGGTTGATTGGTCACTCTAAATTGCCCCTAGGAGTGAGTGTGGTTGTTCGTCTCTGTGTGTGGCCCTGCGATGGACTGGCGAGCTGTCCAGGGTGTACCCTGCCTGTCGCCCAAAGCCAGCTGGGATAGGCTCCAGCTTCCCCGCGACCCTGAATTGGAATAAGCGGTTCAGAAAATGAATGAATGAATGATAAATAAGTAAAATAAATTTTTTTTAAAAAACTACAAAATGTACAAGAATTGACAAAACAACTAATTTGCCTTGGCAGAACACAGACAAAAACTACAGCAATATAATGACACAGTACAGACAGAGTTAAGCCCAAACCCTCTCTTCTAATATTATTATTGTGAGAAAAAGAAGCACCTTTTTATAATAATGTGTCTGGGGAAAAAAAGAAAAACAGGAATGCAGGACAAATCACCCGTGTGCACCAGACGATAGGGGACAGTAAATGGGCTGAAGATGAAGCTGGGCTTTTCACACAATATACAGTAATGTGACATCACATGCTCATTCAATTAGCCACTGGAATATTCATCACACTGAAGTAAAAAATTCAGCTCTGCACAATGGCCTGGAAAAAATAGCATGTAGAACACTTTGTATCTACAAGCTCTTTAACCAAGTTTATTCTGTTGCATGAGATTAAATTAAACAAAAACTTAAAATTGATATTTGAGTCAGATCCTCCAGTTTAGCAGTGTTCCTGGCTGAAAGACAGTGTTTGTCAGGAGAACGTAAGACAAAAACCTAGAAAAGCACTCGAGAGCACTTGTGTTTTCCACTTTTAGTTATAGTCAGACATTGAGAATGAATCCACAGTGTCTTGGGTATATTGGTCAGATATTGTGGTTTTTGTTGCATGTTTATATCCTAATTTGTTCTCTTACAGTGAATGTTTGGAACTTCCCCCATATTTTTTGGCTAAGTCCAGTGGCCAATTATTGTGAAGTTATATGCATATATACTGAAAATGGCCCTATCTCACAATGATCAAGAATCCTTGAAAAAAAATCCTTGGATCCACATGGTGTTTCGCATCACTCACAAAATTTAATGGAATCCCAGACCCACTGTCAGAAAAAAAAGGAAAATCCATCTGGTTGTTTTTGTATAAAGTTGCTATCAGGCAGACAGACAGATAATCACCAGAAAAACATAACCTTTGCCCCCTCCTTGGCGGAGGTAAGAGGCCGGAAATATGACAGCAGCAAGGATATTCTCATTAAAAAGCTATGTAAATGCTAACTGAAGTTGTTGCCAAATACAGTAGTCAACCGGAAAAGCAATAAGTTATTTATTTACTATAATAGGACAACTAGTTGAAACAGGTGCCTTGGGAAAAAGGGACCAAAATGCAGGACACAGTTAATTAAAATGAGGTTTTGCATAATCTTTAATGAAGTACACACACCTCCACGGGGGTCTCCTTCATATTGAAGTAGCGAATGTATTTTCATTTCAAAACGCCATTTTCTGTGGGCGTATTTTTGTTTGAGATACTTTTTGAGGTATTGGCATCACCAGCATCACCAATTATACATGGAATATAATGCCAATAAATAAAAGTCATTTATTACCCAGTGCAAAGCTGGATTCTTGCTGTTTAGCTTTGCACTCCTCACAGACACTGCTGACGCTGCACCTCCTCCACTGTCTTTCACTTAGTAACACTGGAGTTTGTTTAGACCCTTCTCTCTACTTGTCAGCACCTCCCATTGCCCGTGACATTTACTTTATATACATTTTCCAATGCAGCGGGTTCATTGAAAATGCCTCATTTCACACGGTGGAGCCTTGGAGTCAATCCCTTGAGGAAATCATTGACTAGCTCTAAACTTCACCATCATCATTCCCTTTCTGGCTCCACACCACAGTCTTGAAAAGCTGGTACTTCTGCACATTCTTCATTAGTCCGGTATGCAAATATCCAAAGACGTGCAATAATGCCTAAACTCTGACATAGTAGGAAACATCACACGTACTTCAACTTTTTGAAACTATATATTCCAAAACACATGTTTTTTGTAGCTGGTGGTGTTATTCATAGACTTGCAAAACTATACATAAACAAAGGCAGCTTAGTCTGCGTGTACATTAATCTCAGGAAGTTAAAGTAGCCCCAGCTGACACTTGACAAATACATCTAAGACAGACAACTGACTTACTTATTGTAAAACAAACACACTACATATTTCCTTGCTATGAAAACTGAATAATCTGTTTAAAGACAGGAAAACTGCTTATCTCAATGCTGTCATCACTGAAAATCATAAAAAAAAGAACCACCACAACAGTACAGATTCCCTTTGGATTCCTGGTTTGACAACTTTCAGTCAGTTCATGCCCCACTAAAAAATGGACAGATTTGTGTATGCGGTTACTATGCATACGCCTGTGTACGTGCATCCATGTGCACATGCATATGGGCTCAAACAACCTTAAGTCAACACCTAAAGAGTCTGTCGTGGCTGAACGCGCCCAGGCAGCGAGAGCACAAAAGCCACAATTTCTCCATCAGCCTGAACTTGCAGGTTGTGTGGTCTGGTGTCTCGTAGATCACAACTAACCCCCCCCCCATCCTTTCCCCTCCTTTTTTTCCAAGTCTCCGAACTTCCCCTATTCCCAGTGGTCAATTACTCTAAACGGATGTCAATCATCTGGCCCAGCTGTTGGCTTAAGACAAAGCCTGAACTAGACAAAACCACCACTGTCTATGCACTTAATCTATACAAGAGAATGACAGATGTGTACATGTGTCCTGGAAGAGTTCAACTGTCACAAAGACAAACTACTGTACCTGATTGAGATTAACCATTCTATACCAGAAAATAAGAGTTATTAATCATTAAATTAAACTCATCAGTGCTAAACTAGTTTTTCTTACTGCCTTTACTGTAGTTAAAATACTCATTTTTTGGGGAGAAGTAACATACTTTTCTCAGAAATACTGGATGAACTTCAAACCACCCTGAGTCCCATCTGGTGTATCAGAGCCCAGATCATGCCAGAGGTAGCAGGAATGTGAGTGTGTGTGGTGTTTTCCCTCTGGCCCAACATAGCTATGGCTGACAATGTGCTCCACAGCTTAGACTTGAATAATTGAAGAAACCATGAATCAGTGTTGAATTACTTCTCTGGTTCAAGAAGTCTCCATGCTATTGTCCACCTCCATGAAGTTTATATGTAAAAAAGAAAGAAAAATGGTACCTTAACTTTGACAGTTCCCCAATGGTGATACTGGTCATTGGTGGAATCGTTAACATAAAAAAGGAGGGGAGAAAATACGTTTGTGGCTTATATTAGATTAACCCCCTGGTTGAAGAAATTGGGTGTTGTGATTACTCCCTACAAGCTGTGGCTGACACAGTACAGTAACATGACAAAATGACTTGGAAAACAAAGTACTGCTGAACTGGGACTTAGTAAGTCATGATTAGTTGAGTAATGAGCCTTTCTGCACACTGGGAACGTCATGCAACATTGAGAAGTGCTGGAATTCAGTCTGGAGTAGGGTAGAGGGGGTGCTGTGTGTGTGTGTCAGGTGGAGTGGTTGGGGGGGGTTGCACATCTTGGATGACTTAACAGGATATGACCCAAAGTTGTGTTATCTGCCACCCTGTCTGGTAATCTACAGTTCAGATGATGACATGATGCATCCGACATATTAAATTAATCTCAGTTTTCCCAAAAAGAACGAGTTGTACCAGAAAAACTGTAATAAATGAAGAAGCAAAAAGAGAAGAAATTTACTGCTCAGCCTAATTTTGTAATCCACAATGGTACAACAAGACTTGGGGTTTGGGAATGGGAGTGTGGAGCATGGTAAGAGGTTTAACTGCTATGTGAGAACTCAAGGCTTCTAAGGTCAGCAGCTCAGTTATAGTCACTGTGTGACTGGCACAGATTGGGCGCACAGCAGCGTCCGCATGACTCCCCTGATCTAGCCCACGCCATGGCACAGAGCAGCCCTGTACCAGCGCACGTTAAGGCACACATACTGTACTGCCTTTACCGATTCCACGAGCTGACACGAGAGCCAGATTGCAGTTATTTGGTGGGAGAACAAACTGCTTTACTGTAAACCCAAAGCGCTCCAACAAAGCACATATTTACAAGTGAAACCACAAAACCCATAATGGCACTCATGCTATTTTGTTTTTTATAAAACTCATGGCCTGCTAACTTCGGTTTGTCAACTGTCACTTATTCCTGCTACAGAGAGATTTTCCATTTATCTGTTCATTTTGGCTAAAAGACCAAAACCCTGACATGCAGCAGGGTTCATTTAAATATCCTTCACAAAATAGCGCTGTTAAATCAATGTTTCTGACACCTGTCTTTATGAAAAATCCATAGCTTATAAAATGTCTGGAGTGAAAGAGTTTGACTCTACAAGAGTATGATGATTATAAAAAGTAACCAGCTGAAAGTCAAGTAAATGAACAAGCACTCTTCCTGAGTTCATCCTGGGCCATTTCCTGGCCCATAATATCAGTGTTCGTCTGATCATGTCCATTCTTGAGTTAATGCTAATGCTTTAAGGAAAGCAAAGATTATATATAACAACAGCCATCAGACAAATACACACCCATTTGAGGAGAAGCGCTGCATTTTTTATTGAGTCAAGCATTAATGAGACTCTTGAATATGACCATTCAGACCAGTTTGTCCTGCATTTTTAAAAGAGTAACTTTATTTCAACATTCCTGAACTTCTGAAAAGAAAAAAAAAAAAGAAAAACAACTTCATTAGCTAAATACGTGCATATTCCAAAGAGCGCCAAACCCTTAGGTGAAGTCTTTTTCCACTACTGCAAATGAAGTACCATGTTTCCTCTATACCAAAACATTGGGGAAAAAAAAATACTTGCCTGTGGTCTCGAATGGAAAACACAGGACATAGTGGTCTCACTAACTAGCCTCATCTCATCAGTGCCTGACCACTAAAACAATCTCGACTTTATATTAGTTTTCCTGTTTTTTAAATTGCCCATGTCTCCAGTTCCATCTGCAAAGATCATCATACGTTTGCAATGTGAGCAACAAGCATTTTCTTCATTTTCCTCCTTATTCGAAGAACGTGCACAGCTAACTGCTCGCAATGAGCTGAAGCTGCTGCATTTTCACAATTAAACAAGTCTAAGTGTTGCAGTCGCTTCAGATCGCGATTGGCACTAGAGCTTCAGGATATGAGCATGAAAACATTCTTAAAGCTTGGCCAAACCATATAATCATCAAGAATACCCTGTACAACCATGTTATTACACAGTATAAGCCCCATTACAACCCATTAGAGAGACCACTGAAAATATCGTGGCGTGTAAAGGTGTGTAAGGTGTGTCTTTTTCTATAATTCGCCGAGCAAAGTACGTGCATCAGCTAAAGTAAAGGCTGTATCAAATGAAGACAAATGAGTTTTCTCATTTCTCCCCATCTTTCTGCACAGAAAGTTGTCCTTAAATTTAATGATTTCAGTTTCTTCTCTAATTCTCCAAATTATACAGGAAGTTTCTGATTAAGAGCCACTGTAAGATACTGCACCACCATGTGTAGGATACACGAGTGTACATGATTGTAGCATGCTGTTCTATATAGATAATAGATGAAGGACATAAAAACATTAAAGGCTAAGCTTGAAACTGGATGCATCAAAACAAATAAAAATCAATCTTTTAAAGAGGCCATGTATTCAGTTGTCCAAGCATTCAGGTTTGTGTGATCCAATCCAACTACAGAGTCACAGGATTCTTTCCGAATTAGTTCTATCTTCTTGGCTCATGCTAAAGTGATACCCGTAGAGGTGTGGCTGTAGCCACAGGATATCCTATGAATTTGGGAAATCCCTCTATCAACGTTGCTCCCGCCCTGCTGCACGTCAAGCCTAATCAGTCCTTAAGGTCTGGTAATGAGACGCTTGCCACCACTGTCTGCCAGGCAACGCCATTCTGAGCCCACACTAACTCTACTCCTTCTAATGAGTGGTAATCACCCAGAAGCTCCCCACAAGCCACTGCAGGCATGCCAGCACGCACTAAGACAGGCGAGCCAGAAGACAGGAGGGAACCAGAGGAAATGGTTACAAGGAGCTGCCTAAAAACAAATTGTAACATTTTTGTGCTGTACTAAAGAAATGATGCAGCTGTTTGATGCAAATCAGGAACCAATTCTGAAAAGCAATTAAAAAAAAAAAAAAAAAATCTTTTCCAGCTCCAAACAGAAAATTCCCTGAATAAATTAGCACACACCCCATTTGCTATCCTGTTTGCTTTTGGCAAACTTGATGGCGCTCTGAAGACAATGATGCCATCTGAAAGAACGTGGCAACAAACTGATGCACCGTTATATTTGCTTCTTTCACGTGCTGTGGTGTCTCTGATTGGTAAATCCCGGTCGCATGACTGTGGGCAGCCTTCCTGTATATGTCGCACATGAACTAAATAAAAACAAACTCGACTCCCATTCAGCCCAGTTTACAAGACCACAGAATGACATGCCTTTTACCAACACTCAAATTTAAACCGACAGACAGCTGTAAAGCCCTGATGAGGGTCAACTAAGCTGGAAATGTACTCCGCATCTTATCAAGATGCTGTAATAGCGAGGGGAAGGAAAGTTTAGAGCACGTCAGAACTGAGGATAATGGGATAGCAAAACCAACACCTGCCACCACAGGCTAAGGGAGTAAAAACGAGAGTTCACATTCTTGTGGCAAAGAATGACAATTTAAGCGGGTGCTCAACTACTTCAGGAATCCCACCCCACCCTCGGCTGAGCAGACTATGGGCAGGAGAGATTGTGTTTATGTTACACTTACGCTCCACCGCACTCTGGAAATTGGGTATGCAACATTGACCCTCTATTTTGAGTAAATCAGTACCCAGGAGGCCCTAGGATGCCTTATGCTCATGGAATATTTATTTGAACAGGTTTGCATTAGTCGTGTCTCCCCCCCCCCCCCCCCCCCCCCCCCCCTTCACTTCTAAGTCAAAGCTGGAGCGTCACCAGTGTCAGGTTTCTGGGAAGCCAGCCACGGGGCAGTCACATTTTGTATCTGTGTCACCTGTGCAGGCTCCTTTGGTATGTTTCATGTTTCTCAGCTGCAGGGCTAAATCATTCATTGACGCTCAGTCATATTCCCCTCTCACTGGACCACAGAATAATAAATCTGGAGTATCGTAATACCACATGTCTCTCTGCACTACACAAGCCACAGATAGAGACCAGATTGACAGAGGGAATTGAAAACAAGTGCTAACTGAATAAGTAAATATGCATTACCATTAGGACCATTAAAGCTGATGTGAGTGCCAATTTGGCTCATCAGCTTTAATACACACTTCCTGCCAAGGGCGACACTGCAACAGGAAGGGAGACAAAAACAGAGAGCGGGGTTACATTCGTCCCTCTAATGCAATTTTAGAACAGAAGAGAAACCAAAAACCACGTCAGTGAAAGAGAAAGCATTTAATGTGGCATCAGCATTACACAATGATGATGCCTTTACAGAGGCTGGGATTTTTTTTTCCATCACTTTTTACAGGTGTTATACAAAGTTTTTGCATCACCCAGTTTCCAGCGACGAGTGCCAAGACTTTGTAGCAACACCAAAGAGAGTAAAATTACCAAGAGATTAGCAAAAACATATACACATTACAACAGTCTGGTTAATTATGAGTGTTTTAGTGGTTTCCAAACCAGTATGCCTTTTCAGAAATTCATTCAGGACAAGGCAAAGCCCATTTCAACCAGTCATCAGGACTGACAGGCCCTTGGGGGGGGGGGCATTTCTTCTACTTCTTTGCAGAAGACAGACCCCAGATCGCCTAACACTCCAGGATCCTGCACAACACTCGTACCCACCATAAATTTGACTCTGCTGGAAAGTTCCTGGAGTGTCATCACTCTGTAGTCTACAACTATTTATCTGTGTGAGTCTGCATTTTTTTTTCCTTTCTTTTTGCAAGTTGGTGAATTCTAACAACATCCATCAGTAGAGATTTTTGTAAAGAAAAGCTCACGTGTTTTGTTAGAGATGCTTCTTTGGCAGGTAAATCTCGCATTTTCACATTCCACAGATTTGAAAAAAAAAAAAAACGCTTCACTGCAGGTGAAACATGACTGCTGTCCCACTTGACAAGCTGACCTCACTTTGACTGACCTTGCCAAGGACGGTAAAAAAAAAAAAAAAAAAAAAAAAAAAGTTCAGAAACTGTGAGTGCAAACTGCAGCATTAGCAGCCACTTTGATGTGCAGGTTATATGGGCTACACCTCAAACCCAAGGCGTTCCTTGGGAATATCTTACTTTGAAATATCCACCCCAGTGCTCTTTCTAAATGAAACATTATTGTGTGGATGACATGATTCACGAAACGCTCGATTTTTCAGATTAATTTCCTTCCACGTGCTCCAACTGTTTTTCTGATTTTTTTGACAGAGGCAGCAGAAAAAGCCCCTGCCAGAGCTGTGTGATGTTTATGCTGGATGGGGGGATTTTTCTGTGCAAAGCTGAGCAGACGTTTCGGCCACCAGTTCAGTCAGTCAGATTGCTTTATTGTTACCAGCTGTTGAGTCTGAGGCGCGCGCGCGCACACACACACACACACACACACACACACACACACACACACACTCACTCACCTTTCGCTCCATGCGACTGCTTTTTACAAGATTTTACAAGTGTTTCAGCAAAATAATAACACGACCTTCTACTTGCCATTCAATTAATGCCAAAAAAAAGGGGGGGGGGGGCGGGGGGTAACTTCTCAACTGTCAGGGGAAAGAATGGGGTGAACCATTCCGGACCAGCATTACTCCGACGCTGCGTAAATCTACCTTTAATAGACGCTGCGTTTAGAGGCTACGGTTTGGTTGCCGTCTGTTTTCCCTGGTACTTTTAATATTCTTTTTTTATTATTATTATTATCTTATTCTTTTAAGTCTCAGCAGCTTCAGTGAGGTGAAGTCATGTGCTGACAACCTGCAGCAGACACCAGCTGCGAGGCCCCCAGTAACACCCCGCTGACCCCCGCAGGTACTCGCGCAATGAAAACACATCAGGAATATTTATGTTGCGCAAATTCTGCACTGATTAGTCACTTCTCAATGGGTCACGTGTTTAATTCATTTTTATTTCATTTTAACTTGCTTGGTGACACAGGAACCGATCAAGTCAATGAGAGAAGCATCTTTAATGTACAATACAGCGTGTCTATGAGAACTTACCCGAAGTATGCTGTGGTGGGTCCAGGCAAGTTGAGAAGATGCACTATAACTGTGAACGATAACCATCCCAGGAGTAGGTGTCCATCCAGCATTTTGCTGCGGCTCCAGGGCAGATCATTTCGTTTCTCCTGAGTAGCTGTGTAAAATCCCTTGTTGTACGTTCAACACTTCTTATACAGAGGAGCAGGACTGCGCTCCTCCCATCAGCACAGAGGGGAGAGGAGAGAGAGCGGCATGGCAATGCATGCTGCACTGATTCACAATTCCCTCTCAGGTTTCACAGAGATTATTCATCTCACTGTGTCTTAATTTATGATTGGTGTGACAGCTTCTCCTCTGTGGGCGTTTTAAAGAACCGTACAGCCAGTGTTTGTGTAGACTGAGGTCAGTCTGAGCTGAACTGGACTGTATGATAAAATACTTTCAGCCAGTGACAGCTTGTTTCCAGGGGCAAAGCCTGAAATGGTTTAAAGCAGTATTTGCAGCATAATGCCGCAATGTTGGTCTACACAGTAAACGGTAATAAATACAAGATACCAGGAATACATAAAAAAAAAACAAAAAAAAAAACTAATGTGGCTCTACATTTTTGTCATGGATTTTTTTCTGGGTGTAACTAAGTTTTGCTGTTTTTATTTTCTTTAATATATCATTTTTAAGTACAGCTGCCATCACCTGGTTGGCATGGCACTGACAGTGGCAGCTGCTGAGGAAGCTGTAAGAAAAGACATCAGAGCGACTTTGCCACAAACTGTTTTGTCGAAACTTGCTTGTTGTAAATCAATCAAAGGGGATTCAGGCCCAGATTCCTATTATTTGTACAGGGTTGTCCCTTTCAATATATTTCTCAAAACATAACTGTTTAGTTCTATTTTAAGTACTTGTGAGCCTTTACTGTACCTTTCCAAAACGGAAGACCTGCCTTCTTGTTGCAAATTGTGGCTTAGACCTCTCTGCAATAGTAAATGACATGCTGACTCTGCTTTCTTGGTGCTGGATTGTCAACAAGTGTTGTTACTACATAAGGAGGGTAGAGTTGAGAAGGGGAATACTGATTTCTTTTGCTTTGTTTGTTTAGTTGGTTTTTTTTTTTTATCTTTCATTTGAATTAGTACTGTACTGTCACACACTAAACTACTAAACTTTGGCAGATTTTTTTCTAATTTTGCACCCCCTAATAAAGGCTAAATCAGCATCCTTCTTGCATTCCGTCTCTTCTCTGCCCTTTGCCCAGTGTTGACTTTTGTTTTATCTATTGCTAAAGGTGTTCCTTTGGATTTGTGTGATGAATCGATCATAGAGTGTGTCTCCTATGGGATGCAGTGCTGTAAAGTATAACACAGGTTTCACATGATATTTCTGGCAGGAAGACAGAGTGTTCAAGTGTAGTTTCTTAGCACTGAAATATTATGAGGCAACAATGACCCCAGTAATGTATGTAATGAATGCCAGCTTGCCATTAAAATAAGTCACAGGCCGAAATTAGTGAATTATTGTTTAAATGTTAGAAAATATGATGGTTAAAGCACTGATATATATATTAAAAATGAATTTTTCATAGTTCCATGGTGACTGTCCTGTAAGTTGTATGTCATGTTACCTGGAAACTAATGCTTTAAGGATATTCTTTGTGTTCAAAGTCACAGTGGGGTTCTGACTAACTGAGTGTGTGAGAAGTTGGTATTAAGACTGAGTTGTTCACACACACACACACATATATATACATAGATATACATATATTTCTCAGTGGGTGTGTTAGACTCCAGACAAATGTCAGTGATGGCTCACCTCCAACAAGTAGCAACTTTCGACCGGCTTTTCACACTAAAATATGATGCTGGCACTTTTGCCAATTTTAGCCAAACTTGGTCATCATGTTGATATAAGCTGAGACTGAGGAGCTTATCTCACCACAAAAGTAGTGTTGACTCAAAAAAAACAATGAAAAATACATTTGCACATGAAATACAGCTTTGGTTTTTTGCTGAGGGCAAAAAGGTGGGCAGGGGTTCTAAGGGGATAAATTGCATTTTGGATCATCTCTATCACTGCTTATAAATCATGAAAAATATTCATGATAATTTTGTAGGCATGCAACCAATACCTAAAAGCTTTGTTTTCATTGCTGTGTTAAAGTCCCCTGTCAAAATTCTAATAAATTGCAGAAAGGGCATTTTGTTTAACCCATTTCAGCCAAAGATTGCCTATTGAAACTAAATATCGGTCTGACCCTGTCTTTTGGAAGACACAAGGATCACTTTCCCGACAGGATGCCGCGCTAAAGTTCACCCGCAGTTCACTATAGGAAATATACCTGTAGGCAGGTTTATGAGAAATCTGAAAACTAAGAGACAAAATCTTGAAGCACTTTGCTTAATATTACACTGTGCGCAACTTGGCAAATAATCACTCATCCTTACAAGTAACCTGGAGCCTCCGGCATGCCTGCTCCTGAAAAATATTTACTCTTCCTACGCTTTTGATTGCATAAGATTTAGAGATTACGAAACCTTAAAACATTGTTACAGACAACTTTCTTTAACTTGAAAGCTTTATTGAGACCTTTTCATTAATACATTTTTACAAAATAGTATCATGAAGAAATTAGCTTAATTTTATTCAAAAAGGGATGCACTGTATTTACTAAATAATGAAAAGAATGAGGGTTGAGATCATACCTTTGTTTATTATCAGAAAATAGCTGTGCTTCACAGATGGTTAAGTTCGTAATTAATCCAGAAACATTTTATGAGCCTGACAGCAACATTAACAGATTTCTAAGTTTGTTTTTAAGTGTTACAGATATATTATTAAATTTGAACTCCTGGTGTGTTTAAAAAAAAAAAAAAAAAGAAATCCACCAACTCCACGCCTGACAGAATATCCTTAGTCAGCAGCAATACTATAAGTCCTGTGTAAACACCTTTCAATGGCTCAGCAACAAGCTAACATTATTGTGTCCACACACACCTCGATTTCTGGCATGTAAACACAGAGCGGTATCTGAACTTGGGAACAGTCCAGGTTTTCTAAGCTACACCTGGGAAGCTCCTCTGCCAAGATTCAGGGGGAAGTCTGTACATTTTCATTCTCGAACAATATCAAGCCCATCCAGGCAGACCACACATACCTACAAATGGGCCTAATGACCCTTTTTCTACTTACAAATAAAAGCAGAACTCATATAAAAACAAATAAAAGACTAAAAACAATTTCACTTATAAAAGCAATATGCATAAAAGTACAAGGTATGACTAAAATAAAAGTTAAGCAAGGCAACTTTATTTGCAAAGCCCTTTAACAAAAGCAGCAACCAATGTTTGAATAGCTTTCCATGCTGACCTTTTGAAAAAAAATGCTTTTGTAATAAGTCAAATAGATAAAATGTAAAAGCAAAAGATAGTTTGAAATAAGAAAATCCATTAAAAAATCAATAGAAAAAAAACATAAAATTAGGATGAGATGGTAAATATAAGACATGAAATCCCTAGAAATATCATATTAAAACCATTGTGCAGTAAGTTAAGCATGAGCATTCTCAAGAAGAATATTTTTTGCTTTTTCTCAAAACACACAAGATTTCATCCCAAACTGGCAACTATTTCCACAGGATAGGATCTTATTGTGCTTTTTGTACTTCCAGCCATGTTAGACTCTGTTATACTAGGGACCACATACAGTCCCATGTTCTGAAAGTAACTACTTTCTCATGCGATTTTAAGGGACAGTAAGGCAGGATGAAGCTGTGTTTTGTCAGTGATGAGGCAGATCTTAAAGTTTTACTTTAAGTTTTACTAGAAACCACTGCAAATAGCTAAATGTAAAATGTGGTCTTCTATAGTAGGACCAGTCAGAAGTACGGTCAGCATTCTGAATCAACTTAAAACTTTAAGGCAGTTATTGTGACCCACAGAGACCATCACGTAGTAATGTAGCCTGGATGTAATGAATGCATAGTCTTGTTTCTCTGCATCACTTCAGGACAGCATGCCCTGGATTTTGACAATGTTTTTCAGGTGGGAAAAGACTGACATAAGAGTTAATAAGAAAATCATTTTAGTTCAATGTTTCACATAGTGCTGGAGCTCTCATCACTCTTCTCAACAGATCAGCACTTATTAGGCCTCTGCACAACACTGGAGTGTAATTTGAGTTTGAGAGAGCATGGCAGGTTGACATACAACATTGCAGAGAGGTATATTTAGGCAAAGGCTTGACAAGCACCTGGTAGACTTTGCTTAAAACAAAGACTAACTTAGCTTACCTGTAGCTTAGTCCAAAGAAAATATTTCAAAATTCACATATAGTGGGCTACCACTAAAGGTCCCTAACTAAGACACTGTTTTGCTTATTAATCAAAAGTAATTTGTCATGACCAAATATTGACTCTGAGCAGCTGTCTGGCAACCAGCAGGGACCAGTGCAGGAGCAGTTGACATCATAAGCCACTAGGAAATGGCATGTTGATGTCATTTCATTTTGGTTGTTGTAAGAATAACACCAGCTCAACATACAGGTCTGAATATTGTTATTTGATTTTATCCACTGTAAACAGTAGTATTGTTTTCCGGACCAAGAACCCATGGACAAAAACTATGATAATTAAAAATTGTTCAGTACCATCCTTCTGGTAAAATTGGAGCCCATTCCTCATCATTCTTATCAACCTAAGCCTGAGCAAGGGGGCAATGGAGCAGACAGAAGGTAGGAGTTTGTAGTTATCCTAATATGAATGTTGTCATCTGTAATTACCAGTAAGAATCTATAAGTCCCTCATTTTATTTGTACCAAAAATACAAATTAAAAAAAGAAGTCATTTTTACATTTACTATTATTATTATTCTAATAAAGCGATTACATACCAGTAAGAACATGATTTTTAGTTTGATGTTAAATGTTTCTGTTATTAACCTTTGATTTTGTTACATGTTGCACGTGGACAATAATGAATCTCAGGATACCAACATGCATGCATATCCATGACTTGTGCCTAATGTGCACAAATGCCTCTTTTGCTGTCACTTACTGTTTGAAGAGCAAAAGTCTTTAATCTCCCAAACTAGATTTAGGTATCAAAATGACTTGGTTTGTATTAGGAATAGATCATGGTTGGGTTTAGAAT
The DNA here is from genome assembly GCF_933228915.1 of Telmatherina bonti. Lineage (NCBI taxonomy): Eukaryota > Metazoa > Chordata > Actinopteri > Atheriniformes > Telmatherinidae > Telmatherina > Telmatherina bonti. The sequence continues at coordinate 19,563,115 of NC_136625.1, forward strand.
GCATTCTTTCACAATTAATACCATACATTGGAGTAAGTCCTACTTTTTATTTTGCCTCAGGTGAAAAATCCTACAGAGATATGCCATAAGAAGACTTTGGGGGGAGGGAGCATATAAGATATCTTGCACAACAAGCTATAGTAACTGTTTGAATGGGAAGGATGATCGCTGAAGAACTACTGACTGTGTCTCCACGGTAACAGACATGAGGGGGTGTATTGATCTTATCGTCTAACAAAACCAACAGAAACCCAAATGTTTAACCTTTCCTTTAAAATGTCAAACATTTGCTGTTTGTCTGACGGCAATACATAAATATAGAAAAAGATTAGTAAAAAAAAAAAAAAAGTCAGTGCTAAGCTTGTAATTCTAATGAGTATTCTTTTTGCATGATTTCACATTTGACTGATGAGTAATATCCATTAAGAATCCACACAGGTGAGCACATGAAAGCACAGGAATGCACTTTTTTCCAGCATTATAAGGTTGTCAGTCATTCCTAAAGGGCAGTTATTCAGTTATTCAAAAGCCCACAGGCCCCCAGTAAGAGGCCTGTCTCTTAATAACACCTGGTGTTAAAGGAGATCAGCAGGAGGGTTTGTCAGTACATGACAAGAATGGACACTAATCCCAGGCAATACCCACTGGTCCTGCATGTCTCTTGAGTGGGATAATTGATTCCCACACCCTTCTTAAAACATGCTCGCCCCCTCGTCTCAGACCCAGCAACCGAGAAAACAGAGCTTGTTTCATTCTGGTGCCGAGGGAACACAGCTATGAGGACAAAAGACTGTGTTTTTTGTTTTTTTTCTGGAGCTCCTATGAGACTTGAACTGAGGGTTGTCATAAGTGTTGTAGGTGGTAGCAGAAATTTGTTTGGTAATAGACACTAATCTCTTTAGGTTGTCAGGGGTATTTCCCTTTCTGCTGTCGGGGATCATACCTCTTTCTCCTCTCCCCTTTTCTGCTCCTCTGACCCTCCCTCAGAAGCTAACATAAGTGAACTAAATGTGAAAGCGACCCTTTGGTAAGAGCGCCGGAAAATCATCTGGGTTCCAGCGGCAAGTGTGACCAGAATACTGGGTTTAGATTAAAGTGTCGGCTTGCAAAGTTGCATTTTTCTGCAATTACAATGAACTTCCTCTGAGGTCAGTCTGCACCATCGATTCAGATGAGATGGAATGAGTTAGATGAAGTTTGAGGTATTTCCGCAAAAGGAGCAGTCACCTTAAATGAATTCAATTGAGTAGGGTAAAACATATAAAAAGCAAAGTATACGCCATCAGTTACACGTTCATACAAATCAGATAAGTAAAGCATCTAGAAAGATACAGGTAAATAATGGAAGACATTCTTTGCACACTCATTTAATGTGTAGATTTCACGTAAAATAAGGTAGAACATTTTTACAAAACATCATTAACATTCTATCTCCATCTTCTCAGACTCTTCTGTATTAGCCTTGGTCTGACCTTGTCCTGATATCGCTTCCCTGGGGAGGAATGTAAAACATATCCGTCCAAACCCAGTTACCACCAAACTCCTCGTTCTCACCACCTCTTCTCCATTGCAGGGCCACATGATCTTTTCCATGTACCAGACATAATTTGTGGCTTAGGTTTGGAGGCTGACGGTGCGTCTGCGCCACTCTGCTGTTTCAGGCGTTGGGTGCACCATGTGCAACAGTTGGATAGAGGAAAAATGCATCCTCAGTCTTCATTGCAACTTCAGGCCACCTCCTGAGTTAATAATTTTATTTTATTATTTTTTCTCACATGGTCATACAAAAGGTAAAACAAGACTTTACAACAAAAAAACAGTTGGTCTTCTATCTGGTCCTCTATCCTCTGTCCTCCATCTGATAATGAATACATTTAGAAAATGGCTAAAACGGTGTAAAAAATAAGTTAAAATAACACTGAGTTGTGGGGTTCTGTGTCTTTTATTTGTTTTATTTTTCTTTTTAGTTATTTTTATGATATTCGACTGTGCAGTACTTTGGTGACGTTTTGTTTTTAAAATGAGCTTTATAAATAAAGTGGATTGGATTAGATTAGATTAAAAGACAAAGCCACTTTTTCCTAATCTTGTTCTAGATTTATTTCACAAAAGCAATAAAAAGTAGATGCACTTTAGAGTTAAAATAAAAAAAAATACTGCAGATCAACTTAACCCTTTTTGCTTTGTTTTTAGCAGATAACTATTTCCTCTGTGCATATTTTCAAGAGAAGTGCTGTGACACACTAGATCCAAATTGTATGTAAGCATGTGGTGGCTTGTCCATTGTTTAAAGTGTTTGAGGAGGTGCATTTAAGCTGCTGCTGCTGTGTAGTTATGGAAAGAAACACTAGATTCCTTCAACGCATGGTGACACACAAGGCGGTAGTAAATACAGTAAGTGATTCTGCTTTAGTTAGATATGATAAAAGAGCGTACACTCTTCCAAAGGTGCCTCTACTTGATCATCGTTCAGACAACTCCTTGGTTTATTTTCTGAACTGATTCACCGGGCCGTAAACAATGGCATTTATATCGAACCACGTAAAATTCATTGTTATGGCCACATGATAAAATTATGTTGTGGTTTCCCAGCAACCTTTGAAACACCAAAACCAAATCATTGCAGAATGACAGTTTTCTATTTGCACATGAACAACACAGCTATTCATCCACTTCACCTCACTGAAGAAAACTTTTACGTTGACACAACACAGCCTCGCCAGCAAAAGCAGCGACATGTCAGCAGTCTGTGCCAGGAAACTAAAGGTTTCTCCACGTAAGCAGACGATATGGTAGATGTATAGTGAGTGGGATGTGGTCTTGACCAGCAGTTGTTGTTAATGGAATGGCATGATCTGCTTTACTTAGCATTGATGAAACAAGGCAGGGTCCAGCTGAGGAGCTGCTGCCAACACAGCCGCCCTCTCTACTGATTTTGACCTGGGATGACCCAGAGGGGAGTGCCATGGCACTGAAAAGAACAGGGAAAAAATGGACAAAAGAGAGAATAAGACTTTTATGTTTTTCTCCACAGTTAAGAAGAAACGTTGCACCCTGATATGACGTGCAAAACTGTTCCTGTAATAAAAGCTGTGCTGTCTCTTGGCCTCCATCCTGCCTTGATATGTGACTTCTTTCTGAATCCCACTGAAGACAGAGCTTGTGACCAAAGATTCCAACTACAGACAGTTTAGGATTTGAGGACTTTTTCTTTGTGGACAAAATTAAATTTTGCAGGCTGCACATGTAAAGGTATGTTTTTGCTTCTAAAAACGACAAATATTAACAGCAACTTGTTTGAATATAAATGACGGTCTAGTGCAGAAATCTGTCTAATTTATTTTAGATTTGAACTCTTCTGACTTGTTCAACCACTCATCCAAACTCATATGTTTGTGGACATATTCACAAAGGCACACCTGCTCATATAAGGTCTATTAGATCATATTTTGCAAAAGGGTCACAAAGTCCAAAGACACTGAGCCCAAGCTCAAATCTTAGGGAAGGCACTGGAAATGATCTTTTGTATTTATAATGTTGAAGGGGGTAAAGTTGAATCATTTAGTGACTTAGTTAGACAGGTAAATAATAAGCTAACAGGTATTTTAAATGCAATTGCTTCAGCACTCTGCCCGTCAGGCCTTTGTTAAAGATGGACCACAGAGATTCCCCACTTAAAGACAAAAACCAGCTGGGAATTAACCAGAGGACACATTAAAACCTGTTCCATTTGTGAAGTTAATAGTCAGATCTGATCTAATGACTTAGTGATTTGACCACAATTCCCAACAGTTTAACAGAGGAAGCCAAACACTAAGCATCACTTGAGTAAAACCACCACCACATTCAAAACATGGTGATGGCAGCATCGTCCTGTGGAGTTTTCTTTTTCTTTTTCTTCTCAGTACGCACGAAACATAAAGCAATCCTGTGTGACAACCTTTCTCACTGATCTCAAACTTCAACGAGACTCATTTTGAAGTACAGCATAGGAGAACACAGGAGTCAGGACCTCAGCCTGGACCTCAATGTCCACTTAGGTTAGCAGTTTAACATCTCTGCCAAGAAGCCTTGGGAGTAACTAAAAGACGTGCTGAGCTTGTGGGATCACTCCCATGAAAACATGAAGCTGACTCTGCTGCCAAAAATGCTATACAAACATGAAAACATCCTTTGCTTTGCTGGTACAACAAGAATCATCATACTGTTCTATGTCCCGTTTTAAAAATCATATATGTTTAGAGTTCTGTTTTGCTTTTTTATGTTGCTTTAAATGTTACAGGTAATTTTATATAAAAACTCATATTAAACCATTTAAACCAGATCTGCAAACTCATCTTTTAATCCAAAGTCTTGTTGTAGAAATCTAGGAATGTTCTCTTCCAAAATGCTTTGCACTTGAAAAATTCTGGGTGTCTTTTGTTCTCAAACCAAATGAACGTCACATCAGCAGATTTCATGATGTCAAGACTTGAAGCCATCCACTATGGTTCCCCTTATCAGAAAGCGTTTTACACCGTGTGACATCCCTATCTCCAGAGGAGATGGGGATGTCAGCGCCTGTGGTAATGCCCATCCTGAAGATAAAGTCAAAGCCAAGGCAGAGTCTTTGCTTTGTTTGCCTTTGTCTTCCACATACAGAGGATGCTGGAGAAGCATGGCTATGAGGGACAGTGATGAGCTTTTTCCAAGAACCAGATCCGGCTGTAACATTTTGGTCATTCAATTCACTTTTTTTAAGATTTACTTTTAAATGCTCATCAGCCACTGTCCTGATGCACTGCTTTGTTTAAAGGGAAACACTCATTTTTTTCTGTGGCTGAAAGGCGCTGAATTTATTAATATTCCAATAAAATATTCTTTATTCATTAAGTGAGAAGCGTTGATGTTCCAATCAGATGATAATTCCACTGCAATGCTGACATCTAGTGGCTCTGTCACCATCGTACACATCACAGATTTTAAACTGTGAAGTTTAGTGAAGTCTGTCATGTAATCTGTTTCACATCGAATCAAAGCATTTGAATACATAAAAGGAAAATTAACAGCCTCATGGAGCATGAGGAAAATATTCATGGAGAAAGGAGTGAAGTAATGAAAATGTGATTATTTCAATATTTTTGTAGCACATGATGTTAGTGGGACTGTTTCATGTCAAAGGGTGGGAGTCTGTCTGAAACCTGTGATGCAGAGCAATAACAAGACGCACTTGTCGGCGTGACTTTAAGTAAGTGACATCACCAACACAGTGAGGTCACCGTGGGTACACAAAGGAGCACTGATGTCCTTCTGTTTGCTTGGACGTGGAAAGCTGAACAGATGGGCTGCACCAAACTTGTTGAGGATAGTTTAGTTTGTTTCTTGGATTATTCTTTTTTTAAAAAGTTTTTTATTGCAGAATTAAATATTCCGAAATGACAAAACATGTATGATACTTTATTCAGACTCGCATCCCGTGGAACTATATGTTTTCCACTTGGTGGCAGCTTATTTAAATCAGTCAGGTACCGTTGCTCAGGCATTACATTTTTCCCATGTATTTTACACAGTCAGTAACTTGGCCTCTGTACCAGTGCTGACAGCTGCTGGGAGGAAAACCCATTCAGTTCATGGCTGCGCTGTCTTCCAAACTTTCCCATCAACAGCTGCAGTAACTCTCCATCTTTGCAATTATTTAACTGTTTGCATGAAAGTTTGGTCATTTAAAGGCAACCAAGCAAATATGTGCAGGTGAAAATGTTATGCTGATTAGCCATTAATTATATAATATCATTAATAAAAAATGTCTGAAATAACTCAAATGAATTTGAGCGATGGTGAAAAAGGAGTTCAGGTTTTAAATTCAAGGAAAAGTAGATACACTTCAAAGTGTGTTGCAAGTGTATTATCGGAGGTAAAAAGATCTGATGTCACAGCAGGACCTATAAACTAGTCCATGCTTTCATCTTTAGTTGGCTTGATTATTTTAACAGTGTTGTTACAGATCCACTGAAAACATATATTAGACAACTGCAGCTTCTTGAATGATTTAGGACCAAATTAAACCAGTCAGCTCTTCACCCAGTATGGACCTACCAGATTCCTCAGATCATCTGGATCCAGTCTTTTATCAGTTCCCAGAGTCAGAACCAGAAAGAAAGGCTTTTTATGCTCCTCATGTCTGGAACACACTCCCAGAAGGCCTCAGATCAGATGAAGCACACATTTTGTTTAAAACCAGCTTATAGACCCGTCTATTCTCAGCTGCATTTGAATTGCTTCTCTTGAAAAGTGCACTCTCTTTTTTTTATAAGCTTGAATTTATTTTTAAACTCGTGATGTTTTTAATAGTTTTCCTCTAATGTTTCATTTTCCTTTCTGTCTTGTTTTCTAATGTATTCTCTATAAAGTGCTTTACGGAGACATTAAAGCACTTTGAATCTCCCAGTCAATTATTGTGCAATACATAAACTTGCCTTTCCAAGACCTGAATGTACTATATAGCAGGGGTGTCCAAAATTGGTCCACGAGGGCCACTGTCCTGCAGCTTTTGGGTGTATGATGCTGCAGCACACTTTAATCAGATTTAGTGGTCAACCTGATTGGGCATAACTTGACAGCAAGCTGTTTAGGTGAGAAATTTAATTTAAATAAGGTTTGTTGGATCAGGTATCCAACTATAACCTGCAGGATTGCATCCCTCGAGGACTGGAGCTGGACAGTCCTGCTACAAAGAAAAGCACATGTACATCAAATGTAGGTGCTTGCAAAATGTATTACTACTACTTTTTTGTTTGTTTTGTTCTTTACATTTGTATTTCTATCACAATGCTGTCTGAATAAACTTGTAAGCAGTTTGTCTGCAGATAATCTGAAGAGCCACACTAACTCACAGGAGGATTGAAGTTAAAAAGTCATCATCGATAACATCTCTAAATCGACTTCTAGGAAGACCTAAATAAATATTAAGTAAAATGAACTTGTTTTCTCAGAAGGAAAAGGAAATACTGAAACATTATGAAGGGTTTTCCATATTGCAGATATAATGCAAGCTAAAATGTGGGTATTTCATGCAATGTTCAATGCTATCCAAAAGATGGTGCTAAAATGTTGTCTTCATACCACATGTGGAAGTTTCTGGGCTTGCATGGGCTTCTGTTAATTTGTCTCTGCTATGTAAGTTATAAAGGTTTACTTTTTGGATTCTCACTGAAAATTAGAGTAGCACCTTTGAATGGCATGCCAGTGAAACAGTGAAAAATAAAGAAAAATAGTCAGGGACGAGATTGTCATAGAAACATCAAAAGCTGCTTGACACGAGTTTCCCTCCAGTGTGAGATGATGTGAGGGTACGAGTGCATGGGAGTTTGTGTAGCTTGTTGAGGACATTCATATTCAGCTGATAATATCAAAATAACTTCAAGGATCGACTGAACTTTTCCAATTAAACAAAATACAGGTGAAATTGAATAGAAAAAGTTAGTCTTGTTCCTATTATTTCATTCAGTCATTATTTTTCTCAAATCAGCAAACAAATCAAGATGTATTAATTGAGTTTTGTCATTATTGTTGTTTTTAAAATAAAAAAAAACTCTTTAACAGCTAAGTCACTGTTAAATTCTTCCTACTGTTTTACATATCAAAATAAGATATATTTTTGTTCATTAATTCATCCATCTTGATTAATCTGCAGACTAAATTTAAAGTTTTTCTCTTGTAAGTCAGACATTTCCCACCTGGCCATTTAAGTAAAAACAGCCAAAGCTTGCTAAAAGATCACTTGAAATTATTTTTTGTTACTAAAAAAAAAAAAAATCATCATTACCTAAATAATATGCTTAAATAATCAGAATAAAAAAACAAAAAGTATACTTTTCTCTTTCTGCAAGTTTAGTCAGTCATGTTGCACATTTGGGGTTCTGAGATGCCACATTTGTCTCTTAAATATGAAGGAACATTAAAGCCTGTAACCTAAATGAGAGGCTGGTGTCCCATAGGTCAGTTATCACACTGAGAAAAAGTCTCCATGCATTTAAACTTTGTGGTGCAGCCAGTTTTCTAGGATAAATACTCCTGGAAAGGCAACCCAAAGCAGCTGATTCTACTGGCTGCTTTAAACCTGTGAACACACCACAGATGGATGCACCTAATTAAAGATTAATTAAAATAACTTATTCGTTTTAAACATAGCAGAGTTGTAAGGATTTTTTTCCCCCTCCACGGGCTTCAATCTTTTTATATATTTATGAATAAACAAGCAAAGATCATCTAGAATTTCTTTGGAACATTTTAAAGTATTTCATAATAAGCTGTAACTTTTCAGTTTACACTCGGAAACAAATGACTGCAGACCTTAATGGTGGTCTCAAGCAATTCACACATATTTATTTCTGCATTTTAGAAGCTTCAAGCCAGGGAGTGAAATCCGGACAGGTTGTTATAGCTACGCAATCCACAGGGGTTCCGATGTCTGTTTAAAATCCCGAGGACCCTCCCTCTCTCCTTTAAACAACATTATATATCACACACGCTGCATGCTAATGCCACCAATTCTCAATGAGCACTAAAACACATCTTAAAAATTAGCTCATTCTCATGTTTGAGTTGGAGCTGACTGACAAGGCAACAGAGGGAACATATCATCATAATTCCCCCTTTGGCAATACCTGCTGATTGGGTCCTACAAAGCAAGCTGCTTTTTAACTTTTAATATTTGCCTTCCGAGTTCTGCCAGGAGCAGTCGCGAAAGATAAGAGATTCCCTCCGATTGTTGGTGGGAAGAAATAAACAAAAAGAAAACATCCATCAGCTTTTGACTTTTTTTTTTTTTCCCCCTGTCTTTACTCTTCAGCTAAGATCTCTCCGTGCGTGGATGTGCGCGCATGTTGGCATTCTGTTGGAGAGGTTTTGCGAAACTTTAAGGATGGTATACCTTGGATGTTTCCTTCTGCTATGTGGGCTGACGCATGTCATGGCCAGCTACCCCATTTGGTGGTAAGTTATATTTTCATTTTAACGTCCTGCGACGCGTTTAGTTAAAATGTTGAGGGAAAAATCTAAAGATCCGCCTCTGTAAGCAGCCAGTTTGACTTCTTCCAGTTAGTTTCCTGACAGCTGCGACGCTTCTGCTTACAGACTGGAAACTTTAACTGGCATCACTGATCACTGGGTACAACAAAGGGTTTCATCTATTTCTTTAAAACAATAAAACTATATAAAGAGACCCGATGTTCCAGCAAATACAGGGAGAAACTTTTTGTTTGTTTTGTTTTAACTCCCAGAAATGCCTCATTCAGTCCAATTTCAGGTTTTTTTTTTTTCTTCTAATGGCATTTAGAGTATTAAGACATTTGTTACTGACAACTATTATAAGACATTTGTTACTGACAACTATTATTATTTTCGCAGTGCAGCAGGTGCAAATTTTGCGCATTGAGTCTGAGGTGTCTTTCTTGGGGGGTGGAGGGGGTCTAGGGGTGGCACCTAGAAACGCTGGATTAAGTGGATTAAGTGATGCTCACTCATACTGGTAACCATGTGTACATATATATATATATATATATATATATATATATATATATATATATATATATATATATATATATATATACACATATATATATATATATATATATATATATATATATATATATATATATATATATATATATATATACACTTTGTCTTTTGATTGAAGCATTTCGGTTTTGACCTCTTTAAATATAAACGAAATGGCAACCTTGTAAAAAAAAAAAAAAAAAGGCTTTTGTCCGCTTCCAAATAGCCAATAACAACATGCATGAAATTATCAATAATGCGAAGTCTTATTGATAAAGTCTACATTTACTATGCAACAGCCGTGTGAGAAATTGCACAAATGTGCAATATTTATTTATATGCTTATATTTTCTCAGACGAAATCTTAGATGTTTTTTCTCTTGAACTTCACATTGATCCGTCTACTACAGCAGATTTTGTGAGTTAAAATAGCAAACGTTGCCCAATTGCGAATAAATTATTTAATAATTGGGGATTCTTACAAACTGAATGGACATTCATCTACTTCCCTTAATGGGTCCCCTGGTGGTGAGACTGATGAGAAACTAATTACATGCTCAGCTGGAAGGAAATCCACAGTGGACCTACTGGACTGAGATTTAAAAAAAAAAAAAAAAATCAATGAAATCATTTGCTGCAATTCTGTCTGATTATTTTATATAATCATTTTATATATTTTATAAAATCTATTATGTGATATTTGTACATAGTCTTTTTGGGTTTCCAGCTTTACAAGTTTTTCCATAGATTCTCTGTCATAAATTAGATGATGCAGCAAGTCAAAAACCACCCCGGCAATCATGATTTGATTCTGGAAAGTGTTAACTAGAAAAGCAATAGAGTGGCAGCTAAACATAATAAGAGCAGGTTGTCCCTCCCACCAATACAAACAATGTGCAAAAATTGCTCAAGCTTTCAGTTCAGCTACCTCAACGTGATGCTGATCTCTTTTTTTTCTTTTAAGACATATGATGTATTTTTGCGTTTCATGGCAACTCATCCCAAGTCAAATACTATGGTTGCTTTTGGATTACACTCAATATACCTGCATTGTCTCTCCATTTGCAAACAGTATGCCACTTATCTGAGAGTTATTTCTGCTGCAAAAAGCAGCGGGGGATGTTTTGCTGACAGAAGCTGCTGAACTTGCCTTCAGGTGGCCATCAGAGCTGCATCACACTCAGCACCCACAGTAGTCTTTGGGGATATAGATCTGCACCAAGACAGGTTCATGTCTCTCCTCGACCTGCCATGACATAGCCTGGCTGCACCCGCCACCCCACTACCTCCTTCCCTAGTCCACCCCACCTTAGAAGGTAAATACCTGGAGGTGAAAGCTTGCTGCACATTCCTTTTCCCAAACATATTCTATTGATGTCAAAGTCGACTCCAAGGCCTCAGGGCCCACGAGTAAAGTGGTAATTCTAAGACACCCTGCTTGGGCTTGCTGAAATATGCATTAAACATGTGCTGGATACACTTAGATTAGAAGGGAAAGTCTGCACCGAGACAAAAATTTTATGTCATGCATGTTGTTTTGTTTAGTTCTGTTTTTTTTAAAAAGTTAAATAGTTTCCACAACAATAACCTTCACATTTCATCAGTACTGACAGTCAGTTTCTCTATGAGGCAGCTTCTCTGACAATATAAATAGATGTTCCCGCAGGAATTACAGAGATTAAAGTCAAAAGCACACAATAGATGTCTAAAATCCACACAACACATAAAATACCAGTATGCTTTAAATGGTTGTTGGAGATGGTATCCAAAAACACTGTGCTTTATGCAATAGCTCCTTAAAAAAAAAAAAATCAAGTGATAAATCATCCCTGGTGGAACATGCCCAGCCTCCTCTCACAGACCATTTCCTAACACAGGAAAAGGTGGCAGTGGATTACTCAGCCCTCTTTGAGACAGCCACAGTGCAACCTGTCTCATGATGACTTTGTGAGAGGGTTCATGAACTGGCAGAAATGTGTGCATAAACTGTTCAGAGGTGTTAAAGGACAATATGAAACTAACATGTCCACTAATCCGCACTGATTTCTATTATTGGTTTTTTTTATGTTACCTTACACTCAGGTGCAAAATATATTCACTGAAAAAATCAGAACAAATTTTGTATAGAGATGCTTAACAGCTCTGTTGCTATGAGGTGCAACTCATCAGTCTGCAGCTGTCTGGGATGTGCAGGTTTCTGCTGGGTATGATGTGCTCCAGGGTAGATGGATTGACAAGGGCCAAAAAGAGGTCAATTTATAGGAGTGCCTTTGTTTACTGATGGTTGCAACAGACAAATGTGATTCCCTTTGGAGTTTAATTCAACTTGCCATTGCTTGCTTTCTTACTGGAAGTCTCATTTATAATTATCCGGAGTGGTCTAGTCAGTGGAAATTAAGTAAGCCATTCTGTTGAAACCAATGTGACACATTGTTTTTATTGGTGACTTTTGCATGCCAGGGATTTAGAGGAAACCAGGTCAGATAATCACTCACACACACCACAAACATAAAAGATGTGTAATACATTTAAATTCCAAAACTGAGGTATTCAAGGTCACCAGGAGCTGCCAGTAACCATTCATTTGACCAGGAGGTCTTATACAGCTGTAAGCTTAAAGTTAAAAGAAAGGGAAAAAAAACTGCCTGTGGGCAAGTGTCAGGAATTTGGTAATCTTGTGATCAGTTATTAGCCCTTGAAAAACACTGAGCAGGTCAGCACGTAGTATTCTAAATGAGCAGCAAAAACACTGTCCACCTGCTTCAGAGCTGCCTTCCTGAGGAAACATAACTGTTATCCAACCCCATATCACTCAGGGCAGATTGATCAGAGTGCTTTTGCCAGTGATTTGTCCTTAATAGACATTTGACTCATTAAAAGGACTTGCCTGGATTGGCAACATGCTTCTCTGTAGGACATTTGCCAAAGATAACAGGAAACCTGCTATTACACTACTTGACTGCTCTGTGATTAAAATAGTTGATTTTGGTAATGTTTCAAAGAAGGCTAACATTTAAGGGTCAGTGGTTCATGTATTTTTAGACAAAGTAAAAAAAAAAAAAAAAAAAAAAAAAAAGAATATAAACAAATAGTAATTTTTTTTTTTTTTTAACTGCAGTTCAGAAAGTTTAGGTATAAATTGCTGCTGATGCCCTGCTGATGTTACTATATAAGAATTAGCACAACGGTTCAAGAAACATCTGATCAATCCAGTATGTGAATTATACAAATCACTTCATCAGCTTGTGAGGTGGAAATGCAAACAAATAGATATACAACCCTAAAAAAATCAAGTGGAACATGTTCCTTTAAAAACAAACTGGCTAAGCTACATTCTGTGCAATTGTGCAAACATGCATCATTTCTACAATTACAACTTACAAAAAGTGCTAATTGAGAGGACAAAGAAAATAAAGACAGAGAGAAAGCAGTAAAGGCATGAAGACAGACAGATGCAATCAGGGCACCAAGTTTGCACTTGTTGTATTTTAGAAAACCTTGCTCAAAGAGGAAAAAAAAAGAAAGGTATAGGCAGAGGGGCGGAGAGGCTATGTGTTAATCTTAATACACTCTCTGAAGTTTCAATGTAAGGTTTGCACTCTTATTCCCCTAAGCTGTGGGTCTGTTAAGTGTGCGGACAGTTAATAACAAGGTACAGTTTTCCAAGTTGTCAGCTTAAGGTCTATGAAGACCTCTAGATGCATTGTGGACTTTCATCTTAAACAGAAACAGTGCAGTGACAGGGCTGCAATTTCAATTCACACAAAGCCAGGTGTCTGCAGAGAGGGTAGTTGAAGGGATAAAGGACGCACACCTAATGGTAGCATCTGATACTGCAAATAAACACACTTAATCAGGTTAACTCAGACGTAACATTACACTGCGCCAGGAGGGAAATTACCCTCCCTCTTGGAAGTGTTATATCAGCAGATAAAGCTGCAGACAAATAGGAAGAGGAGATATAATTATAAAATTGCACTGACACTGCCACTACCTATTGTTTTGCAGGTCTCTAGCAGTGGGACACCAGTACTCATCAGTGGGTACTCAGCCTATCCTTTGTGGCAGCATACCAGGTCTGGTGCCCAAGCAGCTGCGTTTCTGCCGGAACTACGTGGAGATCATGCCCAGCGTGGCAGAAGGGGTGAAGATCGGCATACAGGAGTGTCAGCACCAGTTCAGAGGCCGACGCTGGAATTGCACGACAGTCACTGACAATCTGGCCATCTTTGGGCCAGTGTTAGACAAAGGTGAAGTTAAACAGCACATTTATGTGAATTCTGACACAGATTCATCTTTACTGCAATTTTTCTGTCATGTGAATGACTTGTAAGTGCACTTCAGGCTTGCAGGCATGGAATCTCAAGCTTCCCAAATTCCTGGTGTTCTGAATTGTCACCTACCCCTGTGTAGATTTAAGTTAAAAGGTTAGCTAGAACTAGTGAACTGCTTGTCCATCAGTGAGCAAACTCCGTGCTTTTTCATTTTAATACAGTCTTTACTTTAAGTGTTTGGTTTCTTACTTTATATATACTAAAGGTATGTTGTCATTATCATGCCAGTTAGTTAATGAAGAAAGGACAGAACCAAAAAAAAAAGGTATTTCATGGCAATTAATTTGTAAAGACTTTTCTGGGATAAAATAACTCCTTTTGATGTGGAACCTGATAAGCTACTATTCACAATGAAACAAAACTATACCCAAAAGAAAATATTTTTTATACCAGCAGTATCTCCATAAGAAGCAAATATTTACACCATTATTAGAAATATTCTTCAGAAATTATATCAAGAATTACTTCACAGCATAGTTTTCATCATGTCTGATCGTGCATAAGATTGCAATTTGACTATACAGAGGCTTTGATGATGCCGTCTGACCCAAGTGTCCTCAAATGTGTGTTCAAGTAAGTTTTACCCTCTGTAGAGTTCTTATGAGTAGTTAGTTACCCAACCCACTTAAAAAAAAAAAAAAAAGAAGAAAAACATGACTTATGGTGTCTCTGTGCTGATTAACTCCTCAATTAACTATTCTATATTCGCTTTGTATTATATTTGCAGTTAAAAGCTGCATTCCCTGCATGCATCATTCATTATGTTGATTCAAATCCTTGTTTAGATACACTTTAGACTCAACCAGCCCTGAGGGGCCTGTATGCATGAAATAATGTACACAACTAGGCTAAGTCAAGTGACTTCTGTCTCGTTGGAGATTTCTTTAGGAGGGGATCCCCAGTCATTGCCACATCTTCCTTAGAAGTAATAAGCACAAGATCTACAACTGAGACAAGTATTACATTTATCAATGTTCTTATCAAATCATACTTTCTGGCTCTATGATTTGAGGGGACTCTATTGCTATATACACACACACACACATACACACACACACACACACATATATATATATATATACACATATACATATAGAGCGAGAGAGAAAGAGAGAGGGGCTGTCACATAAAAAAATTGTTTCTTTTTTTGTGACAAACATTTAACTGGTATTGATGGTCACATTGAACGACTCATTTATCTCATTGCATAAAGTAAAGGTTGGCAGTTCTCACTAAAAGAAGAAAAAAAACTCTCCCAGAAGAGTTTCTATGAAAACAATCATTATTCCCTTGTTGATCTAGAGGACTACTGTAGTCTGTGTCTTCCTTTGCAGGGTTTTGTTTCCAGTTAGCAGCCATTACTCTGCTCAATCTGTCACTTGTTAATCTCCTCCAAACCATTAAAGGAAAGTATATCTGATGAGAATTTTCTGTTTAATACCATTTTAAAAGTTAACTTCAAACTCACATGACACTTAAATGGACACACCATAAGCTGTAGCCAGGCTATTAGTTCCGCATTGTTAGCTATTTTTGTGCTAAACTAAACTTACAGTTTTGATACATTGGGTACAAACATGAAGCAAGTGACCTTTTCATTAAACTTATACAGAAGTGAAATGGACCAAATTCCTAAAATATCCTATTATTGCTTTCATCTTCATTAAAAGCAGTAGATCCCCTCCTTTTCTGTGTTGTTTTGAGCTCTTCTTAAAGTTGACATTGAGATAAAGACAAAGTGCAGAACATAGTGGTTGGGGGTTAAGGATGTGAACTTGTCACCTAGTTTACTGAAGATTGATGCCAACAAAAGGGCTTGGAGGTCGCTCAGGGCAATTGCTTTTAATAAACTCCTGAGCCACTTGATAGAAGAGGCTGGCGCTGAAGTAGGTGGCTAACGATAGGGGTTCTCAGTCCCAACCCCATTGTGGTGCAAAATGCCACCACATCTTTTCCGTCACCTCCCCTCCCAGGCTCAAATTGCAGGGGCACTGACTGGAAAGAGAAGGCAGCTACTGGGCTTTAGTAAATCATTTTGATTGGATTAAGGTCACTCGGGCCCTTAATAATGTGAGAGGTCAAAGTGGCTGGATTAAGTGCCTTTGTCAGGGGCCAAGGAGAGTGGCTAAAGGGGCTCACAGGCCTTTGATAGAGCTTAGTAGGAAAAGGCTTCCATTTCATTGGATTTGATTGATGCTGGTGTTTGTCTGTGCAGCGGGGCCATTGTACCCACTGGTGTCTGTTTGTCTGCAATTCAGACAGTTGTTTGTCAGTTTCCTCCTGCGCATGTCCACCTCATCTTCACCAAGAAATCAGCAGTTTGTTTTTACACAGATGGATTAAGAAGAAGAACCACGAGACGTGAGCCTTTCAGGGAAAGACAATGATGTGAAATGATTGAGATAACAACTAAAAGTGCAGAATTGTTCACGACAAACATTCAATTGCTTTTTTTTTCTTTGCATGCCCAGTATGATCACACACATCAAACACTAAAGTGATTTTTGCCCTTAAAATGCATGTATTCTTTTGCTAGTTGCCTGACTCACTTTAAGTTTCTGTGTCTTGCCACACCCCAAATCACGAGCCCTGCCTGTAGGCTATGTCTGCGTCAGCACTCATTAATTTACATTAACTAAAGTGTCAAAACATGCACCGCTGGAATCTGCCATGTGATGAAAGGTAATAGAAAGCTGTGCAGGTGTCCACACAGCCATTCACAGATCTTTTTTAGAGTCCTTGTTATTTACAAAACAACTTATCATGTATGGATATAATCAGGCTACAGTTTTTGAGTCATGTGATAGAATTAGGGATGGCAACTTTGCCACAAAAAACTGGACATTTTACATAGTCAAAAATGAGGTTCACTGCACACTTCTATTAGGCTGTTAAAAGGAAGCCATGTAGTTTCATACCATTGTATCTCTGGCTTATCTAACCTCTGTTTCCTATTTGAAGAGCTTTGTATGGCAGGAAATAAAACCTAAATCAACAAGTTCCACCTAAACTAACCAGGAAGAGGTCAGGAGATGTGGGTTACGACCTGTGACCCAAGGATGAGAAAGTGTAACTATTTAGGATGAGCTAAAAGGTCTCAGCTTTTCATGAGACGTATGTCTTTCCATGCTGGGGGAGGGAAACTAGCGCACCAGTATATCATTAACTCTAGGCAAGAAAGAAAGAAGGGGTGTGGTAAATGGAGTTGATGGGGGGACCTTAGCCCCACTCCCTGCTAGGCACTGCTCAGAGCACAATATCTTCGCAACCATGAGATTAAGCAGGAGAAAAAGTGCTTTTCCCCATTCACACGCCCTTTAGATTGTTTTATTAAACCACTTGAATAGGGATTTCCCTGTCTGCCGACAAGCGGGGTCCAGCCAATGCATAGTTCTCTGTTGCTATGACTTAACTTGGTCTCCACTAATCACTAGCCAGGGCAAATTTCATATAAAATATCTGAGCCCATTGTGGGACTAACACAGCGTGACAGTGACAGCACAATAGGGGATTCAACCCCCCAGCAGGTTGTAGGGACCACTTGGCCAGCCGAGCTCTGGCAAAGTTTGGTGGAAAAGCATTGTCTGACGAAAAGTGTCCTTAAATTGGTCATAAAACTAAGAAAAGCAGTGGAATTAATGTGACAAGTGGTATTTCCAGGTGAAGCATGCATTATTCCAGGTGCAATTTAGACTCAATTTTGACAGCACGTTACAGCAAATATCAAGTATGAGATATTTTTAGATGTAAAAAAAAAAGTTTTAATTTAACAATCTGCTTTTTCGTTTTATTTATTTATTTATTTTTATTTTTATTTTTTTTTTACTGCAAATGACATTACCTTTCAGCAGAGTTGTCACTGTTGCACTTACTCAAGTTTAGCAGCATCCTCTTAGGCTTTGATTCTGTATCTGTTTGGTGAGTACTGAATCTATTGGGGCAGTTTATAAATCGTTATTTCTATAAATATTTATCATGTTTTTAACTTGTTGCTTATTATAGGCAATTCTTATTTTTCTTGTTGTTGTTGTTATTATTATTATTATTATTATTATTATTATTATTATTATTATTATTATTATTATTATTATTATTATTATTTTGCAAACAAACTGATCTAGGGATGTTTTAAAGTTGTCCAAACACCTCACCTTGCTTATTTAAGTAATAAAAATATTTTTCCTCATTTCCATTCTCCAGGTTTATATACTTTAGTTTTCAATCAGATGTGTATGCAGGGAGAAGCTATTATCTGAAGCACATTTATAAAATCAGAAATCCATTTTATAACAGCTTAAACATTTAATTTGGTTCACATGTTGCTCAAAAATGAAAAACTAAAGGCTAAAGCCCAGACTTTTTCAGTTTAAGGTGATTCATGCTGATCTATCATCATAACAGGTAATATTGAAATGATCTGTGTTGGATGATGAAACCGGGATTTGAGAAGGGAGAGCAGAAGTTCAGATTTATATGAAACATTATTACCCTTGTATGCATACAGTAGTGGAGTCGGTGGTGGAGGATGCCAGAAGACCTTTTCTCTTGCATCATTGCTTCTAACGCCCTTTAGTCCTCAAACTGGTTGGAACCTGCTGTTAGGGAGGAGCTCCTGCTCCTTTTAGCTTTATACGCCTTCTTTCTTTCTTTTTCTTTTTTCCCTTTTTGTTCTTTTACACAGAAACACATACTGTTTCTCTCTCTCTCACATGCAGACACACACACACGCACATATTCAAGCACGTGGACACACACCATACAAGATACTGTTAAGGCTTAAACAGTTTTTGTTTATCTGTTTATTTAATGTGATTAATTTCATCACAATTCCAAATATTTTTGTTGTCTCTTCTGTCTTCCTGCGATTGCAGGAGAAGACATGAGTTCATATGTTCGGCATACGCACCAGTTCAGCTGAAGCTGCTAAAGTGTTACAAGGAAATTTTTTTGCTTTCAGATATACAATCGTCTTTAGAGCTGGCTTTATATCTGGTCACTTAAAAATCATCTCCTTGTTGTGCATTGTCCCTGTGAGTGTGAAGCGGTTTCCTTACCTTTCAAAAGCTTAATTGAGTCTCTTAATTATAGGCCTGTCAGGCCTGCCTTTTCCTCTCATCTCTGTGGAAGATCCTGATCCCTCTGAGTCATCAGTTAGCAATGTCTGACAGAGACACAGAGGCCTTGCTGGCCTTGTTCAGAGACAGCACGATTGATGTGTGGGATGAACAAACTGTCACACTGGTAAACCTTGGTGGATACTAAACACAAATAATAATGTACTTTTAATATATAATTTTAATTTAATATAATTTTAATCATTATAGCTGTAACTTTACGACTAATTACTAATGTTTACAATTATTATGTTACCTAGGTGACAAGCCACAGTAGTTCATTTTTGTTTTTGTTTTTTATTTTAAACCTATAATGTATCGCCTTTTGGATGTTTTTCCTGTCATATATAGTGTGTCTTACAGGCCATGTTATTTTCTTCACAGCCACTAGAGAGTCAGCTTTTGTCCATGCCATTGCGTCGGCCGGAGTGGCCTTTGCAGTGACCCGTGCCTGTGCTGATGGTTCGGCCACAATCTGTGGATGTGACACACGTCACAAGGGTCCCCCTGGTGAAGGCTGGAAGTGGGGTGGCTGCAGCGAGGATGTGGAATTTGGAAGTATGGTGTCCCGGGAGTTTGCAGATGCTAGGGAGAATCGTCCTGATGCGCGCTCTGCAATGAATCGCCATAACAACGAGGCAGGGAGAATGGTTCGTTTAATTGAGGTTCTATTTGCGAATCATATTGAAAAAATTGTTTCTTTCTTGGATTCTTTAATAATACTTTGAGGTTTTCTTTTCCCAGTCCGTCAACGACAACATGTTTCTGAAGTGCAAGTGCCATGGGCTCTCAGGCAGCTGTGAAGTCAAGACCTGCTGGTGGTCTCAGCCTGATTTTCGAGTTATTGGTGACTACATGAAGGATAAGTATGATAGCGCCTCTGAGATGGTGGTGGAGAAACACAAGGAGTCACGAGGATGGGTGGAGACACTGAGACCCAAGTACAACTACTTCAAACCCCCCACAGAGCGTGACCTGGTTTACTATGAAAGCTCACCCAATTTCTGTGACCCCAATCCTGAGACTGGCTCCTTCGGCACCCGGGATCGTGTCTGCAACCTGACATCTCATGGCATAGATGGATGTGACCTGTTGTGCTGTGGCAGGGGCCACAACACCAGGACTGAGAAAAGAAAGGAGAAGTGTCACTGTATTTTCCACTGGTGCTGCTACGTCAGCTGTCAAGAGTGTGTAAGAATCTACGATGTGCACACCTGCAAATAGAGATGCACAGGTTCTTCTCTTTTCTCGCCAAAAAACTTCAGTAAACAGAAGAACAAATGCAGGTTTTCACCTACAAAACCTGAATAAAGCTGTCTGACCTGACCGTTGAAAAGCTCGCAGAACGGTGTCTGCGGTGATGCTGCAACAAAACAAATCTCTGCCTTAGTCGACTGAAACAGCTGAACAGATATTTGAAAACATCATGAACTGTGATGGTCGTGATGATGGCAATAACAATAATAATAAAAAAAAAAAAATGAAATGATGGAGAAAGATTTTCATCTGTTCGTGTACAGTAGGAGAGAATAACTGCTGGCTGACAGACGAACACCATATTGGTGATTTTGTGTTCTTCCTGCGTTTTAAGTCATTATTTTGTTGGGAATAAGGCAGCACTGCTGATGCTTTCAAGTCTGTGGAGTAAACAACATTTTGACATTTAATCATTACATGATCAGACACTCGACAGCATACAGTTGCCTTCTCAATATTATTAACGTGTTTCTGCATTTCTGAACTAACATGATCAGCGTGTGAGTGAGTTTGTATTTCATACTATTACTTATGTTTGGGTAAGAATGCACTTGCACCTGAGTGAATGTAGTTTTTGTTGCTGTTTTTGTAATGTGTTTACATATTCTCACATTGTTAAGCTAATGAGCTAATATTTGCTTTAAATGACTAACTTTCTCCGAGAGTTGACATGAGCCACCCCCTGCTGAACACCCCCCCCCCCCCCCCCCACACACACACACACACACACACACACACACGCACACACACACATATATATATATATATATATATATATATATATATATATATATATATATATATATATATATATATATATATATACATATATATATACATATATATACACACACATATATTCTATAGAAAAATCCAAAGCTTTCCTGAAAGAGCAACCACACTTTGAACAACACTGAGATTTAGGACCAAAGACGAGAAATGGAAAACAGCATCTCATGGTCAAAGAGTTGTAACTAAGTCTGGGAGGTCTGCACTGTATTGTCCTGCTGAGAAATATGAAGCATGCTCTCCTTGTTTTTAACAGTATTAAAATGTGTCATATGACTCAATGTGGAGCAAACTCTTTTCTTATAAAGAGGTTTTTCAGCTATATTTTATATGTGGAAGACTCACGATATTGTTCAAATATTTGATTCAATAGAGGTAAACTCCCTGCTGAGGAAAGACAAATACAGAAAGACTGGCAACCCATAAGGCTATAAGCTCGATATAGTGCAGAATCATTTGTCATAAAAGAGGACCAAAACCTGTGTATGTAATGATTCTTATTTGTGGTTTGTCGTGCCTCCAGCTAAACAGAGCAGCATCACTGAAATTATCAAAAGTCTCCTTATTTAAATGCTGCTAAGACAATATCTGCATGTGTGTCTGTTTAGATCCTGTGTCATATGTATATTCTTTGCATGTATTGATTCTTTCTGTGAAAGACATCTGTAAAATGTAGTAGTTAAAAAAAAAAGAAAGTGAAGTTTGACTAATTTTGCATAAAGTAACCATTTAACTAAATAGACAAACTAGAGTTAAATCATTTCTTATCTTTGTTTTTCGAGTTGAAAAATAAAACATTTTGCAGTTATGCTCAACATGAGGGTGGTATAGTAGCCCAGAGGGGACAAAACCTGGCACAGCTGGACAAATTATGACAACAACAGAAAACACACACAGAAAAATAAATGCAGCAAGCTTTTGTTGTGCGTTTGACATGTCAACAGATAACCTTTGTTTAAGAAATGTTGTGCATTCTTAATATTTGCGTTTACTGTTTATCTTGTACAAGATGTTTGTCGTGTGTTTTTAATATGTTTTGTTGAGTCTTACGAAATGTTTACTTTTGATGTGGCGTTGGTTTTGTGTTGCGTTTGTCTGATCTTGAGTTGTCTAAAATGTGTTTTGTTTAATTTCAACATGTTTTCTGTTTTATTTTATTCTTCTGAAATTTTTTTCAGAGTTGAGTTTAGTCAATTTTGTGTTTTTAGTTTTGTCATGTGTGTTTTGTTATTGACATTTGTTTTGTTGAAATCTGTAGTTAAATGTGGTTGGGATAGTCTAAATTTCTAGATGTTTTTTTTTTTTTTCACAGTAAAATGTCAAGATTTTTCTGTTATCTTGTTTTTACAAGTTCTTGTTACATTTTGTCCAATTCTGTTGTATTTTGCACCTCAGGACCATTAAAACGCAAAAATGATTAGTTTTTTCCCATAATATGAAAATAAATGTGTGATGATTTTTATTTATTTGGGAAAAACTACTGAAAATAGAGACAGAAAATGTGCATGCTGTTTCAGTTAACCTTCTTCTGTTGATGTAAAATTTATCACGAGTTTGTGTTTACAGCCAGTGTGATGCTGCTGTGTGTCTCAGGCATGTATAGCCTCTGCTGCCCACCTCTGAAAATATTACAAAATGACTGAGAATATTAATAATCATCCATAACCAGTTCTAAGTCAACTTTAATAAACTGTGCACCAAAACTACCCAGCTGTAAAAGATCTGTTATCCTGCCTTCATTATTGTACACTTTAAATGTGAGTGACTGCTTATGGACAATGTGGCTCTGTTCTAATTTTATTTTATTTTATTTTGTTGTTGTTGTTGTTTTTGTTTTAAATCCAAAGTTTTGTACAAACTAGTTGTTGTCTTTTTATGAATTTCTAAAATGTTGTGTTTTTTTTATAATTATTTATTTCATGGCGTGTATATATTAGTGAGTCAAAGTATATATTTGCAGAAATTCGATTTGAAGCAGTGTTATGACTTGTAACACTGTACCCTTTTTTTTCTTTTTTCTTTTTTTTTTTTTTTACCTCATCTCTGTTTGGTTTTGGTTTTTTTGGGGGGGTTTTTTTGTTGTTTTGTTTTGGGGTTTTTTCATGGCCTATACAGAGGTAATGTTTGACCTACTTAGATTTCTAAAAAATTAACTCTGTAACATCAGAATAAAACAGCATTAAAACAAACAAATGGCTGAAAGACTGTAAATTTTTTTAAAAAGGCAAGTCGGTAAGGAGTAACGACAACACCAACTGGGTTGGATATCCTTCTGGGATTCTTATCACAAGTGCTCAAATTTTGATCAACCTGAAAGTGGATGTTTGGAGACTAATAAAAATTTAAACACTGTATATCAAAGGTAAATCAAAAAACAAATGTGTTTTCATAGTAAGATCTCTGACGTGACATGATAGTTTCAAAAGATACTGAGTAAGAAATTGTTCATCTGTTGAATGAGGGTTACTTCATAAAATTTGCATCCCTTTAATTTTCTGTAACAGGAAAGTAAACTATCCCTCTTGGCATATAGATCCTCTGCCAGTCATGTCCATATATGCCACAAAGCATCAACATGGGCTTTGGTTTGTCAGCTGGACTAATAATTGAATTCCTTTGAAAAACTCCAGCAGCCAGCTGTGCTTTTTGAGGAAAAAAATAATAACAGAAAGAAAGATCCTTGTGATTAGAGTTTAGGGCGGAAAAATAGAGATTTGTCGAAGAGAAATACCCAACCTCAAAATAGATTAGGGGCTCGGTTTGAATAGGGCCCACCCATGCTCTGGCTCAGCCTCTGAACCCCTGATAGTTTTTGAGATCTACAACAATACCACCACCAGAGGCCAGGTCTCACTGCTATCTAACCCTATTATTACTCAGAGAGATTGATACACAACCCCTCCAGGGTGGAAGCACCACATAAAGTGATACCCTTCCCTTTTCATTCATGTGGATTCATTAGTCTGCTCGCCCCCACATCAAACTATATTTAATGCTGTCTGCCACAGTTTATCCTACGAGTAGAACTCCTCACATTGATGCACCTCTTCTCCCAGACATTCATAAAAACTATTTAAAATGTGCCTCGTGATTGGAAACAAATAAAGTGGCATTGAAAACTACTTTTGTGTATCAACTGCTGGGAACCAACCAGAGTCAGGTTAAGTTTAGTGACCGGAAGGGTTGCGGCAACTCATTCCACACCTTGACCTTTGACATTTTACACACCATCTGAATGGGTGAAAACAAGTGTAAAACATGAAACAGGTCACAGGATGGACAGAAACTCTGGCCCCTGCAGCAACACTGTGCTTTAGCTGAAGGAAATGGGTCCTTCTCTTGAGCCTGACCCTCCCGTTGCAGTTTTGTCACCCTAGTGAGATGAGAATTGTTAGCAGATAGTTGCCAGAAGAGGCTACAGAGGCACCAGTGAGATAGGTGGCATCCTGACTGTGAGAACTTTGACGCGACCAGACTGAAAAATGGCACCACCCAATAACCATATAAATGGGAGACAATGGACCTAATTGCGATTAGTGTCCCCTTTTCGTTTTATGCCCTGAGTTTCACCCTGACATTCAGCAGAGACCCTCACATGCATTTCAATAAAGCTATGCTGTGGAGAGACAGCAATACAGTCGAGTGATGCAAAGGCTCACGCTGATGTGACGCTATGCAAATAATCTCACAGAAGTAACATACTGGTCACAGCCTGCTTGTTTTCTCCTGCTAAATAAGTTGAAAGGCTGAATTTAAACCAAACAAAAAGACCTGAGAAATTCAGATGCTGCGACAACCCCAAACATTTTTTAGCCTGACAGTGGCTTTAAAGGATGTAGGCTAATTCTCAAAGCTCTTCTTTGTAGGCCATATACTCCAAAGGTGTCAGGACAAAACTGAACCACAGAGTGTGTGGGCACTTCATTATGTAACTGACTTTGAAGCCAGCCTTTTGATGTCTGTGTGTTCCTCTGTCTGGAGTCAGAGTACTCCCTTTGGATTCAATGCACCCCTCAGCGATACACTCAACAAACCATTGCGTCCACATGTAGAATTAACATGGATCCATATTTATGCATTTGAGGCACACGCAAAAAAATCTACTCATCAAATCTTTCTCTCTTTGCATCAGCGTTTAAACATCCAAACGTTTGTTACAATTACATCACATTTTCTCTTTTACATTGTGGAATGTGTCACGTAGGTCACCTGCCTTGAATGAGGATGAAGGTTATCAGAAAGATTTCTAAAGAGGACAACCATCACGAGTAGAGATGTGACACCTGAAAGACAGCCTCATCCCCTTTTGAAGTGCCTGTTTGTATTGTTGAGGCCAACAAAGGAGTTTTGCCACCTCTGTACTTATAAAAGAGCATTAGTCAAGCTGGGGAGATAACAAGGGATGGGGAGTGGGTGGGTGGGGGTGGGGGTACTAATGCACTACACACTCTACAGGTGTGTGTGAATGCATTTGAAAGCAGCATTCACTGTTCTGTCTCTGCACGGTAGTTTGCAGAGCGAGTCCCATGCATTCAGGTATGTTGCTCTAAGATGTGGTCTGGTAGTGATGGTGGTGGTGATGACAAAGGGGTGTCGAGCCTGGAAGGTTGACAAGGGGTCATCCCCCAGATTAATGTGGGCAGAGGTTGGAGATATGGAGGAGGAGGAGGCAGACGTGATCACTCATTAGTCACCCTTTCACCTCTGGGGAGCTCAAAGCGGTCCAGGAAGGCTGAGCCTGCATGCATCTCCAGCATTTCTTGCTGAGGAGTTGTGAGCATCAGAGTTTAATCTTCTTTTTCTTCAGTTGGAAGGTTGATCTGAAAAAACAGCAGTAATCGTTTCATTTTCAGGTGCCTTTGGCTCCAGAGACAGTGTTTTCACAGGCGGTGACACGAGTGAGCTTTGTAGGACTTATGTTCATACCTAAACCAGTTTTTATGTATTTTGTAATCGTTGAGAATGAAACTACGTGAGGTCACAGGAGGTGAAGATACTTGCGTTCCTTTTCAAAGCAGAAGTTATTTTCAGACAATTTTTTTTTTTATTGTGTGGTATTTCTGTCTCAGTGTGGCGTGTATGTTGAACCAGTACCTGTAAAATCTTGTCATTTCTAAAATAAATAAACAACACTGTTTGGGACCGGGTTTTTTTTTTTTCCTCCAAATGTTTCTTTTTTTTTTTAAACCATCAATTTAGCTTATATAAACTCAGGCAGACGTCAGCTGTGATGTTGTTGTAGTAGTTTTACTTTTATTTTTGTTAAATGACATTGTGGTTTAAAATGATCACATTGAGAAAACAAACCCAGATAATTACACCGCATTTTCATCTAAATTATGGAAATCTTGTGGACATTACAAAAGTAAACAGCTTTTTAAGTCAGGCAGCAGTAATACCACTAATACTTCGTAATTCTGATAGCATAGCAAGCTTTTTAATGGCAAGTGTTATGCTTCAAATTTGTTCAAATACGTACCCATATTTACCTGTTTTGTCTGTTTTGCGTTGTTTTCAGAAAAAGAAACCATTAATGGTTAACAAAGATTTTTAAAGAACTCCGTGTTTATTAAGCAACATTGTAACAAATTGTACGTTCCTTAATTCAAACCAAAGACATCTCACAAACATCATGTCTTCCCATTTTTCTGTTGGATTGTTTGCATCTTTCTATGCAGTAGCTCCACTCCTTTACGAGTATGTCTGGTTTTGTTGTTTCTCTTTTTTAAGTTACTTTTGTTTTTTGTATGTTTTATTTTATTGGACATATATTGAAATAAACTTTCCAAAAAAAAAAACTTGATTACATAGTTTGATTAATTCAATAGGTTGTAGAGTCATTGCATGATTTCTGCCTTAATTTCTTAATAAATCAAATTTAATGTCCAGTATGTCGACATCCATCTGCAGTATCGTGGACATGTTCAGAATAAGTGAAATGGTGTATATGAATTACAAGGTGACTAGCAGGGGAGAGGAGAGGGGTTATCATTAGCAGGGACTGCTGCTGGCCTCTGGTAGTTCCAGTAATTACCTCACAAAGGGTGGTGCTTGCCTTCCCACTGCTTTTCCCACACTGCACTGCAGGCTCAGAATTCCTGTCGGCCCCAGACCTGCAATCTCCTTGGTTTTAGACAGCAAATTACTGACAAGTCCCATTCTTCACAGCACTGTAATTGCTTTTTAGTGCTGTTTTTATTGAGGCGACCCTAACCCCCTCGTCCTTGCCTCAATAAAGGCAAGTTAGGGAGGGGGTGAGGGGTTAATATAGATGACATTAGCCCCTAATTGGAAGGTCTCAAACCTCCAGAAAGTTTCATGCACCTCTCATCACTTTTAAGATGTCTTGTCATTTATTGGATGTATATATAAGGACAAGCTTTCTGTGTCAGATTAGTTTCTTTGTCATTAATCTTTTAAAATTCGAAGTTGATTAATTTAACATTTGCCCTCAAGATGCATATAGATGTTGTCATAATGGTTTTGAGTTCCCCATAGAAGTCACATTATTTCCCATCCTACAAATTGAGGGGCAGAGCATTTTGGCTACTCTACTTAAATCACCTCATGTTGTCTTTCCCACCCCTATGCATTACTTTCTCATTCTATTACCTTGTGGAAAAAATTAGTCTCCATGTCAATACAAGCTCCGAGCAGAGAAAACATCTCATTATGGGACTTAAAGAGATCCGTAGCATTCTTGGCTCTGTCAAGCTGTTCTTCCTTTCTTCAATATAGTTACTTTCTTTTCACTGAGAGGACAAATTCTCAACGTTCCAACGCCGGACAACCAAACAGTTGCCATTTGAAATGAGAAAAAGAGAAAGAATGGAAAACGGCCGAGGGATTAGAGGATCTAAACAGGAGTGTGAGATCCAGTTTAGTTTGAAAGATGGAGGGTCTTAACAAGGATTTGAGACTTTAGAATGCATTGTGCCATTATTCCCTTTCTGTGAAGATTCTGCTAAATTGTTTGCCATTTTGTGGCTCTTAAAAGCCAATAGTTTGCCACATCTTTCCAAGTGAACTCAATATTTAGAATCACTTTCTTTCTTCTGTGTAGCTAATAATTATCTCTTTGGCTGGTAGCTGTTTGTTTTATCTTGACATGTTTGCATTTTAAAGATGCAACATGATGCTTTTGATAAATATTCGAATAGCATTGCCAACTCAACTTGTGTCCTGCTCGGATACAGATAACAAAAATAATCAAAGCACACCAAAAAGTTTAAATGTCAAAAAGTTGTCCACTTTCATCTTGCTCTCTGTCTATGCATCAAGTGTGACTGCATCCGAACTTGGCGGAGCAGTAAAATGTCCTGAGGCTACCGCCTGCAATTGACTCAAGCAGCAACCTAATTCGCCCGTGCCGTTGTGTGTCCATCTCCATGTCAGTCTGAGCAGGCTGACACCTCTGACCCCATCAAGAGTGTCAAATAGGTTGTCAGAGATCTTCAGTAAAGTGCAGTGACAAGCCCTCTAATACATTACTACACGAGTGCCAGCCAGAAATAACTGGCTGCATCTTTCCAGCCTTGAGGCAGACAGGTGCGCTGTCAGATGAGACACACACACACACACACACACACACACACACACACACACACGCAAAGATGAAAGCACCTTTTCATCAAAACAACAACCACAGTAATAGTGCATTCATATCAGTGCTTACTTCTGAAAAATACATATACTTTTTATGCTTGTTTTATTACCTTTTTATAAGAATAAATAAGTATCTGTAAAGATGAAGGAGGAAGGACCATCATGTATGTATGATCTTACATCGTGGTGTCCGTGCTTAAATGTAATGCTGAAAATATCACCAAATTCATTTTTCAGTTATTTAAGGATCTTCTTGCACAACTGTAATAAAAAAAAACAAAACACTGCTTTGACAAACTTGGTCTCATCCATGACTTGTCACCGTCGGGCTTCTCGCAAGGACCCTGCAGGGGCACATACAATAAATCTGAATGCTGGAGAAATAAAATGAAACTGTCTTGCAAATGATTTAGTATCAACACCAATAAGTGTGAAAACATTTATTCCAAAACACGATGCTACGTGTTTTAGTTTCAGCTTTCCAAGCAGTCATCTACAGGTGCAACAAGTTCACACTTTAATCTTTGATGCCTAATAATGGGATATAGTTGGATTAAAACAGGGAACAAGGGTGGGCCAAACCTTAAAAAACTGTATACACAGCAAACATGAATCAACTTCAAACCAAGCCACTGGGAGAGACAAGAAAGTCTTTCAAAGACATACCTTTATCCTCACTATTGTTTCATCTTGAAATAGCTCATCATCACAACTCATGTGGACGCCTGATGTAAGTTTCAAAGCGAGCAGCAAATGTAGCTTCATATAAATTACCAATAAAACTATTTTTGTTCACATAGTGGATTGCAAAAGTATTCATACTCCTTGAACTTTTCCACATTTTATCACATTATGGTCACAAACATAAATGTAGTTTATTGGAATTTTATGTGAAGGATCAACACTAAGTGGCACAATTGTGTAGTACAATGAAAATTATATGTTATTTATGTATTTATTCTACAACAAGAAACCTGAAAAATGTTATGTACAAAAAACTTTCAGCCCCTTTTCTCTCTAAGTGTGTCCAAATGATTTTAGGAGTTGCCTGATGATTCCTAAATGATTGAATGTTGACCTAATCACTAGAGTTCACCTGTGTGTAATCTAATCTTAGTATAAATACAGCTGTTCTGTGACAGCCTCAGAGGTTTAAGAGAATATTGTTAAACAAACAGCATCATGAAGTCCAAGCAACAGACCAAACAGGTGTGGGATAAAGTTGTGGAAGTTTAAAGCAGGGTTAGGATCTAAAAAGTTTTCCCCCCGCTTTGAACATCTCACTCAGCACTGTTCAACCCATCATCCAGAAATGGAAAGAAAATGGTGTATCTGCAAACCTACTGAGACATGGCCGTCTACTGAAACTTATAGACTGAACAAAGAGAGCACTGATCAGAGATGCAGCGAAGGAGCCCATTAGGGACTCTGGACAAACTGCAGACATCTTCGGCTCAGGTGGGCAAATCTGTCCACAGGACAACTATTACAACTATTAGAAATCTGGCTTTTAGGGAACAGTTGCAACGAGAAAGCCACAAAAAGTCCTGTTTCCAGTTTGCCAGAAGTCATGTGGGGGAAACAGCAAATATGTGGGAGAGGATGCACCAGTCAAATAATAGAACATTTTGGCTTGAATGGAAAATGGCAGAGAGCTAATGCTGCATGTCACTGTGAAAACACTATTCCCACTGTCAAACATGGTGATGGCAGCATCATGCTCTGTGGGTGCTTTTCTTCACTAGGGACATGGAAAATAGTCAGTGGATGGAAAGATGGAGTCAAATACAGGGCATTCTTGGAAGAAAATCTGTTGAACATAAAGCCAGGGCTACAATTGAGTGGTTTTAAAACAAAAAACATTCATGTGATAGAATTACCCAGTCAAAGTCTAGACCTAAATTAAATCGAATCTGTGGCAAGGGATGAAACCTGCCATTCATAAACGCTCTGTCTGATCTCACTGAGCTTGAGTTGTTATGAAGAAGAATGGGCAAAACTTTCAGTCTCATGATTTGCAAACCTGATATATGCACACCACTGAAGACTTACCGAGTCCACTGGGGTGTGTGCTAACTTGAGGGGCAAAATACTTTTGCACACTTCAGTTTTTTGTTTGAAAAAAATGCAGAATTTTCTTTGCACTTTATAATTGTGTGTCACTTTGCATTAATCTTTCACACAAAATTCCAATAAAATCATTTGTTTGTGGTCATAATGTGACAAAATGTGCAAGCATTCAAGGGGTAGGAATACTTTTGGAAGCTACTGCAGGTGATGACGAAATATCCTTTTCAATGCAGGTCATGAGAGGGTGCCTCGAACTTGTTGAGAAATGGACTATGGTAACCTCACGTCCAACCAAGTCATCCTTCAGGAAATCCAGTTCCCTGGCACGGACATTGTGTTCCATGTGTACCCATACACCTTGCCAGTATACCCACATCCTTCAAGCAGACATTTCCCACTCCTAATACAGTGCCCCTCCCATACCAGAGGGCCCCATGTTCATTCTGAGGAAGTACGTCTTTGAGGAGCTTGTCTCATCCATCTGTCACGGATGTTCCAGAACATCTACCATCAACACCAGTGGCTCCCACACATACTGTTCCAATTGGGATTCAATTGATTGAAAAAAAGAGTCATAAATGAAAAAAACTATTTGAGTTACATCGACAGGACATATCTGCCTTTGAATAAAACTAATAAACAGCAAGAATCATTTGTCGCAGTTGCAGAAATCAATCAAATACATGAAGGTTTGCAGCCAGATCTGACATTTTTACAAACCGAATCTTACATTTACCTTTCATATTGCTAAGAACCAGGCGATTAAATGGCTTCTTTCATTCTATCTGTTTTCTGTGCAGTTAAAACACTGTAAAATCTTCATGTAGTAATACAGAATTGGTCATTTTCGTACATACCCAGGGCGGAGTGCAAAATGTTATGTAAATCCCCTTAGCGACCTTTTCAGGGCGCCAACAATCACCATACAAAGGTGACTGGCAGGCGACACTGGTGCACATTTATCCTTTTGCCCCTGCCTGTCTTTCTCTATAGCGCCCCCTACTGTGAGAGGCGTGGGGTAGGGTGCCCAGTGGCACTTGTTGCCAATGGAAGAAACCAGCATGGACCCTCTCATGGCAACGATGCAGGTCGTTGTAATAATGTTTGGTTTGTTTTCTGCTTCACACCACCTTCGGGATTTGGCCCGCCCTATAATCCAGTACATGAGACGCAGAGGGAGGCATCCCATGCCTGTCCATCCAAGTTCCAGCCCTGCTTAGCCCAAACCAGCTCCTTTGTATGACTCACATAGCGCTCTATTGGTTCCCCCAGGGCCATTTCATAATTTGCATCTATTATCACAATAATTATGATTACTGAAAACCTCATAACACGACACCCACTTCTAAAGTAAGCTGTTAACATAAAGAGAAGGCATCTAAAACTCTGGACAAAATGTTCCCAATCCATTAAAACATATGCATAGACACATACTCTTTCTCTATGTAACTGTTTCACACACACACATACACACACTTACACACCAGCGTTCCCAAGCCCCTTACTGAGCGTTTTTATCCTTGCTAGGCCTTGTCTCAGAGGGGAGTCAGGCCCCTACTGAGACCTTACCCACTTCCTACTGCAAAGCCTGCGTTGCCCCTTGGCAGCCCTCTTCCATTCATAAATTTGCTCTCAGTTTATAAACCATAAATATACTTTGATTTTACCAGATCTGAGTCAGAAATGTTGATCATGCCTTATAAGAGATTATGTACTCCATATTCCCATCTTTAAAAAAGTGCAAAGTATATTTTTCTTCCAAGAGGGTGCCACTTGTTTGACAGAGTTCTCTAAATCTCTACTGTAGCTGTTTCCTATGAGGCTGTGGCCCCCCAGGTGGGCATAAGAGTTCTAGGGACACATTTAAAATGAATAAAGAAGGGATTTTCTTAAAATATTTAACCCAAGGGGGGGGGAACAGTGTATATGTGCGCCTGCGTATTGCGTATGGTGGGAGAAAGTTGTTAGGCGTGTACACCAGCGGTGCCATAAAAATTTGAGTTTGTGTGTTTGTGTGTGTGCTAATAGAGAGGGGGTGAGCATGATATATACACCCCCCTACTGTCCTATCTCTAGTCGTCTATCCACACATCACAACTGTCAGTATCTGGTGAGATATGAAGCCGAAAAGGAGGAAGATGAGGATTCCCATTAAATGGATAATACTGCTGGGTTTCCCTATGGAGTATGATGGATTTAGCATTATCTCCAGGATTTGTACTGTACCTTTGCCTCACTACATGGTACGTGAAAATGCATAAGCAATTTGTAACTAAAATCCTCAAAGGGAATGTCGAGCTAAAGAACTTTGGAATACGAATCATTTTGTTTCAACTTTGCCTTATTTTTCTTATTTGAATCAAAATCTTGATCTGAGAAGAAAAGAAGCTGACAGCTGACTGCAGAAACTTTTAGAAAATATTATTTTTGACCTGAAAAAAATCATTTTTCGGAAAAGGGTCAAGCCTGAAGCATGTATGCAAGTTGGAGAGCATGACTTTCAGGGGTGTCATTTATTTGATTTGATGAACAGAACACCTGCGACTATATGCCGACACTCAGCAAAGACAAGAATTAGCTTTTTGTTTTCTGATTGAAATTTAATACTATGTTTTACTATTAGTTTTATTAACTCTCCTTTTTTAAAGTCAGCCTTTTTGGTCTGACTTGCAATTTTTACCCGTGAGAAACAGCAGAAAAAAGCACCATAGTGCTTAAAGGTTGTTTATAGCTGATTTCATTTTCTGCAAGAGGAATTGCTTCCATACACTTGTTTTTGAGATGACAGAGATACATGTTCCTCAGATGATCCGAATGTTAAAACAGTGGAGGGACTGAAATTAACAAACTGGATTTATTTGCTATTTTGCATCAAGGAGATCAAAACAGAAAGTAAGTTTGTTCATTAACTGAAAAACACATGGACAGCTTGAGTTTAAACCCTGTGAATAGCAATAACCACACCAACTAAACATTCTGTTGGCCTAAAAAAATCAGTTCATTGGTTTATTTTTTATCCTTTATTTTCTATCTTTCAGTCTTTTTCAAATATAATTGGTTTTGTTGAAAATTTTCATATGCCAAAGGATGTATTTATGCACAGACTGTTTTTTTATTGCTTCTCAGATATTGTCTTTTTTATGGCCTAAGTAAGAACAGTTTGTAACTTTTGGGCAAAATTTGATGATTGCATTTTGAATTTTGTCTGCTGCAGGTATCACACTAACTCGTCATTATGGGGATATTCAACTCCATATGAATAAAGCGTAATTATTATTTTAAAACAGAGACCGGAAAGGTTTATAAAAATTTTAGAAATGGGCATGGGTATCAAATAACATCATGGGGTAAAATGTGAAATAATAAAGTATGTTAAAGGAAAAAAAATATTTTACTATTTATACAAGACTTTCCTGTTACACGCTTGGACTTCACTTGCTGTTAAATTTTACGCATGTAGAACAAAATGGTTTCTCATAAGTTGGTTTCTTCTAAAATGCCTTGAAATAGTTTGCATGAACTTTATTTATTAACTGTTTATTTTCTGATCATTAATTTGCTCAAAAAGCTTTAAGAGGACGTCTTTTCTCGGCTGTGACAACACGCCTTCACCTTTCACAGTTAGGCCTGTTGCATTGTAGCGATGCACTGTTGTCTCATGGAGAGTTGCTAGTTGGAGCTTCAGCTTGGATGTTTGTGTCCTCATGTTCTGGTAATGTCCAGGCTCACTGTGTCAGCTGGGTGTTGTGAAATGGTGCCTTTTTCATGATAGGTCCTGCAATCCTGTAATGGATCATGGAGGTGTGGACCCAAATGCAGAATTAAAAGGCAGGAAGGCAGAAGAGGTGCCAAGACAGTTATTTTAATGAACGAAACAGACCACAGGGAAAAGCAACTAACACTCAAACACAATGAACCAGTAAGTACTAACTGAAACCGAGAGGCATAAATGCACAGAAAACATAACAAGACACTGGTGAAATGGATGAGCAAACTAAACCCAGGAGAACTAATGAACCAAAAGGCTGAACAGGAAACACAAGAAAAACTACAAAATAAGATGGCAAACCAGAACTAAGACGACCCACCAAACCACTACACCATAACAAATCCATTGGGAGACATGAGTATGGACAGTGGCGTTGCTTTGCGTATGTGTTTGTGTTCGCTACAGCAAAACTGTAATGACACACCCAGGTGTCTTCTGCATCCTCATAAACACAACAGAAGCGTTTCATGCAACCGATAGTTATCTTGCTCATGAAACTTATGCATCATTACTGATGGCAAAACTATTCTAGCAGGTTTTGCTTCATCAAACTAAATTAATTAAATCAAAAACATGCAGCTGCAAAAACATGAAACAGAGATCTGCCATTATTATTGTGTTTTTTGCAAGTAAAACAGGATCTGAGTGTACAAGCGCAAAATGATGTGAAAGACGTCGCTGTCATCCAAAGATTACATTTCCAATTTATACAGGAGTCACCTAGCATTGCAAGACTATTTCAATGTGGAGGCCCTTGTAAAATCTATCCACCCAAACCTCTGTAGCCGCTTAAATGAAAGGCCAAAACACAGCAAAATTTCTCTGTTTTACTGCCTTAGCATTCTAGTCTAAAACAAATTGAATCAAAGTGCGTTACTGGTTATACGGTTTATGGATATTTAAAGTGAAGAGTTTTAATTGTAGTTTAAATATTTTAAAAACCAAAATGGGAAAAAACTAAAAAAAATTTCATCTGGAACTCATTTATGCAGGAGTGAAAGTCAGCAATATTCCCGGTGTAGTTAGACAGCTGGTTCCTTACTTTAGCAGATTAAAGTACAATGACTACATCGCAAAAGGTTGTGACTAAATAAGAACTGAAAAATATTTCTTAAATTTTCATATATTGTAATTGCAAATACATCAGTAGCCTTCATGTTTTCTCTTGTTAAAAAATTTTAGTTGTCATTTTTGCATTTCAGTTCTCCCAAACATGAAAATAAACATAGAATAACCTGAAACAGGGGCCATTTATGGCTGTGATGAGGTCTCACAACAAAGGAAACAAAAAGTGCCACATATTGTGATGGCTGTCATTAAGATTGGAAGGGATTTGTATATTTCTTATTATTCAGTGCATGATATCACTAAGTAATTCAAAGAATCTGGAAAAAAATCATCATTTATCAATTGGAAAAGAAAAAAAATCCCCACAGACAAGGAATTAATGTTGGAAACCTTCATCAGGCACAACAAAAAGAGTTACATTTACAAATAAAATCCTCTTCATGAAAAGTGCAAATAAAAATAAACTTGAATCTTGCTTACAAGTTGCAATGACTTCTCTGCACTCAAAGGCATCTTGGGTGGATCCTGATAGAAATGTGCTGAAGTTGTCTGTCCCCAATGGAGGATGTGTGGAATGTTTTATAACAAAGAATGCAACAATGGCCTTGAAATGCTGCTTACTTTAAGATATGTTAACATGACAAATGGATATAATGGGTTTTTTTTCCACAATGAAACCAAAGCCAATGTAAGAATCTGTGGGGCTGATGTATTTATTTATTTATTTATTTTAATTGAAAGCTGTCTGGAAATTGAAAGTGTGGCAGGAATTTAAAGTTTTCGCTTGGAACCTCAAAAAAGGTTTAAATATGAATCAAACAACAAAAAAAAAAGACTTAATTAAAAAAAAAACATTAGAGATGCACATTCTTGATACTGTTGCATACAAAGAGAAGGGGGAAAACAAATGATGTGCTAAAAAGGCTTCATGGTGAATTACAGAGTGTATTGCTATTTGTTGTCGTCATAGCGTAATAAAAAGAAAAAGAAATTACAAATGGTTGTGCCAGTCTAATCATATTTCAGTGAGATTTTACTCTTCCTTCAGGTTTGGATGTGAATATCCCAAAATTAAAGCTGGAAGTCAGCTTTAATTCTCTAATTATAATACAGCTGTAAATTCACAGTATTACAAAAACTACAAATTTGAAATATTTCGGCGCATAACTGCACACCAACTAAAATAATCTAAGTTAAAAGAGATAACCAAACTGACATGTGAGTATTTGTGTATTTAAAGCAATGCAATCTTGATTCATGCTATTCTACTTTCTTCCATTCAGCAGCAAATTTTCTAAATCACACAGTTTAATTGAGAACTTTTTCACAACATGCTGTGTGTCTAAATGGAAAAAGGAGAAATTAACATGCATTTAAAGTAGCATTTTTGTGATTGCAGCTTTGATTGAAAACATTCAATCATTTCTCATAAAACACTGAAATTTTATTTCAAAAGACAATATAACTTTGCAGAATAAGTCAAATGTGTGAATCCGAAAGAAACAAGTACTTGCTACCATGCGGAAAAAAACACAGATTATGGTAGTGGAGTGAGATGGCATCATCAGCCCTCACTGTATGGTCCTTCACCCCCCCCCCCCCCCCCCCCCCCCCCCAACCTCTTCTACTCTAGTCTTGTGTCCTCCTGTTGCCCCCTCTGCTGGGGTTATCAGGCATAGTTGACCCTTGCTGAAATTCAGCTGTTCAAACAATTACATATTTAGACTTTTCCTCTAAATTTTAGTTGTGGATTAAAACAACGTGGAAGTTTCTGAGTGTGAAAACAGAAAAAAGTTCACAATGATAGTCTACACACTATCAGGTTAGAAATGGTAGAAGATGAGATGTAAATAATTTTTTCTTCTTTTCTTAGGATTCAGCTGAAAAGTTTAGATGCCCATTAGTTGTATCTTTTATTTTACTTTGGACTAAAATATTCCAGTAAAGGTTCATCACAGACTGAAGACAAACCATTTTATTATGGACTTTTATCAAAGAGCAATTCTGTAACTCAAGGCTTTTGCAAAATCTGGTTTGGCATTGCTGAGTTTTAACTGTTTTAGTGGACAACAACAAACAACAACAACAAACTGTGATCATTAACTATAGCTTTTATGAGTGTTTTTGAAACTATGCAGTTTCTAGGTCTTCGTGTAGCCTGTAGGCTGCATGGAGCCTTAAATATTAGAGCACACTGTAAGTCTGTGGGTTCTTTTGTTTTTTTCAAATTGTAAATTAGTGTTAACAACAGTCTTAAGAGAATAATGCAAAAACAGACAGAAACTCTAGCTTTTCTTCCAAAAGATTCAACCTCTCTAGGATAATGGTTTTACAGCTAGTCATTTTATTGAGTTTTTGTTCTTGAAAAAATTATTCATTATCATTCCACCAGATTTTTACTTGTGCTTTTTAAGCCCAGTTTTAAATAGTTAGAAAATTAGCACTGTTACAACTTTTGTCACACTGTATAATTTTAGATATCAAGAAAAAAGCATTTGCAAATCATTCAATCTGTTATGAATATCTTGATAACCCAGGTCTTAACTCATTTGGAAAACTTGGGAAAATTTATCTGTCCGTCTTTCATTTATTATCTAAGGACATTTAGAAAATTAGTGAAATATGAACAATGTGAACAATGTGGACAAATTTTCAAATATCCCAACAAATTCTGGTTTGCATTATTAGTACAGAACATATTCTAAATAGGTAAAATGTGCTGTTTCATTAGATATATGTGGCATTCAAATGTGCAAAGTCATGTATGGTAAAGGTTTAAGATATTATTTCATCATCAACGATAAAACAATATGAAAAGGCTACAATAGCCTACTTATGTTTGTTTATAAAGTATTATAAATAACACCCTGCGATGGACTGGCGATCTGTCCAGGGTGTCTCGCCCAAAGACTGCTGGGACAGACTCCAGCTTCCCAGGACAAAGCGGTTAGGACAATGAATGAATGAATGAATGAATGAATTATGAATAGCAAGAATATCGGTAGTGCATGTAATTCTTCATTCAACCACAGGGGGCGACTCATCAAGGTTTGTGTTCGCGGAAGTTATACTGGAAGCTCTGACGTGTCAAATTGTCGCCATTTTCCTGTGGAGAAGGAAACGCCTTGACGGAGAGAAACACCGACCTAGTAAGTGGGAAACTTTAACAAAGTAGGCTTTTATTTTTGCTAGCTTCTGTAATGTGTTATAGTCAAACAAAAACTCGTCTATTCAACCAGCAAATTCGCTTTGTGTGCGTGGCTGCAGTCACATGATGCGATAAAGAGGATGGTTTTTCTTTGCTAATATTTAGCTGTAAGCCAGCCTGTCTCTACTGGCGAAGCTTTACTTTCCCAGTATTTCATTTCCCTATTCTTTTAGTTTACACGCCTTTTAAGTTTTATTTCATGAAATCATCAATGTTTTGATTTGTGCGCTAAATGTAAAACCATTTGTTTAAATGTTTTCAAAGTTTAACTTCGTCTTGCGATTAGTAGCATTGCAAAACATCAAGCTAACGTAGGTTTGTTTACTTTACTTGAGCAACTGTGAGCAACCCAGTAAGCAGTGTCATATTCCTTTAGACCAGCAACCACTTTGCATATTCATCTGTGAAATCATTTAATAAAAAATGTTAAAGGTAAAGATATTTTAAGGTTCATAGTATGTGTTGTTGGCATTGCGTCGATATTATGTGAATTTGTGTTCACCTTACTTAAGCTGGTTCTCAGCTATGTTACTCACCTTTCCGTTTGATGTATTTTAATAGCAATGCAGTTTGTATGGTCTGCAATACACTTACATTAAATAGAAGAAATATATCAAACAAATAGAGATAATGAAAAAACACTGGTGGAAATGCATTGTAGTCATGAAGTTTTTCTTAGGCTAATCTTTCACCGTAGATAAAGGCTAAGCTATCTTCTCAGTAAACCTGGTCAGGAGAAACGTATGTTTGAACATAACTTTGACTATAACCATCATGTTTTTTTCTTTTTCTTTCGAACCTTTTGCCATTCGTCTGAATATTTAGGTATGACCATATAAATTGTACTTTTTCAAATGTCTGGATCTGTGCACATGTTTCTTTTGTATAGAAAGTTTTTAAAAGAAAATAACTCCAGCTGATAGTTTCTTCTGGACTACAGATGAGAAAACTAAACTATTGAGGCATGAAATTAAGTGAATGCGTGTATTTTTTCTTTTGTTCAAGGGCCTAGAGGATATTTTTGTAGTGATTAGATATTCAGCTAGCATGTGACACTTTAATCACTTTTTGTATATGCATAGTGCCATGCCACGCTATGGCAGT
Organism: Telmatherina bonti; assembly: GCF_933228915.1. Classification (NCBI taxonomy): domain Eukaryota; kingdom Metazoa; phylum Chordata; class Actinopteri; order Atheriniformes; family Telmatherinidae; genus Telmatherina; species Telmatherina bonti. Next base: position 19,602,970 of record NC_136625.1, read on the forward strand.
CCATCCTTAGTATACCCCACTTTTTGTCTAGTAGTGGCTGGTACAAGCTCCACCGCCCCTGCAACCCTGAGTTTCTTTTGTGTGTATTGTGTTTGAAATGAAGACAAACAAGTACTTTATTTGGTTGATTTCATTAGATTGGATTTTTTAAGAATTACTTAAAACAGCAACTTTTTTGGGGGGTCCATGAACAAATCGATTAGTCCTTTTAGCTCCACTTATATCAAGTAATACATTTTAGTTTTGACATTAACAGTTTTGGTTTCTCCACAGGTTTATTCTACTTTTCTTGTCTAAAAGGGGTTCCATCACCAGCCATCATGGGGAATATGTTTGCAGGGCTCTTTAAAATGTTTGGGAAAAAGGAGATGAGGATACTCATGGTAGGTCTGGATGCTGCAGGAAAGACCACCATTTTGTACAAGCTTAAACTTGGAGAGATTGTGACTACCATTCCCACAATAGGTGAGTTATTTAAACATCATCCTTTTTAGTCCATATTATGTTGAATTTAAAGTTTATTTATCAATGTTTTCCCCTCAGGCTTTAATGTAGAGACTGTAGAGTACAAGAACATCAGTTTCACGGTGTGGGATGTTGGTGGTCAAGACAAAATCCGACCACTGTGGCGTCACTACTTTCAGAACACACAGGGTAATTTTTCTCTCTTTACATTTTCATGAAACTAAATAAGCCTTCAGATATTTCCAATGCATTCTATTTTCGTTTTGTATTCATGTATTTCTTTGTCACTTGCTCCAGGTCTTATCTTTGTTGTGGACAGCAATGACAGAGAGCGATGTGCTGAGGCCCGTGAGGAGCTCTTGAGAATGCTGGCAGAGGACGAGCTGCGTGACGCTGTGCTATTAGTGTTTGCCAACAAACAAGTGAGTGATTCAAATCTTAAAAATGGATTTAAAAAAAAAAAAAGTTTATGCCAGTTTGTCTTTTCTTTTTTTTTTTCTTCTCAGTATCCTGTAAATTTTTCCTAAAGCTGTGTCTAAATTCTAATTATTTCTTCTTCTTTGTAGGACCTCCCAAATGCTATGAATGCAGCAGAACTTACAGACAAGATGAATCTTCACTCACTGCGTAACAGAAACTGGTACATCCAAGCAACCTGTGCCACCACTGGAGATGGTCTCTATGAAGGACTTGATTGGCTGTCTAATCAGCTCAAAAACCATTAATAATCAGAACATTTCAAAAACTAATCTGCTGCACCCAAATCTTGCTCTTACACTTAAGGTAAATCGAGTTACCCCATACCAGAAGCTGCCCTCACCTTAGTTTTGATCACACAGATACAGGCCAGTAGTTGGGGTAACCTATACTTGTAAAGCTTTTCTTATTATGCTTTCTTTTTTTATGTAACTGTAAATAAATTTGGTAATTGGGCTTTTTTTTATTGCACTCTGTCAAATTCTGTCATGATTCTTCTCTTCCTGGCTGTCCAACAGCCATGTGTGCATTGAGTAAAGAAAAGGGAGGAACACAATTTACCAGCACGTTTTTGCCCCAGGACCTCCAATCCAATGACTTTTCTGGTCATGTACCTTAGAGATTGATATTTGAGGGGCTTTTCTTTAAAAAATAAACTGAATTATACACTGATGCACTACTAGAGTGACTTACCATTAACTACATGTAACAACCCTAAAATGTCTATTTAAAGCACTGGGTTTAATTGTCTGTACTGACATCACTCCTGTCTGTAAACACTTTATCAGCCTTTGTTATAAAATATGTTGCCATGAATAGAAATGCCGCAGTGATCGCACACTTACCTGGTCTACTGCAGTTGGGAGGGCAGTGAATTGGATTTTTTTGTTTCCTGTGTTTTCAAGCCTCAGGTTGATCATTTGTTGCCTTGGCAATACTCCCATGGTGTGGTCTGTTGGTCTTTGTGGGCATGTATCTTCTGGGTTTTCACATGATTAGGCAGCAGAGGAACCATTACCCCACTGAGTACTTATTTCTGTAGCTTTACACTGTTTTCTTTGTGTGTGTACTGTGAGAGGTAACTGTAAGGAGCTGTCTATTAATTTAGCTCAAAGCTCTAAGCAATATCTAACTTACTTTATTCAACTCAATGTGGGAAATAGCATCTTGATAGCAATACCAAAATTTATGCATCTTTAAGTGCCATCATCTATGGTATCAGCATCAGGCCATTCTAATGCCTTTGTATCCAAACTACGTTGCCTCTACTTTTCCAAGATTTATGCCTAAAAGGTGTGGGTGTTATTTGTTGCTGGTGAATTTAAACATTTTTGATTTAGAGTTGCCTGTATGTTGCATTAAACTTACGTTTGCCATTGTTTTGTGTAAAGTTTTTTGATTTGTGTGTTTTCGGGGGGGAATGACACTGCAATTAAAGTGATTGGATACAAAATGTTTTGAGATCTAGTTTTTGTGTTCACTGCATTACAATTGTTTTTCTGTTTTTTTTTTTTTTTTCCCCAAGTTGCAAACTTCTTCCCTCCACTTTAAAGTTTTATGTGACATTTCAAAGTCTTTAAGTCTAAAACCAGTTATTTTTGTTTGGCTGATTGGTCCAACTTTACCACAATTTGAAAAATATTGGTTAATATGGTTCATCAAAAAATGTTTAGCTTTTCAGAAAGAAATTGATAATCCCCAGAAATTGCATCATTTGGGAGGAGTGATTAGAAGAAAGCACAGAAATAAACCCTTTTCAGTGTGACTAAACATTCTCAGTGACCCAGGTGGAAATGATACTCTAAGGTGGTGAAACCATCCAGTACAGAGGTCAAAGCAGTTATGTGTGGAGTGCTCTCTGCTTCACTTTGTGTAAGGGTGGTAAGGACAGCATTCCTTCAGGTTGATTAGGGTACTATGGTTAATGCAGCCAAGCCTATAAAACATGGCAGGAGAGTATGGTAGTGGCAGATGCTGAAGTAGTTTAAGTCTTGGGCACCTCATAAAGTGGCTTTGTCTGACCTCCACCCCTGCTGCTTCATCAGCTTGGTTTGTGTGTGGCAGTCTAATAGTACCCGGCCATATAAAAAAAGCAGCAGTCTGGTGTTTTGCGCTCTTCTGAATGGTTTGCGCTTTTCTGTGTTACCCCCCAGGTGCCAGCCTGGGGAATCCCCTCTTTCAGACCAATTCAAGGCAAATGCAAACACTGCACCCTTATTACGACCAGTGGAGAGCATTCCAATGGTATCATGGCAGTCAGGGAGCTGAACCTAGACTGATGAGGGATTAAGGAGAGCTAGCGTGACTGAGAAAAGAAAATGACCTGAGGTGGTGGGAAGTGCAAGGGGCACAGTGGGATTGAGTATGTGCAAAGATGAAAAAAGGATCCAAGTAGCATCTTCGGGGTGTTTTTCAATAAAAACTCAAACATTTTTTTTCTGACAAACTCTTAAGAAGGCTGTTAGTGTCAGATTAATAAAAGCCATCCATTTGCTAAAATATTTCACATGATGAAGGTGACAGTTTTAGATTTAATCATACAACAAGACAAAATACACCAGTGTTACTATCAAATCACATTTATTGAGTGAGTCAGTTGAAATGTGACCCTAAAATCTGTCCCACTGCCTTCTCTCCATCTGCAGTCTGCCTGGCTGTCCTGGGCACTTGAGGCCATCGTGGCTGGTCAGGCCGCAGTGGAGTCCTCTGTCTGCTTTATGCAGGTCTGAATTGATGGGGGGAGCATTAGTCGTCCGAATCTGTGTCGTGGCGCCGCCTGCGGCTTTGTGTGGCACCAGCAGGGGCCTTCTTGTGGATGGCGGGGTTACTACGAGCAGGAGACCCCCCATCAGAGGAGTCTCTGTCATGCCTTTGCTCTCGTTGATGGGGGCGGGAAGGCTGCCGCTCGGCCTTTGCTCCCCCCCTTGAATGGCTGTCATGGGGTCTGGCTCCACTCTGACTATGGTATGATGGATTATGATGATGGTGCTCCTTTTTGTGTCTGAAAAGTAAAAGGAAGCAGTCAATAAGTGGGGTGTGGTGGAGCTGAGAGAAGCTGCCACCATGAACTTTATGGTGACATATGCAGTAAATACTAACAGGTTGCTGTATGGGCATGTAACTTTATAAAGTTTTGTTTCAAAACCTTACGAGTACACCTGTGTATAGCCATCAAGCTGTGTGCTAAGTGGGCTTAAAATACATTTTTCAATCTTCCTTCTTTCAAAACCAAACAACAGCACATTATCCAGTCTGTCTCTCATTCTTCTCATATACGCAGGACAAATCCCAAATTATTTAAGTACATCACATTGACACAGTAATTTATCTGGAGTTGTGTGTAAAATTGTGTCTTAGCACCCTCTAGTGGTGACACACTGATTTGCATTTATGCTGCCATGTTTATTGTTCCTTTTTTTTCTACAAACTGTAGATACTCCCAATGTTCCTGCATCTTGATGATTTTGTCTTATGTCTGCAGCCTAAATATGACTTGTTTAATTTGTTTTGTGAACTCGGTTGACACCATTTCGACTTCACAGCATCACCTTCTGCTTACATGCAGCTGGAGCCGACTGTAAATCTTTTACATGTTGAACAGATAAGAGAAACTATGAAATAATAATAATAACCCACAACTGCTTGTCTGGTTGATTGAAAGTTAAGCCCTGGAAATGAAAAAGCTCAGTTCCTCAACACTTTCTCCAATTTGAATGTTAAAACTTTGGCTTTAAAACCATTTTCTTCCACAACCACTTCAATAAGTTTAGGTAAATGCTTTTGGGGGGGAAAAAAAAAGTTTTCAGGTTAATAAGAAAGCTAACTTCTTTATGTCGTCATCTGACTCAGAGGAGGATGAATCTCTCCTCTTCCTTTTCTTCTTTTTTTCGTTCTTCTTTTTCTCCTTTTTGCTCTTTTTCTCTTTCTTTTCCTTTTTGGTTTCGTGCCTAAAGAGAAAAATGCAAAAGCAGCAAAAGTTATAAGTCAGCAAAAGAAAGATATCATCTCACGTGAATGTTTATCTGTTAGAAGCATCACGCAGAATACAACTAAGGTCATGCATGATCACCTTTGCTCCCCCTCTTGTTTTTCAACACTCTCAGATGGTAAAGTTGCAGATGTTTCTGGACGACCCTCTGTCTTATGGTGCTGAATAGAAAGCAATATTTACTTATATTAATATTATACTTTAATATTTGCATTGAGTTAAGAGATCCAATTAAATATTTGGTCACAATCAAACAGACAGTCCTGCTTTTTTTAAAGCACAAGTTTGCATGATCTGCTATTTACACACAAAAAATACTGTGCATCTGTATTATTAATATCCGCATTAAACATACTCTTAAATCTACAATATCTAACAGCTGATAAGGCACAAAACTTACAGTAAAAACAGGCAGTCCCATTTTAGCCACCTCTTTTTCTTTCTGGGATAGAATAATCCGTCTTGATCCTACACTGAAAATGGAAAGATTAAAAAGAAGCACTTAACAATCAGTGAATTAAGATTAGAAGCTCTTGCATCAATGTCTGCACAATTTCTTTTCACTTCACTGCTTTCACATGAATTTTCAGATGCTGTTACCCTGAAACCGGGTTACCCTCACAAAAATCATTCACAAGACCTTAATAAACTGAAATTTTTTAATTGGTGGATATTCTTATTTCTAAAACGTTACATTACTGAATGACTAAACTAAAATGTAAAAACCAGCATTCAGGAGTACCAGATATGGTTGCTTCACTTCATTTAGATGACTATGTTAACATATATCAGTGTTAAAATGACAGAGTGAAAGGAATATTTTTACAATGATTTTTATAAATATTTTAATTTATAAATTATGTCCATTAACAGTATAGGTGCTTTAGAGTTCAAGTTCAATTATTTTTCCAGGTCGACTTCATTTTAATCTGTTGATTTAGGTTGTTTTGAGTCAAAGTTGAAATATATTATATAAGACATTAGTTTAATAACCTGGAGCTGCCCAAGCCTGATATACGATCCACATTTCTCTCTTCACCATCAGCTTCTTCCCTTCTGCAAACCTCTACAAGGTCCTGACAAATTAAAAAAAAAAGTCAAATCATTCTGCAATTTTAATAGTGGGAGATTTTCAAAGATATTTACCAGCTAAGTTACATACCTCCTTGGTCAGACCAGTTGGCTGTCTCTTTATATTTTTGTGTCCTCTATATCAAGAATAGGGAAGGTAAAGAGATTATTTGATGCCTTAATCTTGTAATGCCATAAAAAATACACTTATGGGAAGGTGTACATACAGGGCAGCCATCATTGCCTCTTCTTCTGCTGCCTTAACGGCAGCGAGTTCATCATTTTTTGTAAAAGCAGCGCCACCTTTTTTGTCTTTCGCATACCAGGTGAGATCCTTTCCTTTCTGCCAACGTCCTACTGGTGCCATCAAAGAGTTTCCTGAAAACAACACAGACAAAATGTGTTGGTCAAGAAAGACTAAAGCCTAACAAAAAAACGTTATGACTTTAAAGAGATGTACATCTTTAAAAGTTTCTTCCTGAACGTTATTTTCTGAATACAATGTCTTATCGATTACAACCAGTCCATTCTTTTTGCTGTATAATAAATATTTGAGAAAAAAAACCCATTGTGGTTCTTTACAGCTTTTAATTGACATGTCGATAGTTAAATTTTAATTACTTAAGCATTAATTAAAACAAAGAAAGTGTGTTCCGACATTTTCCCAGGTTATGGTTTTGCCAAGAACGATACAGTTTTTAGGTTTTGTTGAAACCACCAGCCAGTAAAAAACTTTGTCAGCAAACATATTAGTTACGATCTGAGGCAAAAACAATAAGTTAATAGAGTTCATCTGGTAACAGTTGCGTTTTCAATAAAATAAATAAATAAATAAAAGTATGTTTTACAATCTAAGTCCTGTATTTAGCAGTTTTCTGTGAAAGAAAAGAAAATTTTAGCCAAATGCAACAAAACAAAAACAAAAAAAAAAACAAAACCCAGAAATCTTTCATTTCAAATGCTAAAAAACAGGGTTTTTTTTTTCTACTAACATTGTGAGGGCAAGCTATTAATTAATCATAATTTGTTTAATGGTATAAGTATTTTATTTGCTCTGACTAGTGACTGTTTTCTAATTAATAAATATGTTCTATAAACATTTGTGCCAAAACATAGGTTACTTAGACATTTAAATTTCTCAGATTAAGTCTTATTTTATCAAAGTGTCTTATTTGATCTAAGTCGTATTTTATTCGTATTTAAGTGTCAGCCTAGCTTAATCCAGTCTCCAGATTCCTCCTCATATAATGAATGCAAATTACTACTAATTTAATAAGAAAATGTGTTGTTTGGATTCTAAAACATAAAAATCTATTGTATTGCAATAGATAGCTTTGCAAATTACTTGCACCAGGGACTTCTGGGTAGCTTGGATTACTTTTGGTAGCTTGAGTCACGTGATGATCAAACTTGACATTTTAAACTTTGCTGCTGCAGGAACATAAACAACTGGTTCTCCTATCTATAATGTATACCACAACACCTCTTTACTCAAACGAATCCCCAAAATATAACGGACCTAGTAAATTGTGTCATGCTAATTTTTAACCTATGTCACATCTGTACTGGCTGCTACGTAGCTTCTACTGGTTTGGCATGCTGACTTGCTGGCAGGAGTGGGGCACGAATAGCAGAGAGGCTACGCGTGTCTGTCTAGAGAAGAGGCAATGAAAGTGGGAACCAGCAGAAGGAAGGGTGGGAAACGTAACAAATAATAAGCCAATAAAACCATCCATAATTTGTGTGATGAGGAACTCCACATCAAAAGGTATGAAACAGGTGCACGGGTCGAAGTTTGATTAGATAGCCGTTCCGAGGAACTGGTTTTGCTGCTTGCTCACTCTGATTAGCTCTGATAGCGGACATTACTTCAAGTGCTTTCACTTACCAAGATAATTTTCTCTGTGCTTATCGACTTTCACGTCATTCCAGTTGAACTGATCTTGGCCCCCTCGCACGCCCCCAGATCTCGAAGACCCAAACATGTTTGTTAAGTTGGAGATAAGGCTAAATCGACGCACTGTTAGCGCATGCAGCTAACTTCAGCCACGCGAGCAGCGTGATTGGCCAGGCCTTGAACACACGTTCATCCGGGGAGTTCTGCTGCAAGTCTAACTTCCCAGTGTTGACAAAAACAACGTTTTTCCTGGTGGTGCTGTCTGCTTTAGATAGTAATGTTGCCGGCTATTTATCGATGTATCGATAAGAGACTTTGTTGGTAATGACAGCAATGAGTTCAAGCTAGGCTATCTTGTTTAGCTGAATTTCTAGTAGTAGCATTAAATCTATAAATGTGCCTCGTCGTGTACATGTATTTGTCCCAAGAAAGAAATATGCTGTATCTACTAGGCAGTTATTATAAAAAATAATAAGTGTGCCCCAGTTTTGTTGACAATTCAGTTAGCTAATGCTAATAAGACTTCCTTTTGTCGGTGTTTTGTCGCGCGCATTCTCCACAGTCTTGAACGTAACGTGTCGTTGTTTTGGCCCGCAGTGATGACGTAGGCAGGACAGTTTTCTCTAATGGCTCTCACAGCAAAAACGCAGAGCAGTGGAGGGAGAAAATCCCCCGGAGACGGTCTAAAAGGATTGGATTAACCTCACTTCTGATGTACATGAGAATTTTTGCCAGGCTTTTTTCAGGTAGGAATGAGGATGTGTGTCTTTACCTTCTTTCACTTGTAAATGTTTGTTGTATCACGGTGTTCTGGGGCTGCCATTCATTTCTGGAGTCAGATTGTTGCCCCTGCCCTGCAGCAAAAGATGGTGTTGCGTTCATGCAATCTAACTTTTTGATCGAGGTTTCTTGTGGATGGGAGCTATGGCATTCGACATAGGCAATATGTATAGAGCACCAAGTAGTATCTAATGATATTAATGCTTGCTGTTACACTGTTATTTACACTGCACCTGTATAAATAAGAAAATATAAGGTTTTTTTGTATATAACAATCAAATATTTATAACTATTCACGACAAAAATCTGTACCATAGTTAAATGATTTAAATAGAAACATTTAGAATCTTTATTTTACTCGCCGATTCCCAAAAATCCAATGTGGATATAAGATGTCTTCCTTAAAATCTTTACATTTCTGTCCTCTGCCAGTTCTGCTTATACCTTCAAAACATTTAAGTCAGCATATTTGTGCAAATCATGGCACTTTATTGCTCCTAACTCTAAGTCAAAGGGCACTTTGCGACGCACAATCTGCATTAGTCTGATAAATCTACTAAAATATTATCTACACTTATGAAAATGAACAATATTTCATGTATAACGTGTTGGATCGAGATGAGTTACATGAGTGTGAATGTGTAGCTCACACGGTTTGCCTGGAAAAGATGGGAGCTAATTGAATATCCCGTGACCATTATGTCGCCTTGGTTTTCAGGGTAATTTGAGTTAACAATGTCACTGATTTGTTGTTACATTCAGTCTTAAAACAGTAATGACACTAAGGTGAAAAAAAACACCTTGAACCAAAATACTAGCAGCTATTTTTTTCTTTCTCTTTCATTGAATCACTGTTTCAGCCCTGACCTGTCTTATAAATTTTGATAGATTTCACATGACACAAAATTTTCTTCAGTCAAATATCGATCACATGAGGTTTAGTGTGCATGGTTGAATTCAAGCATGTGGCTTTCAATGAGTGTCAGCCCACGATTCTTGTTATCTCACATGGCTCTCATTTCCTGGCATGCAGCTCACTCTTCAGCAGGAAAGGTGGATCCTTTCTGATTGTCTGAAAGTTTCTGGAGTTTTTGGTTTGTGATTTGTAACTTGTTTTTCAAGAAATTCCAGAAGAACAGCATGTTTGTTTATTTGATTTTTTTTTTATCTTTTTTTTTTTATCTTTGATTATTTTCAGTACTAGTAATACTCATAAATAGTTTTCTATATGTCTGGTTTGTAACTATGCAAGAAGCATTGTTTTGGACTTAGTTATTCAGTGTGGGGGTGTGGAGAGTTGAAAGTCTCAGTTGGAGTCCTTTTGTTTCACAAACCCGAAGCAGTTTTACATAAATTGTCAACAGATATAATTTACATAGCACTTCTGTAGTGTTGTTGGCACTTCAGAGTATTCCTGGTCACCCATTCACACACCCATTTACCTAATTCCTTCTCTACAGTACTAAAGGCTACATGGTGTTTTTCTTTATCACACACTTCCTAACGACTGTATTGGAACAAGTGGAGTTCTGTCACTTGCTTCGGGACATTTCAACATAGTTCAATTACTAATTTTCTTTCTTTGTAATCTGTTGCATGTCACTATGTCTAATGGATTACTTATTGGTTTTCATGTTTGGACTTGCCAACTGGTTAGATACATAATTGTGGTTTACCAAATGGGATTCTTAGCTATGATAAGGGTCTGTTTTAGCTCTTCCCTGTAGCTAAACCAAACCAAAAGCAAAACAAACAAACAGTGACTGGAGAGTAGAAGTAACCCCGCCTTCTGACTCTCTCCACTCCCCAGACCAACTGCTTTCATATCCACTCGAGCTTTTTAACACACATTCATACCCTCCCTGTTCACTTTATTTCCTTGTGTCGTCTGAGCTCGGTGTGTTTTGAAGAAGGATAAAGTGAAACACCACCATCCTGACTTTCTGTCTGCTTGAGCAGCCTAGTTCACATTTTCTGTGAGTAAAATAAATGTTGAAAGCAGAATTAGAAAGATGACACAGAACCTTTTCAAGTATTTATGGTTGTTTAATTTAGCTTTAGGGAGTTGTCAGCTGTATTTTACTTGAAAGTGTATTTTGTGTACTTGAATGTATTTAGTTTTTTTTTGTTGTTTTTTTTAAAGAAAAATGTGTTTTGCTCTTAGCATCCTGTAGTTCTACTCCTTTCTGCTACTACAGGAAGAGTAAGACTGTAATTAGTGACTGAATTTGTTCCACAACAGCTCCATGGTGACTTTGCAGCTTGTGCGCATGAGAGATGAACTGCTGGGTTTTCTCCTTTTGCTGCTTCTTCATCTGGAGTATTACTTGTTTGTGTTGTTAAAACGGCCATTTTTTTATTGTCATGTTTACATCTACTCTATTCTTTGCTTCTGTGGTAACTTGTGTAAGATTCCAGTGATGATGTGGCATTCCTCCTACCTCAGCCACTTGTTTCATATAGTGAACTATGATATTTCTCTTTCAGCTATGGCTGGACCCAGGCCTGTGGTATTCAGTGGCCCGTCGGGGGCAGGAAAAAGCACCCTGCTCAAGAGGCTTCTGGAAGAATACAACAGTGTCTTTGGTTTCAGCGTGTCTCGTAAGTGTGCCACACTATATCCTCTACAATATATAGATAAATTATGACCTCTTTTGTCAGTATTTATTATCATAAATTTTAAAGTTTCATAATTTATTATTAATTTTTTACTTTGCCTTGATGAAACAGTTAATCTGTAAAATGTTTTTTTTAAAATAACATTTAAAATACCAATAGTTTGTAAGATGTATATTTAGTTCTGTGTTGACATCCAAGCCGCTTGTAACTGGTGGTCTTACCTGTTAGTCCCCAGTCTCTCTGACAGTCCATTTAAGATTTTCTTAGTGCTTTCCCACTCATTTTCAGTTTCAGCATTGTGCTTGGCAATTTTCAAAAGAATGTGGTTTTATGTCAAGCCAATTAACACATACCTATGAGTCATTCAAGCATAAAAGGGCAACTAAGTCAAAGGATGAAATGGTATGTCAACACATACCAGTAACAATGGCAAAGAACATCTTTAGTCTCTGTTGTGAGTACACTGTGGCAAAGACACATAATCTGTTTCCATTACTTTGGTTGTATCCAAAATAACAGTCTGACAAATAGTATTTTTGCACAAACAGGATAATTTCCAAAGAGCTATTTGTTGAAAAGTTCTTTAAGAGGAAAGTTGATAAGAGGGGGCTAAAAGAACCAGTGGCAGGCTGATAAAACAATCTACAGCAGCTGAACAGTGTCTGGTTGTTTTGAGAAGTTCGTTAAAACAACGAGAAACTGAAGAAAAACAGCAGGATGCCAAATGAGACAGGAAGTGGATTGATAATGGGTGTCTGATTGAAAGGTGATTCCTTCACAGAACTTTGACCACATTATTACTGAAGGAGAATGGGATCATCTCGACAGAACGGAAACAAGTCAGCCTCTAAAGAAGAGCTTTGAAATGTCCAATCCCCGAGACTCCTTAAACAAATGACAGGAGAGCTTGTCTGATGCCTCTTTTCCATTAGTATCATTTGTCTCAACTTACCTCACCTCAATTGGTCTCAGCTTGGTCCTGTTTCTTTTCTATTACAATTTAGTACCAGGTATAAAATGGGAGGGTTTGTGTGAAATCACCGTGACGTCAGTGTTTCGCACGACAAGCTCTATAACAACACGACCTAGAGGGAATCTGCTACTTGATCTGCAGCGCGCCGTTTGATGACCATAAATTGTATCCGTTTGTTGGATCCACTCTGACCAATGTGATCCTTGACCTGCCGATAGTCACTTTTGAGCTTTTTCAGCTTCTCTCGACACTGCTGAAAACTGCTTTGCTACCCGTAGCCATTGAGTCGGAAAGCTCTTGATAGATTTTTATCATTTCGTGTCGCTCCATCTAGTTCCATTGTATCCTTTCCTCAGCAACCAAACAAAGAAACATCTCCACCTCAGTGTTGGACCACAGCACAGATCTTTGTTGCGCCATTACTCGTCACGTAATGTACACGACTTGCGTGTTTGAGTCGCTCTTCCAGTGATGTCACTCCCTGACCCTGACCTCTGATTGGCCCCTGAGTTATAGCGGCATGCAGTCTGGTTACATCACACACAACCCAACTCAGCTCGCGTAGAACCTCAGCTGAGGAGTTACAAAAAAAGTACCGGGAAACGGGTAAAAAAAAGCCAAGTGGGCCATAAGAAAAGGGCCATAAGAGTCAGGATGTTGAGTTGGTCAAACCAAATATTGACCTTTTAAGCTAATATCGTTTTATGTTTGCACATGCTTCAGTAAATGTTGTGCAAATTTCCTTTTTTCTGGAAGAGTGTAATGAGTGTGAGGGTGGCACAATATCATATATTTACTGATCCAGTGCATAACCTATCCACAATGATGCAGTTTTCTGTCAGTGATAAATAGATGAACAAACTGGTGCAGCTTTACATTTAAATAAAGTAATGCAGACTCTTTTTGCCTTTTTCAGATACAACAAGAAATCCTCGACCTGGAGAAGAAAATGGCAGAGGTACATCGTGCAACTTCACTTTGTTCGTTCACATCTCATCCTGTTGCAGCAGCTGAGTCGAGTTATATGGATACTGACTCGTTATTTTACTTCCAGACTACCATTATGTTACACGAGAGGAGATGCAGGCAGGCATCGACAATGGCGATTTCATCGAGAATGCAGAGTTTTCTGGAAACATGTACGGGACAAGCAAAGCCGCTGTGCAAGCTGTCCAAGCCAAGAACCTCATCTGTATACTTGATATTGACATGCAGGGCGTGAAGAATATCAAAAAGACAGACCTCAACCCCATATACATCTCAATTCAGCCACCGTCTATGGAAGTTCTGGTGAGCATAGAGGAGAATGTTTGTCACTGAGTCCACCAAGCAAGAGTTTGCAATGAGGTCCTGTTAATGATTCTGGAAATATGCCTCAGTGGTTTCTGTGGTTTTATCATTTCAGGAAAAACGTTTAAGAGAGAGAAAGACTGAGTCGGAGGAAAGCCTCCAAAAGCGTTTACATGCAGCCATGGTGGACATGGAGTTTAGTAAGTAGTCGTGGCTTGCTGTCATCAGTGCAGAGCTGAGACCTAGAGAGGTATTTAAAGAATAACGGCGTGATTTTATTTCCCTCTAGGCAAAGAAGCTGGTGTGTTTGATGTCATAATCGTCAACAATAGCTTGGAGGATGCATATGGTAAATTAAAACAGGCTCTTCTGGAGGTAAGTTAGTTTAGCAGAGCACAGTTCTTGTATGAGATATTAAACATGTGACGTTGTGTGTGCTGTAAACAAATGTCTTCACATAAACAAGATTCAGCTGTGGTAGGGCCACATAAGAGATCAGTTTAATTCCTCCCTCAAACAGAGCTTGTGCAATCATAGCTCAGTATAAAGATTTATTTTGATCCTATAATAAAATATCCTTCTATAAACCACCATGAAGTTTCACACTGCAATTAAACTCTGGAGTTTGACTCATCAGCTGACTAGAAACAAAAAGAAGTTATTGTCAGCAGGTATGGTTTCCTTTTTTTGTACCAAACCAAATTTTTATTATTTTAAAAGTATGAAAACATTTTTGTTACATTATCCTAGCTTAGCAGAGGTTAGCTGCTCTATACTTTCTGTTTGGGTCATTACCTACTTGAAACTATTTATAATCAAGCCAAACTGCTGCCTAATATTAACTTAATAGCTTTATAATGACTAAGTTAATACAAGAAGCTTCCTTTTTTCTTTTTTTTCTTTTTTTAAATAAAATAATGCTAATTTTTTAATGCCAGTGTCAGAAAGCAGGTGCTCTTTAGGATTCAAGGTGACAAAACGAAGACAGATGCTGTGAATCATAAGCCATAACAAACACATCAAAGCGCGTTGCTTTGCAAAAAAGAAAGGCTTTAATGAATGGTCTCAGCATTAACCTGCCTTCATTTACAACTTTGATACAGGCATGTTCAGACAAGTTGTTGCTTTCGCACACTTGGCTGGTGTAAACTGCTAAATAAGCAGAGATAATTATCACAGGTGCAACAGAGAAAGTTGGTGTGTATATGAGGAATTGATCAGTTAATTTGTTAAGAATAATCAGAAAATATTTACATTTAGACTCTACAATGGCATAGTTATGAAGCCTCACCATGAAATTATTAGAGATGCACAACGTGAAGAGTATTACACCTGATAATGAGGCTTATGTATCTTTAAAGTTCAGTTAGTTTGATGGTATGATGTGATGTGACCACATTTAGATTACTCCAGATGTATATAGTTACGTGTACGAGTGGGACATCACTTTTTAATTTCGTATCACACAAAACGTCGCCATGCCCAGTTTTTTCGGCATTTTCTTCAAAAGTTTTGTGTGGAACCTTGTAGAATATTCTTTCTTTTTTTTCTCCTTTTGTAGGAAATTAACAAGGTGAAGAAACTCAATGCGTCTTCATAGAAGGCAGCAACATCCTGGAAGCTTTTAAGCCCGTTCAGCCACACCTAACAAAATGACCGACCTCCATTCCAGTCATGTACATTCCCTCAGACGCTGGTCAGCGAAGCTCACAAAACGTACCGTATTGTGTCAACAGAAAGTTTTACACTGTGTAGAAGTAGTTATTACTGAAGTCAGATTTTTTTTTTTTTAACTCGTAGAAATTGTTTTTAGATATTTTTATTTTGACATGTATTAAGAAAAGATACTCCTAATTCTTACTTGAAACTTGACTGGTTTAGTGTGCTGGAAACTCTGTTGGACAGAGTTCACGCACACTCGCTCTCCTCTCCCAGAGTGGCACAAAGAGACAGTAATACGATTCATTCCATCATGTGGACAAACTGGTCTTTCAAGGGTATAAAAAAAAGCACGGCGGAAATGTTTGTTTGTGGCACCAAACTGTGCTATTCTTCTTTTGAATTTGAAACCAAAAGTCACCTTTGGACAATCTGTTGGCTCCTATCTTTCAGGGAATACATGCAAGTCTGCTGTACTTTACATTACAGCGCCGGTAAATCCTTTTGTTTTAAAGACTTTTGTAAGATTTCAGGTAACATAATAACCATATTAAGTACATGTATAGTACACTTTTGCTTTCTGGATTCTGTTGTGCACAATTCCTCCATTATGGTAGGCATTTTCTTTTGAACAAAACCATTACTACAATAATCTCACTTGGATGTGGGTGTGGTATAGCAAACAATTAAACTATCTATTTTACAGTTGTATAACTTTTATATTGTTTAACATGCTCACTTTGCAGCTTAACCTATACAGTAAAATGACATTCAGTGGACTGCTTCCTCCCCAGAATTAGATTATGTTTATCTATTACTAAAATAAAGCACAGTATATCTAAATTCACAAGCAAAAAATTGATTTATATACACAATTTATGTGTAAGTTGTCATTGTTTCCTCATAAGATGTTCAGTTATCCACATTAAAACAGCTGGAAATATAGTTTTCAGACACCTTGTAACATTCATTCCTTTGTGCAGAAATGTGCTGCTACTACGTTATTATTTAAGTTGTCCAGTTTAATATAGCAGCTAATAACAAATGCCTGCAGTCCTCTGATTTGCCATTTATAACTTAACCAGCTCTTGTGAAATGTGCTTGTGGAAAATCTATTGTGTGTATCTCAAGTGGATTTAATGTTTAATAGTAATATGTATGCATTGAAACTTTAATAATAAAAAAAAAGGCTTACAGTGCAAGACTGTCATTTCTGTACTATAGAAAGAAACTATAAAGGCAGGTTGAATCGAGTCTTTACAATACATTTATTTAATTCAACACTTTGTATTCAACCTAATTTAGTCCAAAACTACACATGTAAAGTACAAGCAATTACAGTCAGTTTGTGTTTTAATATCATTACATAACATTCTCCTCATAAATGGCATCTTTCAACAACACAAACACCACATACCTTTAAGGAGGAAGTTATTCTATTTACTTCTAACAGCTAATTAGAAGGTAGTAAGTTCTGGGTTTCAATACATTTCACACATATTTGTACTTGTGTAGGAGGTGATAGTTCAGGTCATTGTGGATAAACACATCTGCTTTAGAAGAGCAAATACATGCAGTCACTCATCTAAATAACTGCCACTTAATGCACCCCTGTGATCGCCTGTGAGTCATCAGGTATCTGCATTACACTGACAACATCATGTCTAAAAAACGAAGAAAATTCAGACAATTTGTGGCGAGAACATCTGCTGCATCTAAGATTTATTTGTAAAGCAGCTTATTAATTCACCTAACAAACAATCTATCAATAGAAGTGTTAGAGGAATCATTCAAACACCAATATTAGCTAAATATATGATCTGATTACACATCAGTCCTTCAACTACACTGAGTAATCTGACACATGATGTCAGCATCTTCTTTACGGTTATATTTCCTGTTAAAAGGAATCCAAGGCACTGTGAAACTCTACATTTCTTAAAGGTACAAAAGTACAGCTGATACAATAAAACACAACGTTATAGTAATTATTTGTTTAGAAATACAGCAAGGGTTTTGTTATTTCTTCAGTAAGGATAATGTCTTGATTAGTTGATTTTGGCAGGTTCGTGGTTTTATGATGGTACATATGCAACAAAAACGGGCAATAACTGATCAGTCATAAATTGTCACAAATTAATTTCCTTGATTTTTTTTTCTGCCTAAACTCCATAAAGCAAACATCACATAGCAGCTGAAAGAAGTGAATTAGATTGGATTCTGAGTAATGTGACATGATTATTTCCATAATTTATTGTTTTAAACAATTTTGACTGAAAACTATGTTGTGTCCAGCCATTTTGTCTGTAAAACAACTCACTTTTTCTGATTGGCTGCTTAAAAATGGAATGATTTGTCAAATGTAGCATCTATGTACCTCAGATATTAGGAGTTACCTTGTTTTTTAAATGATTTAAATAGTAAAGTAACTATTTAAGACTAAGTGGGTTTGTATTACCAAATTAAAAATGTTTACTGGTTCTGTTGGTGCTTGTCTCTAATTTGAAGAGTGACAGGGTTGCCAACTGATGTGTAACCGTAGGTCTGAGTGGACACTTTAGTTTTAAAGCTCTGCTGCCCGCCTTCGACTCTTTGCACTTCGGAACAGTATGAAGGCTTCACCTCCACCTTTACGTGGCTCACTTGGATTGGGATTTGCCTCTCAGTCCTGGGACGAGCTTCACCAGTCTGTGGGAAAGCAGATGGGAAAAAGTTGCTGGAAAGATGCTCCTTGAAGCGACCAAAGAATCCACTCCTCTGTCTCGGCACTACGTCAGGTTGCCCCACGTTGAGAAGCACTGGCTGTCCCACTGCGGAGCCGCCAATCTCCCTTTGGAGCACAGAGATCTCACAGGGCTTTTCATCAGCAACATGGTGGGTGTTGGAGGAGCCATAAGTCTCTCCTTCCTCTGGGATGTAATCCTCCAAGTCCTCCAGGGTTAAAACCCGATCTCCTTGTTTCAGGATCATGGCTTCCTGCTGTCTGAATGGATTATATTCATCAACTTCATCGGGTTCAAAGATAACCGTTTCTTGATCATCCAGGTCTTCAGTGTCTTGTCCAGTCGGCGTGAGGACAGACGAGAGCTCTTGTGGCTCTCCAGAAGCAGAACCAGAGGCAGAGGCAGAATGAGTTTCATCTTCCTCCCAGGACAATGGCTGGCTGCTGACGTCTCCCTGCAGCTGTGCCTGTGTTTGCTCCACCATCTTGTTGTTGGAATTGTTGGCATTTGGGTTTTCCATGGGAGACCTCTTGGATCTTGAAGGAGTGGCTGCTCGATCAGACCCTGCAGGTGAGATTCCTCTTCTCCTGGACAGCCTGGGAGACTTATTGACCTTATACTCAATGACTTCCTCGACTTCAACCCACCTGGGCCTGCTCTCCACTGCCCTGGCCTCCGCCCCTTCGGGTTCAGTAACATAAAGGGTTGGGATGGTGGTCTTTCTTGGGGTAGGCATCCTCCTTGGCCTGGTTGCCGGGGGCTCAGGAGTGGAAGTCTCAGAGCGGTGAGCACCAATAACAGACAAGCCAGGGGATCTGTGCCTCCTCATACGTGGGTTCTTCACCACAGTGGTAATAGTCTCCTCACTGAAATAAATGGAAGACTGCTGTCACTACTAGTACAACAAAGATCTGTCAAAAATATTATACTGGATGCAGATTTCACACATATCACTGAAGATGGAACACTTAAATTAACACTCATAAATTAACAATCAAACTGACTCAGCAATGGATCTAAAGAGGAAAAGGTGACTTTCCAAAACCTGCAATGTATACGGACTGAAACAAGCATCCAGACATACAGCTCCGTGTTCTGTGCATTGTTTGTAAAGTTATGATCTCTGCATATAGTTTTTTTTTTATGTTTTATATTGCATTTTTTCTCTTTAAGAAAATTTTACAGATATTTTCCCATGTCTAGCCACGATGAAAAGATGATTTCTCATCTGTTCCACTGCCTGATGTTTCTGTTTACTTTCCTGAAGGTACATATTTAATTTATTTGATTGCTTTTGATGTGGGAAATATAAATACGAGGGACTTCACTTGAAGTCTTGGATGCAAATGTCAGAGCCCTGTGATAAGCTGCACAGATAAAGTTGTCAGTAAAGACAGCACCCTAATGGAAACAGCCCCTCCTTATATCATCTTCGTGATAAAGCTCTCTTAGCATTCAGGCTTTAAATACTGCACAATGCAAATAGAACTACCACGCACAGAAATGTACTCCAAATTCAATTTTAGCTGATGTTATGTACTAACAGCTACATAAAGTCCACAACTACAGAGGCACACAAAAAAAAGATAAGGATTCACTATCTTGATGATTAACAAATAGTTAAATAAATATTCATAAATTGTTTAGGGGATGAGACAAGAGGAGACAGACATGCTTTATGCAGGGTGTAATTTAGGATCACACTTACATGATGATGGTTTTTCTTGGTATTTTAGTCTCTTGTTCAGTAACTACAAAAAAACAGAATAAGTTAAAAAAAACACAAAAATGCATTTCATTAATAACATTGCATTATTATGATAATTCAATCAATCAATCAATAAAAAACAATTAAATAAACAGACAAAATGATCTGTATATGCCAATCTTATACAAAAACTATAATGAGAAATACCTTGCAAGGATAAAGTCTGTTTCCTTACCTTCAATAGTGATGGCTTGCTCACCAGTACGAGCCACAGCGGAGGGGAGGACTAAATCAGCTGCACACTTGGCACTGCCCAGGCGGTTAGACAACTGGCAAAAGCAGGGTTATATTTTTAGACTACTAAATATGACTATCTGCTGCTAATTGATATCAAATATCTATCAAGTCCAAGTCACAAAAACAATGACCAAAATCAAATCTCCCCTTAATGACCTACAGTCATAAAGCAAAAATAGATTAAACCTTTAAAAGAAAAAAAAACAGAAAAAATCTTAAACTGCACATTTACAAAAGTATTCAGACCTTTTACTGTGGGGCTGCAAATCGGGGACATATTCACTCTTAATGTTTTGATTCCATGATAAAATTTAAGAACCTAAAATAGTTTTATCATCTTACCAGTGGTAGTAAGATAACATTGGTCATATTTGATTTTCCTCTACATGTCAGCCAAGAAATCAAGGGAACTCTGCAGACAATAAAACCACAGAGAGGCATAAATAAGGGCAATGATATAAGCCAATTCTAAAGTCTTTTGTTGTTTCTTGTCTCTGGAAGAGCAGTGGCTTCAAAAATGCAGAAGTTTGAAAACATCTGGGTTTTTCATAAAATGGAATAGTAGGTCAAACTGAGGAAACTAATGCAACTAACAAGTTGCTACTTCATCAAACTTTAAGAAATCCCCTATGGAGGGTTCAGCAGAAGGATAGGCAGGTGACCGTTTCAGCAGTACTCCATAACGTTGCTATAGGTCAGTATGACTCCATTATTTTGCTGTTTCTATGTAACATCGCTGTAAGTCAGTATGACTTATAGCGATGCTTATAGAAGCAGCAAAATAAAGCAGCAGCAAAATAAAGGACATAATAGAGTTTTCCAGGGAGTATTAAAGGACTCAAGTAGCACCCAGGATCTGGTGCATATAATCCCACAGCCATGGCACCACTGGCAGGGACTGATTGACTGGTTGCAAATAAGGGGAAAAACAGTGGAGAGCTCAACAAAGAAAACTGACTGAAGCAAAAATTCACTTTTTAGAAAGGCAAAGCTTACAGTAAAAAAAATAGTCCTAGGTTTATTGGTTTCTAAAGATGGCACATACCAAAAGACGCCAGTTTCAATACATGTACAAATCATTTTAACCAAGCATGATAAGATCTAAAAGAGTAACTGGGATCAGTTTCTCAAAGCAGCCCATTGAGTACTAAAAGGATCAGAATACTTATGCAAATGACATGAAAAATAAAATAAAATCAATACATGTTCATGTTAAATAAATCAGAAAATGCTTTTTTTTTTTTTAATGTGGGTTTTCAGTGATGACTAATTTGAAAAATTTGACTAATTTTAAATTAAATTGACTATAATATTAGCTGCAAAGTTTCCAGTGAAACACACAATACCTATGATTTACTGTCTATATACTTAGATACAATATAGATATGGCACTGAGTAGTCTTGACAAACCTCACACTCGTAGTGTCCAAGGTCTCGCTCTGTCAGGTTTTTTATGACCAGAACCAGAACCCCACTGCGGACCTCACTGTAAGTCTGATACTTTTCCTGGTCTGTCAGCAGCCTGCCATCTTTAAACCACCTTCAACACATCCACAGTTAAAGAGCAAGAATGAATTTTCAAAGACAAAACCAAAAAAGCAACAGCAGCAAATGATAGTAAAACATTCGCACCTTATCTTGGGGCTGGGGGCACTTTGCATTATACAGGTGAACTGCGCATCATCACCGGCAACAAAGACGGCATTCTTCATTTTATTTACAAAACGAGGAGGAACTGCAACAAACATTTCAAAACAATTGACTGCTGTTTTCCACAACAACTTTAATTAGAAATATGTTTTTGATCAATCATTAAATTAGTGAAACTTGCATAGATCAACACTAGCTGTTGCTCAGGTGGTTGTTTGCAAAAACAAATGACAATGTTTTAAGTGACACTGAACTCTAAGATGCTCCCAATGGCAGGTAAGCCACTAGCATGGCAGCTTTGCAACCAATGGTGCGAGTCTGAGTGTGCAAGTGACAACTGAACTGTTGAACAGACATTAAAGTTCACTTACCTTGAACTGTCACTTTTCCAAGAGTGCTGGCATTGCCAGCTGAGCTCGTGGCAAAGCACATGTACTGGCCAGAGTCATCTGCAGTCATGTTGTCCAGGATCAGCGTGCAGGAGCCATCAGGGTCCTCAATAATGATGTGATGAGGATCTGCCTCTACGGCACGTCCATCTTCATCCAACAAGTACGGAAATGAATGAATAAAACGATCGTTCTGAGGCTAATTTCTCTGTGTATTGCAAGAGAGTACAGTTTAATAAAAAGCACTGAGCAAACGACTTACCCTTATACCATGTGACCACAGGTTTGGGCACTCCAGTGGCTCTACAGGCCAGTTTAACAGTCTGGCCTAACTCGGCGGTGCAGTTTGCCAAAATTTCTTCAAAATCAGGGGGACCTATTCAAAAAACAAATATATATCAACAATGTTTAAAAATGTGAGGTTGAAGAGATAGAAAAGATGGTGTCTTCGACTCACTCCATGCAGGCATGCTGAATCGTTGCTGCAGTTCTCTGAGGTCTCTCAGCCATGAGTTCTTGATGGTAACAGTTCGAGCCTGTAAAGTGTATTTTCTCACAGAGTCCTCTCGTTCATGCCAGATCTCAAACGCACGGTCATCTCCCTCCACCGTTTCATTCACGTCAATGTTATTCAGCTGCAATTGAATGAAGAGTAACACAAGCATTCTTCAGGCTGCTGAGTGTGTAAAATATAGAAGACAACAGTCATAAAGAAGTGATTATAGACAAACACCTTCATCATGTTCTTGAAAACATATGACTGTGTGTCAGTGTTGCTGTCTCTCTTGGGTTTGCAGATGATACAGTAGTTCTTAAAGAGGAAGACATGGCGGTGGTGACCTCTAGAGGACGTTCTAATTCCAGGAGCTCCCTCCCAGATTTGGAAAGGTCCCTGATGGAGGAAAAATAGAACATATAAATCACAGACAGCCTACAAAGTGTCTGATCACTACATATTCTAGTTATTATTACCTGTCTAATTGGTTCTCCAAGAACTTCCAGGGTAGCAGGATAGTTCTCAATCAGTGAGACATGATGGGTATTCTCAGAGCGCTGAGGGAGAGCAGACACCATTGCATACGCCTCTTCCAGAAGGCAGCAATTCTGGCCATTTCTTGCCTTGTTTCGAATGAGCTCCTGAACACGTTAAAAACAGAAATTTGAGCAAATCTAAAATCAGATGCCTTAAGCTTGTGAGTTTCACACATTTCCATTTGTTATGTAAAGAACTGATCTAACAAGACTGGTGAGTTTTGCTTGTTGTATGTGTCACCTTGAGTAGAGCTTTATACTTCTGAATCCTCTCCTGTGGCTGTTGGATGTAAGCATTTACACTTCGTACGGGGGGATCTGCAGGATCTCCATTTGTCTGCTCTTTCTCACTGTACTCCTGTAAAAAGATTAGAAGAAGAGTAGCTAGTGGTGAATCTGTTACTCACACAAATGTTTATGTATTTACATTGAAGCAACTACCTAAACAAAGACAGAGACAAGGCATGTAAATAGGATAAATATAGAAATTTGGGGCATTTGAAAATAAATTCCATGTAATTTCTGGCCAATAATAGAGCAGTAATAGTTGTGGTGTTACCTTAAAGAAATGGTGGACAGTCTTGTCACTGACAGCTGATTCCGCCTGACTTTGACCTACAAGATACTGGAGGTATTTCTCAAAGCCCTCTTTGTTCCTCAGGAAGCACATGGCAATGTCATCATCGGTGTCGCACTCATTCAGCTTTGGAAGGAAAGCCCTACGTAACAAAATAGGAAGAAACTGATGAATAACAATGAAAGCTGGAGTATGTAGTCTTCCACAGGGCCTTTTTTTTTTACTCTGGGTGAAGTGGTTCCTCGTCCTGATAGTATTCTATATATTTTGTAATCTTGGTTTATTTGCCCCCTCCCGCTAAACAGCTGAGAATGAGAAAATTGTTGTTGGAAAAGGCTGCAAACTAGAAAAGCACTCGGAGAGCGCAAAACTCCCTCAAGGCCTTTAAAAAGTTCCTGGACCCAAACGATGATCCGGATCGCCACCAAAATTAAATCAGTTCTTTTCACATTTCCAACAATTCCTGAAAATTTAATTAAAATCCATCCATAACCTTATGAGTTATCTTGAACACAAACAGATAAACACCAGTAAAAACATAACCTCCTGGTAAGAAAAAAGCTTTGGATCACGCAAGGAGCAAAACCAGAGGGGGAGGAACCAAGACAGGGTGCCACTTTCAAATCTTGCTAGCTCCCCAACATTACCTACCCCAGCTTGAATAGTCCCACTAATAGTACTAATTAATATCACTATTTCATTGAGGAACTATGCAAATGTGCTTTGTAATTTCTGGATGAAAACATCTGGCATAAATGGCTTATAATTAAGATGTGGACTTACTTGCTATGGAAGGTCTTTATATCATCAATGTTCCTAAAAATCACTTCCTTCTGGCCAGAGACATCAGGTGGTGCATCAGGGCTGTCAGCATGCTTCAGGTGGTGGGAGGTGAAGAAATTTACCTCCTTAACAAACTCTGATTCTCCATTTATCAAGTCCTGGATCAGTTGGCTAGAGGCATGAAATATTCATTTGTTATGATGGGACTTTTTGGTTATGGTGCATATTTTTTTGACTGCAGATGTGCAGTACTTACAATAATTTCCTCTTGTATTCTCCCTCTGACATCTCCTCTACACTTGTTTCTGGTAGGTCCCCCGTCTCAGCAGAAAGCTACAACGTGCATTTTTAAAGAGACATCAAGAAACAAAGTTGCATATCAAAATGTGTGCATCCTGCTTATGTTACAGTCTTAAGACATACCTTGATTTTTTTGTCCAGGTAAGCAGGCGATACCCAGCCTTGCCGGGATGGTGTCATTTTAGTAGGTTTGGTCCGAACTAACCACTTGAGTGGATGAGCTGAGTCCAAAACCTCAACATACTGCCCTTCTTTCAGAGAGATGGAATCTTTGCTTGCAATGGTGGGGTTGTAATCAGCTGTTGCCACATAAATGTCAAACATCTAAAAAGATGTAAAACACATTAATGACATAATAATAAATGATAAATTTTAGTTACTTTAAACTGTTCTTCCTAGCACTATCTTTTGTTTTCATATAATTATACTCCAGCTTAACTGTCACTGTTTTTATTTTTAAGTTGTGCTCAAGATTTATTCCTAAATATATATGAACAAACATGAACACACAAACATAAGATCAACTATAGAATTGAGACAACAAACAACTACAGAAAAATAAAATGTTGTTGACTGTAATTAA
This sequence comes from Telmatherina bonti, assembly GCF_933228915.1. NCBI lineage: Eukaryota > Metazoa > Chordata > Actinopteri > Atheriniformes > Telmatherinidae > Telmatherina > Telmatherina bonti. Next base: position 19,628,231 of record NC_136625.1, read on the forward strand.
CTAAATTAAACAATCTCGGTTAGTTTTTTTGTCCAGCATATCCATGATTCACTTAGGCTTTTATCACTAAACCTTTTTTTTTTTATAATGATTAGTTTATGACAACTTACGATCTGCATATTCTTGAGCACACCAAACTACACTTATCAGTTCTATATGTCTCACCTCTCCTCTGGCATCCCCTTCATCAGACTCTGAGGAGGAGTCAGCAATGAGGGAGGGAGGGCGAGAGCGGCCATGATGAGGTGATGCGGAGGGGGTTTTGGTCTCGTCATCGCTGTCAGCTCCTGGGACACGTAATGAAGCTGAGGCAGCAAAGACATAAAGTTAGGACAGTTTGCTCATGCAAAGTCCCAGACAATTTTATGTTTATGCAATCTGTTGAAATTTAAAAAGCTTCATCACTGTTACACGGTACAAAACAACAGCAAGGTCAATATAAAATAAAAGAATAATTGAAAGAATAATTTTTTTGGCTGAAATCCTTGGAGCAGTTTTTAGCATCTCTCCATTCAGTTTGCTAAATTCCATTTGGCAAAGCAGCACAAGATGGCTTAAATTCACATCTCAAGCAGTTGATTGTAGTCTGGTAATGTCATAATTGCCTGGTGACATAATTTAAGAGTTTTGCTCTAAGGTATTAGGTACTTTTGAGATAAAAGAAACACACACACACACACACACACACACAAACACTCACAAAATCTGCAATAATTTAATACCTATGCTTGTATACATTTAACATTAGTGGCAACATGCAAGTAGATAGTGCTTTTTTTTAGCTGTCAACATACAGCATACATACAGAGAGCATGTGTTCTAGCTGTAAGCCAGGAAGACTTGATATGTCACTGCAAAAGCAATTTGAAAACCCACTAAAAAGTTGCAGGAACACTCATACGACATATAGAGGAGAACCAACATGATGAAAATGATTTTAAATATTACATTTATATGGGAAAACAAAGGTAAACAAATATGAATCAACCTAAATGTGAGATATGTGTTTTAATCATGTGAGGCAACATTGTTTTATGAAACCACTGCTAGAAAAATGTGTAAAAAATCTATCATAACTGTGATGCTGATGCACTTGGGATACATACTGGTAGTTTTGGGCCAAGATTTCATCCACTGGAGCACTTCATGATTCTGTAAACTGTCTGAATAACAAATTAATATTTGGATGAGAATTTAATTGTTGGGACTGATAAAATGATGGGTGTAAAAGTGGTTAGGAAATTATGTCTGTGTGAAGAAATGAGAGGTTTTTCATTCATTCACTTATTAACAGAACAAAGCAAAGCCTTAGCAGAGGGGATGGGGACACAAGGCCGGCAGATCTTTAGTCCAACCACATGCAACCACAAATGGTTTAAAAAACTGGGTAAAGGTGTCAACACTGGAAACACCGGGTACTGTTATTGTTTGTTCTGAATGAACATTAATATATATTATATTAAAATATAATATATTTTAAAGGTCAGTTGACTTTAATGACTGTGTCTGATTCAAAATGTGTCATCATGTTAGTTCGATAGTAGCATACATGATGACAATGATACATAATATTTTACATTGCAAAACATTTGTAATAAATCTGAATCACACCTACACACCACAGCTGGATCATCTGAACAAAAAATGTAGAGTTTTCAGAATTTCTTTGTCTTATTTATCTTCAATGGTTTGAAGTTATTCTGTTGGTAAAACTAGACAATAATACACCAAAACAATGTCACCAAACTAAGACAAAGTACTGTAATTTCAGGGTTATAAACCTGTATTTTATTCCACATTATTTGAACCCTGCGGCTTAAACAATGATGTGGCTAGTTTATGGATTTTTACTGGCTAACGAGTCATTTGGAGCTTCATGCACACACCCTCACCATGGAAAACACGTAAAAAATGCAGCCTTTAGGTTCAAGGCGATCAATGTGGCTGTTGAAGAAGGAAAAAAAACTGCTGCACACTTGGCAAATGTGTGGATTACATTCAGGTGCGGCTAATATCCAGGTCCACTCTTTAGCCCGGACGTTACAAAAGTAGTATTGTTTTACATTGATATAAACATTGTCTTGATTTAGCAACTTTCACTCTGAAATACATACTGCATAGCTTTTAACATTTCTTAAGTAGATAGTTGAATGTAATTAGAAGGTTTTTTGCTGTTGCTGTTTTTTTTTTTTTCATATTAGAAGAACCATCCTTGGCATTCTTACCTTGGGTGATTTTTGCCGATACCATTTCAGTGATCTGAGACGTGAGTTTCATCAGGAATTCTTCTGTACCTACTTCACCCAAATAGGGGATTTTACTCTCTTCAGATATGAAAAATAAAGGAAAGAAAACCACACATATGACAGCATTTGTTTTTAGTAATGAAATCCAATAAATGGCAGACCATGAAACTTAAACACATAAGAATAGACATATGTTGTTTTTGTTTGTTTGTTTGGTTTTTTACCTTTTCCTCTGCCAGCCTCTTCTTCTGGAGGACTGACTGTAATCCCAAGAACCCTGAGAAGAATTAAATGTTGAAATTTAGTAGAAATTACTTGCATGCAGTTACTTTTCCATGATGTATACATGCAATATAATGTGATTTGAAATATATATTTCATGTTCAGACTTACTCTGATGGCATGGTCTCTTTCTTTGGTTGTGGTGCTGTGGAGAAGGTGGGAAGGAGCACATTAATACAGTTGTGCTCAAACTAGGTGACATTCTTCAAAGCTTTTCTAGTTAAGGGCTCGAGTATTTAACAATTAAATTCAGACACAAACTTGATATATGAATGTTAAGCTTACAGTCATCCACCTCGAGGCGGGCAGTGCAAATGGACTGCCCCGCTCTGTTTGCAGCAATACAAGTGTAGGTGCCAGTGTACTCTGCACCCACATCCATCAGGATGAGGCTGTGTTGGCGCCCAGAGCTTGCCATTTTGTAGCCCTTAGTATCAGGCTTGATCCACAAGACATCCTCCAATGATTTCTCCTTTAGCCAAGACACCATAGGAGTTGGAGATCCTAAAAAAGTTAAAAAAAAAAAAAATTGTACTTGTACTAAACAACGGCTGACGTGTAGGAAGTCGGCTCTGGACTTGTCAGAATACAAAATTTAACAGGAGTTTGGTGGTTTAGGATTATTACAGCGAGAGATTTTAACATACCTTCTACTTTAACAGACAGAGTGATGCTTGCTCCTTGTTTCACCTTCCTGTTGCTGAACCTCTCCAGGAAGCGAGGTGGCACTAGTGGTTCCTTGGTGTCTGTTTAAACAGAGAGCGACATAAGACCAGAGATAATTACAGCATACATGACATTTACTAAACCACATATACTGTAATATCAAGTTGATAAATAAATGTGAAGTTACCTTTTTTGTCTTGTGGAATAATCTCGCCTGGATCTGTCAGAAAACATGGTCATTTCTTAATTTTTAACCATATCATCTTCAGTTTTTAATTATTTTACAGATGGTACCATAAGGACAGTAACATTATTTTATAGATAGTCATTAAGTTATTTTTGCATCCAGGCTGCTGAATACCTACTCAGTACTATCAGCCGAGCAGAGGAGTAAGCTGAACCAGCTGCATTACTGATGTAAGCAGAGTACTCCCCCATATCCTCTCTTGTCACTTCCAAGATTTCCACCCCATGAACATCTCTCTTTGCTGATAACAGAATCCTGTCTGATGGTCGTAGAGGTTGGCCATCTTTGAACCAGTACACTCTGGGTTTGGGAAAACCTAAAAAGCCAAAAAAAGATAAACATACATCATGTGGTATATTGCTTGATCTTGGCATGGCACGTTTAACTGATAAACTTACCCTTAACTTTGAGTTGCATCTTAGCAATAGGAGAACCTGGACTAACGTGAACATCGTGAAGCTCGTCCACAACCTGCGGGAGTTGATCATCCTCAGCCACAGACTCAAAGGTCTCAGTTTCCCTACTTTTTTAATGAGAAGAGTGGATAAAAAAAATCAAAAGTTAATATCTGCAACTACTGTGTAACTATGAAATATATAATTCACTAAAGCTAATTCACCTGGATGCATAGCCCTTGGCACTGACATAGGAGGACGTCTCAGTGGCATCGGCCGCAGTGTCATAATCTGAGCTGCAAGACACTGATGAAAGGTTTTGTGTATATTATTAGAATGCTAAATGAAATCAAGCATATGTTTGTGTACTCTTGTACCTTTGGATATTAAGTTTGTTCCACCGCTCAAACACAAATTTGTGCAAATAATTCATGTTCACTTACTATCAACTCTGAGTTCAGCTTTAGTGGCAGCAATGCCACTATTGTTTTCAGCTGTGCAGCGATAGACACCCATGTCAGTGGGCAACACTGAGGTGATGATGAGTTGATGGCAGCCTTCTTGGTCCTCATTAATCATGTAATGGTCATTCTCCTCCAGCAGTTTGCCATCCTTATACCAGCGAACAGTTGGAGGAGGCTTCCCAATCACAACACAGTCGAAGCTGACGGGATAACCGTCTGGAACATCCTGATTTTGCAGCTCTGTCAAGAAGACTGGTGCAGCTGGGCACAAAGAACAAATCGTTTAATAATAAAATATATAGATATATTAATGACCAAATATGCTTGGATACTGACTTAGCATAATTACACAAATGAAATATAATGATTAGAACTGCTATTCCCATTTGTTTCATACCAGGAGCTCCAGTCATAAAAGCAGGAGGCTGTCTGTCTTGTGTGGGGGTCTGCGTGCCATCTTGGATGTAGCCCATCTTTTTAATTCGTAGCTCCACTTTCGGAAGGCCAGCTGGTATTATGGCCGTCTCTACAGGGACTCCATGGATTGTAAACATCTCCTGGAATCTCTTTGAGGCAACCTCAGCCTCGCTCCGTGAATCGAAGCGAATGTAGATGTAATTGTCATCCTCACGGTAAGAATGTGGATCTGGATAGTGCAAGTCACCTTCATCTGCACTGACAAATGATTCTTCCTCAACATCTGGTGGGAGACGTGTACGCAGAAGCCGCCTCAGGCGCTTGCTTGCCTGCCTCAGTGACTCATCCATCTCACTACCAGATGAGCTCTCAGGCTCACTGTCTGCACTGTAACCCACTGTCAGTGGCCGTCGCCCTGACGATTCTCTCACTGTTCCCACTGTCACTTTGGCACTGTGAGAAGCTACGCCAAACTTGTTGGTGACCTCACAAGTATAAACCCCTGTGTCTTTGGTGGTGATGGAAGTAATAACAAGAGAGCAGGTTCCATCATTGTAAATATCAATATGATGATGCTTGCCATCCGTCAGTGGCTCCCCATCTTTCATCCAACATACTTTATCAGGTTTGCTCTCTGTCACACATTCCAGATGTATGGTGCCATTAGGTTCTGTGGTCTGGTCTTTGAAGGCCTCTTTGAAGACAGGGCACATGTCCTTCCGAGCCTTATAACCTTTGAAGGCAGCTTGAATCTTAATGGCAGCATCCCTAAGCTCAGGTTCATCCTCTTTACTGATCTCCATAACACTGCTTTCCTGTGTGGATTTTTGCTTTTCTTCCACTTGTTCAAGTACAGTTGTTTTTACTTCAGTCTGCTGCACTATTTTCTGCTCTGACATCTGGAAATGTGCAAAGAACTTGTCAGTGGTGAGAGTCTCTGTCGCATTGGTTTCTGTGACAGCAGTCTCACTACTCGCTTTGAGGTAGGACACAAGTGTTGATCCCCCAGAAACAGTCTTATCTTCCAAGCTGATGGACTGCTTGGATTCTGTCTGCTTCTTAGACACAGTGACGTTCTCATTCTCAGCTGATGTCATTTCCACTTTCTCTGATAATATAAGCTCATTCTGTCCTTTTTTGTTTTGGCCACCTTTATCTTCTTCAGTTGTTTCAGAGATGGAGTCCAGAGTAGGCTCTCGACTCATACGCCGCTTCTTGGCTGATGCCTCCCAGAGCTCATGGAGATCACCTTCTTCAGCAGCTTCAGGAGGCAGACTGGGCTGTCCAAGTACCTCTGCCTGTTTTAAATCTATAAATATGATGGGATAAAAGTTATGCTCAGCTGGTCAATGATCTAAACTAAGATTGTAATTGTTCAGGAACTCTACAGATTAGATTTGTCCATGCAGTTTGTAAGGAGAAGTCTTAGATTTTGGTAACGTAAGAAGGCTAATTACATCTCAGCTCGCTGTGCAAATTAAATGATAAATGAACTATTTCTAATAAAATTAGCAAACTTTCTTTTCAGTTTGTAAAGGCATACTGCATCACTTGCTGCATTACCTATCACTGCAAAAACTGAAATCTAAGTAAGATTAAAAATCTTGAATTGAGTACACATATGCTTATTTTTTTAAAGGTAAGATAATTCTTAGTTTTTATGGTAGAGAATTCTTCTTGTTTTAAGAGTATTTTTTACTTGCTTTGGGAAGTCTTGACAAGCCAAATTTCCTTGTTCTGTTGGAAGATAATGGGTCTTATTTTAAGCAACATTTACCTAATTTTTGTATATTTTTTCTTGTTTTTTAAGACTGAGTTTTTGCAGTGTAATCTTTTCAACTGGAGCTCAAACCTGTTTATTTTTTGTTCCATGAGCACAACAATGTAAACATTAACACATCTTTTGACAGTACCTCTTCGGTTCACAACCAGGAAAAACAAAGAATTTTCCTACCAATGCAAATGTTGTGTGGCCCAAACAATTTGGGTTTGGTTTAATCTGTAATCTTGATAACTAAAACACAGACAAAACTAAAAATTAAAAACAAACAAAAAAAAAAATCTTTGACTAATTTGTGGCTACATATTTAATAAGAAAACAAGGTACTTATAGTTGTAAAAATTTTTCAATTTTGTTAACATATAACAAGCTGGAATAACCAGTCCTTGGTTGCTGGCATTAAAGTGGAAAATGATAGATAGATGATAGATAAGGAAGGATAGAATAAACTTGGCCTTCTTGGGAGAATATAATGGTAGGGGAAATACTGTAAAAATGTCAAACTTCAGTCCTAAAGAGCTGCTGTCCTGGAGGTTTTAGATGTTTTCCTGCTCAAACATACCAGATTTGAATTAAATGGCTCTAACTGCTTGTTAAGTTCTGCACAATAATGCATAAATGTTAGTCAGGTATGTTTAGACATGAAAAAAATCTAACATTACTCTGGCCCTCAAGGACCAGTGTTTGGTACCTCTTGGCTATGGTTAGCCCAAAGGTGTCAATGCTGAAAAAATATGTGAAACTACAACCCAAAAAAACAACATTCTCTGAATGAATAATATGCAAATATGCAACTAAATTACAAGCCCACTCACCAAGCTGCACAGTCAGAGGGAGTTCAACGGGCTCTCCAGTCCCAGCTCGGTTAATGGCAGCGACTCTGAACCTGTACCCATTCCCTGGGATGAGATTTTGAATCACAAATTCTGTGTTGCACACAGGTTCAGAATGGCATGGAAGCCATAAGGCGCTGTCAACTAGTCGCATCTCCACTCTGTAGCCCAAAATGGGACTTCCACCATCGTGAAGAGGTGTAAACCAAGAGAGAGTAACAGATTCTGTAGTCTTACTTAACACCTCTGGTTCCTCAGGAGGATCAGGTATAGCTGTTGGTATGAACACAACAGATGCTGCAGTGATCTTATGGACACTTCTAGACTGTATTCAAAATTGTAAAATCAAAATACTCAAAGAATAAAAAAGAAAAAAGAAAGAAGTTAGAAATAGCTCTGTATTCTAATCAAGCTGCTTATCAAACACTTACTGATAACGGAAAGTTTAGCCAGAGAAAGAGCATCCCTAGCAGCAAATGTAATTTCCTGCTGGGGCATGATGGGGGCCTGTCTCAGGACGAGGTGATAAGAACCGCCATCGGCTCTCATGGCCCAGAGGTCACTGGGCTTGAGTTCGACTCCATTAGCATACCAGGCTACTTCAGATGCAGGAACTGGCTCTGTCAGCTTAACGCAAAACTCAACCTTCTCTCCCACCGAAGCCACTTTGTCTTCCAAACCCTTCACAATGTCCAACTTCCAGGCTTATGAGAGACAATTCACAACATGACAAGCAACACGCTTCATTTGAAATGGATGAAATAGTGATGCATCACTGAAGCAAGACCACACTGAAAGCAACCTCAAGGTCTTATGTTTTGCATTTAGATTGCTCACCTTTCACACTGAGCTGAGCAGACGTGGAAGCTGTACCAGCTTTAAAGGTCACTCTGCAACTGTCTTCAACACGGAGCTCTTTCAACAAGAGCAAATGGCGAAGACCACTCTCAAATGACACAATCTCAGTCTTCGGGGATTCTTTGACTGGTTTCTCGTCAATAAGCCAGCAGCAATCTTTGCTCTCAGGACGAGAAAGGGCACACTCAAATAGCGCGTCACCTCCATCAAAGGTTTCAACATTCTCCAGGCCTTGAACAATGCGAATGGGTTTGGCTATGGAAAGAGTTGGAAAATAAAGAAAAAAGGGAGGAACATTAAAAAGAACTGAAACAGTAATTTAACAAAAAGTCAAACAGTTTAAGCTTTGGTCAATAGTGGCTGCAAAGTTGGGTATAATCAATAAAACACCAGTTAATTTGACCGAACAGTTTGTTGTGAGATAAGAGAGGATATTCTCCAAGCTTGGGGCTTTTTCCATGTGGAGGATATCTCACCTTCCACATGAAGTGAAGCAACCACGCAGGTCCCTTCTGCCTCACAGGAGTATGAGCCCGTGTCCTCAGCAGTAACGCAGTTAATGTACAATCGTGCCACATTCCAGTCCTGCTCCACTACCATCCTTCGGCCATCAGGCTGCAAAGGCTGCCCATCTTTCCTCCACTGAGCCTTGACTGGCCTTGAGTACTGGCAGATGAACTCAGCCGGTTGATTTTCAACGACACGAAGGTCCTTCATTTCGCTCACAACTTCAACTATCGGATCTGAGATCGGGTCGGGGGGGGTCATACAGTCAAAAACTGACGAAAAGACGAAAGTGCAACTTTGACATGCCAAACGACATATGGGCTTAATAACCCCCCAAAACTTCTGCAAGTGATAAATAAAATTTGTGCGACTGCTGTGTAACATTTTACTGATTTTACAGTGCACATTTTGTATTGTGTAAAACTGGCTAAATACAATCTTTTGTGACCAGTGCACTGAATTGTGTGAGCTCTCAGAGGGTTAAAAAGTCCAAAAGTCAGGTTTCATAGTAATGGTCACAACCAAGAACAAGGTGGTCCTTGCAGTGTTTATGAGAGGAACGGGTAATAAGTGGACAGAATGTCAATGTCAAACTCGTGGTAGGTGAGAAGAGTTAGAAGTTTTAATGCTTAGGAGCAAGGGAGGTGAAAGGAGCGTGAGCATTGAGAGCAGCTGGCCAGCATGGATGGGTGGAGCAGCACTTTCTTTCACACATTTGTTGACTTTGAGGATAACTTTGTCATTATAAAAAAAAAATTCTTCAGAATTCAAATGAAGCCCTATTATATTATTTTGTTATAGCTGAATCCCAAATAAGAATTGATCATTATTTATTTTACCTTGGGGGATACAGACATTTAGGGCTGCAGAGTTAACTATATAATAATCACGATCATGCTTTTTGGCTGTTCACACTACGAGAGTACCTACCTGAAAACATCAAATCAATCTATCCCATAATGCAGATGCTTGTTTTGAACATCTTTCTTTTAATTGCGCTCAACATTCTTGAATTCACAATCAAGTGTATATTTACTGTGTAATAAAATTAACTATCAACATGAACAGCCAAGGATTATTACACTATGTAGACTAGAGGCCAAACAGGACTTCTATTATGGCTTAACATGTAAAAATATAAAATGAATGGCTTTAGATTCATCAAATACACTTGAGCTAACAAGTTAGTTACTTATTGCATCCACAAGGAACAGTACCAACAGTAATATAATGTATTCAGACCAAAAGCACCATTCAGCATCGCCACCATAAATCCTACCGAAAGATTGACAAATACATCAGGGACAGATCAGGGATGGTCCAAATCAACCAAGTGACTTTTCCTGCAGTATAGATAAGTTTTTTTTTTTTTACAAACAGCAGTTCTGCCTAAATTATGACTAATTTGAATGTAAAATACACTGTACATTGCACTTAATAGTTGTCCATTATAAAACTTCTGTTTGCTGCACTTCAGTGTTTTCCCATACTGTCTAGTCACCTCATTCTTTAACTTTGTAATGAGAAGTCCTGAGGCCGGTACTATGAAGTGGGATTAACGTATCCTGGACACTTGGGTTGACTTACACAGACCTTCACAATCCTGAAAAGCGTTAAAACAAAACTGGTTATCAACTAAGTAATTCAACTCTGGCCTGGGGTTTTTCCATCTTGTTCAGTGCACATTCACATGAAAGGGGTAGTGTTTGCAGCATCTGTATAATCAGAGATGTGGAGAAATCCTGCAGAGCAGCTACTTTACCATGACGGAGAACACAATCATTCAAAAATACAAAGTATACAAACACATCACCCAGCCCAAAAGCAACACTGCTGCTGCAGCAAAAACCGAGATATTGGCAGAGCACTGCACTCTATCAATGTGTAAATTCTTGAGATTATATTACTTTTATTCATCCGATAAATAAACAGACAGAAGTCTGATCAATCAATTTAACTTCATTACAGCACAGACATTCAGACAGAGTGCTTATTCAGTGCCCTTCTTTTCTTTCATATATTCCCTTCAATTTTTTTTAAGCTCAGTACGCTCAGTACCCCAGGAAGAGTAGCTGCAGTTTTGCTGCAGCTAATGGCGATCCAGTTAAAAACAATAAATGAAAAACAATAAACCCTGTGTGTTTTCTGTTTTCTTTTGGAATATTAATACCTCACAGTTATGGCAGATTACTTACATTAATTCATTGTTCCGTAATTATGTCATTTGTGACCATTATCATTAACTTCATTATTTCAGATGCAACCATCATGGAGCTTAGTGGACTTGACAAAATCAAGAACAAGTACAAAAACATAATTCAAAGTGGTCAGGCGTCAGGCTTTAATTCTTCTTCAAAAGGGTTGCATCCATCCCAGAACACTCTTTCTCTTCTAAGTGTGTCACACGATACGTGCATCAACATCATCAGAAAGGGTTAACCATTTTCCTAGAGAACTGATTGGTCAGGAGGTGGTGCTCGTTAATCTCCGATCCAGCATTTAACCTGTTCTAGAGCCGGTTAGCCGTTCCGCGTGTTACCATGATGAGTTAACCTGGTAAGAAGTGAACGAACTTAAAAAACATTTAACCCTGAAGTTACTTAGATAAGAGAAAATCCAGCTTTGTTATTTAAGTGTCTGGTCAAAGGATTTTTTTTGCATTCTACATTCAAACCAACTAGTCAGATCCCTGTTCTTAATATTTGTTTCTCCAATCCAACTTTCCAGACTGACTTGTACACAACCCGTCTTCTCCCACATCCCTACCCATTCACAACCAACATCTAAACTTCATAAGGGGTCCTATCATCTCTCTCTCTTTCATACACATCACTGCTCCACCAAGATGAAGCATCAGTATCTGATCTGCAATTTTTTTTTTTTTTTTTTCAAATTCAGCACTTAAAAAATTTGGTTATATCTTTCAATAATAAATGTTTTTTTAATACAATAATGTAGGAGTGATAAATTAGTTGTCAGTGTACGGAATAAGATATAACCAACTTTAAACATGGCATGGATCGCAAATGAACCAATGTCTAAAGCGTTTTTTTCCTCAGTTCACTTTTACAAACTTAAACTTGGAGAAATCTACCTTTATTTTCTTAATGCAACTTACCGTAAAACTCGCTTATATTTTTTTCTAAAGCCACAACACTGTTCCAGACGTTGGGTATATACTTACATACCAAATATTTTCATAAGTGGAAACCATAATCGTGATTATCATTTTTCATTTCAACAGCCCAAAATACAGCATATTTTCAAATCAGCATATAAATGAAGAGCAGCAATCTGCTACCACCAGTTATTTAGTCAGATAGTGATAAAAATTTAGCTGTGGTGCTGCACCCAATTCTATGTTTTGATTACATCAAAACATATTTATATGGAAACATACAGCATGAAACTACCACTATTATCAATAAAACCCAAAACAATGTTTCACATGCATGACGTTGTCCTAAAATGCCAAACTATTTCATGTTAATCTATTATTGCACTTAAAAAGCCCTGCAGAAAACCAATAGTCAAATACTTCATGATCCATTCTTCTAATGTTCAAAATTACAATTAACATTGTCAGGACTAAAATTGATAACAGTATTTAGTTAATCTTTTAAAAAGGAAAGCAGCACAAAACAGGGTTTTAATTAAAATATGAATAAAATGTATATTCTAATTATTGGAGTTTGGATTCTGCAGGGCCTAAAAAGAGTGATATACTGTTTAATAAGATACCTTTGACTAAGAGCTTGGCTGCTGAGGTTAAACTGCCCGCTTTGAAGGTGACAGTACCAGAGTCATCAGTGGCCAGGTTCTTAAAGGTGAGTGTGTGGATGTGGTCCTGCTGCAGCCCTGTCTCAATAAAAGGGCTGTTTTTCAGCAAATTGCCATCCAACCACCACTGTACCTTACCAGGAGTCCTACCAGATAGCTGGCAGGAGAAAGTTGCCCACTCCCCCACAAAAACATCAGTGGTCTTAAGACCAGAAACAATGAAGACTTCTTTCACTGTTGAGTGAAAAAATACACACACACTAAGTCTCTAAAGAATAAATAAATAAAACATTATTAGCAATAAACTAATTTCAGTGACAAAACGTGGCAGTGTAGCAGACAGACAGTGTACAAACAAGGACAAGACGCAACAGTCCTACAGGAAGACTACCTTGCACTGCCAAAGATGCTGTAGTGAGCTGGTCTCCCGCATCACAGGTGTAGTAACCACTGTCTTCTTGTTCCAGGTTCCGTATGCAAAGTTCTTGAATGCATCCCTCCTGTCTCATTTCATACTTAATATTGGGCTGGAGGACAATGCCTCCTTTCCTCCACTCAACACGAACTCCTGGCTTAGACACCTCACAGCGCAGAAAAACATCATCGCCCTCTATGGCGTCCTGGTTCTTAAGTTCTTTCCTGAAGAATGCCGGAGCACCTGGTGAGAGTTTAAAACGGGAAAATTTGAGATGAGCTGGAACATCTGGCTTCACCTGGTGGAGATGGTGAGAGAAATTTCCGTGAGCATTTTAAATGTAGCTGTTGCTATGAAGGCAGACTGGGTGTGTGCTGGAGAAAAGTGGAAGTTCAAGGAGATTTTTCAATCCAATTTTGGTCCAGTCTTGAATTTGACCGTCAGGAAAGTAGATTCGTTTTTGTTTAGTTTTTTTTCTTTTAGTTTTTCAAGGTGGGAATCTTTCTTTACCTTCCACAGTCAACGTGACATCGCACTGTTCATCTCCGGTGTCACAGGTGTACGTTCCTGAGTCCTCAGGCACCAGGTTGTGGATACGAAGCTGGTGGAATGCTCCATTCTTCTTCAGGTCATACTTGAGACTTGCTCGGATGGCCACATTGTTCCTAATCCAGTTGACTGTGGCATTGGGATTAGAGATGGAGCAGGCAATAGTGACCGTTTCCCCCTCTAATGCCACAGTGTTGTGCGGCTTCTCTAATATTAACACTGTAAATATGGGAAAAGTAGCATTTATACGCAGCCTTTTCCCTTCCTTTTACTTTTGTAAAATAAATATACAATCAGTTTTATACACATAATGAGCTGTTTACTAAATACTGTCACAGATTCAATGCTATTAAATAATGTGACATGATGCAATAAAAAAACCCCACTGCAAATAACATTTGTTGAATTAATTATAAAATAAAAAAAGAATCTGCTTTTAGATATTTAGTTCACAGTATTTGGTTAATCTTTTACATTGGGGGGCCTCAATATGGTTTTCCGATGTCTTCTTGCTCCAACATGATTCAAATTAATGAGTGCAGAACAAGATAGACTGTGTTGGAGCATGAAGACATCGAAAACCTGTTGGGGTTTCACTGTGTTTTTCAGGGTTTTATTAACATTTCTTTTTATAGCATATGGTATGAAAAAAAAGAGAAATGGATAAAAGCTAGGGCGACATGGATGATGATGGATGATTGTCAGTTTGCAGCAAATAGAGCTATTTAATTCCTGGTGGGGATGGGTCTGAGGAACAAAGCTCTGAAGGTACTATGCCATCTCCATTACCTTTTGGTTTGTCTTCCACCAGAAGACAAGCTACACTCTTCTCTTCTCCCATCACAAAGGCAACATCCGCTGAATCATCTGGGGTTACCATCTTCAGAACCAGACGGTGAACTCTACCATGAATGCTCATTAGATTCAGATCATTGTTTTGAAGCAGGTCATCTCCCAGCCACCACTCCCTGTTGGTAACACCTGAGTGTGACAGCTCAACCTCAAAGACAGCGTCCTGGCCAGTGGTCACAGTGACGTCGCAGAGCGCTCGGATGATGCAGACATGCTCTGAGATTGAAGGGCAGGTCAGAGATCAGATCTCAGAAGATCCTCCAGTTGGCATCATTATGGAGATTAAGGTCATCCATCACCAAGAATCCAATTTTAATATTTACTTTACATCTCATTCTTCAAGAACTGAATATCAAAGGCACTACAAATGTTTTATTGTTTATAATAACAGAAATGTTAATTCTTCATCAGAATATTTTTCTTGTGTGGGAACTTGTGTAACTGCAGACTCCCACCACACACCAATAGAGTCAAATCAGGTCAATTCCTGTGCATTAAGTCTGATGGATACAGTTTAACCCAATCTTTCAATTCTCACAAAGTCTCTCTAGATCTGATTCTGACTAGGAAATATAATAAATCTTGTGCTTCATCATGAGGAAGTTTGTGAAAAGAACTCCATGAAGAATGAAGACTTAACAGGACAAAAGACATAAATGGACAAAGAAGAAATGCTCTGTTACCTTTTACAGTCAGGGTAGCAGTGCTTTTCTTGTCTCCTGTATCACAGGTATATTCACCACTATCCTCTGTGATTAGCTTGTGAATAACCAGGCTGTGAGTGGTAGCTTTCTGATGCATGGTGTACTTCTCCCCCTGGGTGAGTACTATTGAGCCCTTCTGCCAGGTCACCTTACAATCAGGGCTGGATGTCTCACAGGACAGTGTGGCTTCACCTCCTTCTGTGACCTCTTGACTCTTGAGCTCCTTCTTGAATGCTACTGGTGATGCTACCAGAAAGACCAATTGATGAATGATTTTCTAATTTCATTAGTTATAGACATATATGTGGCTTCCACCAAATCAAATATAATTCCATGTGACATTACTTAAACGGACACTGACACATTGCAACATGCCACCAAGACAATTTAAACAGAACAAGAACTGACACAGACACTTGCAAGCAGCAAATTTCAAGGTGTGAGAACAAATACTCAATCATAAAAACTTTGTGTGCACAGTGAAACGAATTAATCTATGCTTCCTATTCTAGATCTGCAAATCTTTCTCTTGACAGACGACAGGAGAGAATTAGCAGAACATAAGGAAGCGGAGGAGAGGGCATGCAGCAGAGTTTTTGGAGCGGACATTTCAGAAATGTTGCTATAAATACCACGTCTGGACTTTCCACTGGACTCCAGTATTTTACACCCCAAATTGCTGTATTCAAATATAAAAAAAAAAGTCTAATAAAGTCCCATGGCAGTGTACAATGCAGTCATGAAACCATATATGCCAACAGGACTAAGATGTTGTTTATTTCAGCATTAAACTGAAATCTATAAGTCAGATTTTTTAAAACTTTTTTTCAAAATCCACAACACTGTTCCAGATGTTGGGAATATACTTCTATACCAAATAATTTCATTAGTGGAAACTATAATCGTGATCATTTCAGCAGCCCAAAATACAGCATATTTTCAAATCAGCATATAAATAAAGAGCAGCAATCTGCTACCACCAGTTATTTAGACTAAATATAATTTAGCTGTGGTGCTGCACCCAATTGTATGTTTTGATTATATCAAAACATATATGTATATTTATAAAACATACAGCATAAAACTACCACTATTATCAATAAAACCCAAAACACTGTTTCACATGCATGACATTGTCCTAAGATGCCAAACTGTATCATATTAATCTATTATTGCACTTAAAAAACCCTGCAGAAAACCAACAGTCAAATTCTTCATGATCCATTCTTTTAATGTTCAGATGTGTATAATTAAAGTTCAATGGAAAATGGCTGAACATGGATTTACTGTAGAAAAATGCAAGCAGGCTTGTGCTGATTTTTTGTAAATATTGGAAGTGACATGAATGAAAAAAAAAGAACTTTGTTTATGGGGAAAAGAAAGTTAATTTGTGTTTTAGCTGAAATGTGCTTCACAAGAAAAATAACTGAGAACAAATGAGGAGAAGTGTAGAAATGTAAATGTAAAAACAAAACAAAATAGTAAACACCCACTCTCATCCCGAGATGAAACGATGAATGACTCCCTTACCTCTGACTGTAAGGGAAGCGGTGGAAGTGTGGTTTCCCACAGTGAAAGTGATTGTTCCAGAGTCGGCTTTAGTGACACCTTTAAGTGTGAGGCTGTGCACTCGGCCTTCGGCTTTTATCAAGTTCATTTCATTATTCTGTAGTGGGACATCCTGAAGCTTCCACTGGACTGGAGGGGTCTTTTCATGAGAAAGAAGACACTCGAAGCAGACATCTTCGCCCTCATATACGACGCAGCTCTCCAGAAACTTCAGTATGTTAATCTCGACTTCTGTTTGGTAAATACACATCAGCACACAGAAAGTCATGAAGTTCAAGATGTGCAGATGCTGTTCAAACTAGAAACATTTCTGCAGTGCTGTGATTTTAAGTACCAAGTGCAAGAAACAAGAGTCTGTTGTGCTAGGGTTGGTGAAGTGAAATAGGAGACAAGCACAAATGAGGATGGTGATCAAGCTCAACAAGTGTATGACTGGCTAGGTGTCCTTTGAAAACAGTGATATGTTAGGTAGAGTGCACAATGTAAGAAGGAATTTCTGAACATTGAAAAGCAGTTTTTAAAGGATTTAAGCTGAAAGGTTGGTGCGCTTCATGCTTAGATGTTGCCATTCAAGAAGATAATAAGACAAAGGGGAAAGGAACGTGAAGATGGGACTCCAGAGGATGCATGAAAAGGACAGTTGAATAAATACAACCCTACCCTTCACAGAGAGGACAGCTGAAGTCTTCTGGCTGCCTGTATCACAGGAATATTCTCCTGAGTCAGTTCCCTGCAGTTTATAGATGACGAGCTCGACTATATTTCCTTCCTGTTTTAGATGATACTTGTTGCTGGTTGTCAGTACCCTGTCACCACACCTCCAGACCACACTGGCTCCTGGCTTTGTGGTCTCACAGCGGAAACTGGCGCTCTCTCCTGCCTGTTTTTTAATGTTCTGCAGCTGGGTTTTGAATAGGACGGGTTTGGCTGCAGGGAATTAGAAAAAAAGGCGCGATGTTGAAAACAAATACATCTTCCCATAATTTGGTCTTCCACCCACATAAAATTATTATGCAACAGTATCTGAGATATAATCCAGACACTGAGTCAGTCTTACAAAGTCAAAGCCAAACGCCACTCAGGTAATTCAGACTACATATAACAGATTGCATTAAGCATACCCTCCACAGAGAGTTGTGCCATGCTTTGACGATCACCAGTATTACATGTGTAACTTCCAGAATCTTCCAGATCTACGTCATGAATAACTAGTGTAGCCAGGCATCCTCTTTGTTTAATGTCATATTTGGCACAAGGACAAAGACCGAGCTCTCCTTTCTTCCATTCTAAAGGAACATGGGGTTTAGAAATTTCACACTGTAGGGAAACACTGCATCCCTCCTCGATTTTCTGGTTTTGCAGCTCTCTTGTAAAAATAACTGGGAGAGCTGAAGAACGAAAGAAAGAACTAATTAACTATGAAAACACGAAAAGGAGATGATGAAACGACTGAGATGAAATGAGTTGGAAAATGGATGACAGTTTCAGCTGAAGAGGAAAATAGGAGGAGAATAGGCGCCATCCTACCATTTACTATAAGAGATGCAGAGCTTAGTGTGTCCTCTGAACAGCATGAATAAGTTCCCGTGTCTCCAGGTATCAAATCAAGAATCTCTAGCTCATATCTGGATCCTCTTTGTCTCATCTGATACTTCTCTCCACAAGTCAGAATTTCAGTTCCTTTCTTCCACTGTACTTGGAGTCCAGGTTTAGAAAGCTCACAGAGCATAGTGACACAACTTCCTTCCTCAGACACTTGGTTCTCCAAGTCTCGAACACACACCACTGGAAAAACCGGGAATGAAATTTTTTAGTAAGACACTTACGTGTTGTCCTGATTCAGTTTTCCAGATTTGATCTGGTCTTCACAGTTAAATAACAAGTAAGCAACATCATATCCGACTGACTGCATGCTGCACAAGTTAAAGAGAAAAGAAAATGATGAGGGGAAAAACCTGGGACAACCTTGCATTCTGCCATCAGGATAACTGAACAAACATGTTTTTTGTGGGGGTTTTTTCTGCAGGCACAACTAATTGAATTAGATCTTCAATATCAGCATTTATGAACACAACACAGAAAAGTTGCAGGGATAATAGGTCAGTTTCGGCACTGAAAACAACAGAGAGGAATTAGCTGCCAAGATGCAACTTCACACTAGTCAAAACAACTTAGAGTCCTGACTAACACCCTCAAAATATGACAAAGAAAATGGTCTTAGATGAAATGTTTTTGCATAATGCACAACACACACAAAACCTGCAATATTCTCTTTTCATATCCACCAGCACATAGTCCACCTTCCACTGTCTTCATAGATTCCTGCTTCTTTGGTTCAGGTGTGCAGGTCTCTACTAAAGGTACTGACTTCTCTGCTGTTACTGTCATTATTTTTTTACATGTACAACCATAGCTTTAAATTCAGTGGAGATAAACTAAAACTCTAACTTCACCTCAGACTGAACATTCCACCAAATGTTCAGTCTTAGGTGAAGATGACGCAACAGTTTATCTTTACTAAATTAAAACTTCAACTTTACCTTAGACTAATAATTGTACCGAGCCAAATCAACATGCAAGGCACATCTATCAGAAACAATGACAATCTCCGGGGTGTCACTGTCGTGGAAAATCTTCTATCCTTTTGCATAATCAAAATACTAAAATACTACACTGGACAGGCTTTTTCAACAGCAGCAATGACAATCAACACCAGCACATTAGAAACATGGCACCTATAGCCGCATATCATATAGTTGAAAACAACTTTTGTTAAGTACATCTATGTATAATTCAAAAGTGTTGTTGTATTCCTCCATGATTCTTACTATGAACCATGTAATACACACAACAGTTTCTAAAAGAATTGCACAGAACAATCAGGCCCAAATAAAAGATCACTGGTCTGATCTACTTCATGTCTTGCCACACAAAATATCTCCTGTATAATTTCTACTGCAAAACTGTAATGTATCTACAATCATTCTTACAAAACTGAATGATAAAAAAAAGCTCCTATAATCTAGTATAAAAAATTCTGACATTTGGGAAATGATGTATTCAGCTAGTAAAACTTTAACTTTCTTCAACTTGTAAATAGTTTTCAGATTTGTTCAACAAACCCTGTCTTAAAAAACTACTCAACTTAAGAAAAAAAAAATTATATTAAAATAATCAATAAAAAATAATAAAAACAATTTTGACAAGCTAGATCCCACACTGTAACACATACTTTATATTTTATGATGTCTCATAAAAAGAAAGAGCATGAACACCTGTAACTGGCTATGCAGAGACTAACAGCGTGCATCAACAGTGAAGTGTTATGATATCAGTCCAGTGCTACCTTGTACAGGCTCGTTGGTCCCCTGGCTTTGGGAATCTTGTTTGATAGCTGTTCCAACAGTCTTCTCAGCTGGGATAAGATACAACATTAATCTCACAATTTTACAATCATAACTTCAATGACCCACAGACTGCAGCCGGCCAAAACTAAGGACACTCTCATCACAAATGATGCAAACTCTAAGGTCACCTATTAAAAGTCTGCTTACTAATAACACCATTGTGTTAAAATAAAGGCACTACTTTCCATACAAGTTAAGAATCAGAATGACGTGTAAAGATATAAAGCAATCAACATTTTTCAAAATTAATTAAATAACTAACAATAAATCCTCTTTCTCTTCTCTCAAATCAAACTGGTGATTCCACAACAAGAAACAATCAACAGCAATACAGAGGTACCTCATGGCAACAATATTTCATGTGCAGCACAAAGTCGCAAAAAGCATTCAAAGGAAATGACACATACAGAATTTTTGACAACAAACAAAATCAGCAACACAAAGCTAAACTCAGAAGAAAGCATCCTTCACTAAAAATAGTAGTACTTAAGCCATTCCCCTTGCAGCATACTATTAGATAGAAAAAACAAGCTGACATGTCATTCCACTGCAAACCTTCCAGTTCTGCAGTGTTTTTCTGCTAGCCAAAGATGACATGTTTGCAACACTGGGAGTGTGTGCAGTGTAGTGTTTCTTTTCTCTTTCACAAAACACTACCCAGCACACACACACACACAAAATCAACTTTTAAGTAGATGTAAAAACAAGCAAAAGTGCAAATTGAGAAATTACCTTCAACAGTTTTATTTACTTCCTGCTTCTTCTGAATCTCTTCAGCAGCTACGGAAGAAGAGTTACATCTTGACTGAAATGCAAATACTATTTTGAAGTGCAAATGCGACTACATATTTACTTTCTCTCAGACTACCCTTATTACACAAAAACACGTTTTCACAAAATTTCAAAGGAAACGACAATAGGTATTTAACACCAGCCAACGAGAAGTATCAGTCTCCAATCCAAATTTTAGTTAAGTTTGGACACTGCATGTGCAATGTATATTAAACAGAAAGCAATGAACTAAAAGGAATACACTATTTTCTATTTTGTGAAAAATACGAGCTTATTGGGAATTTGATGTCATCCAGAATGTCTGTAACATTGCCTCTTATACTAGAATCCAGAAACATCTAGAAATGGAGGTGACCAGCTACTGGACCTTTAGGAGGGAAATATTGTATCATTCTATATAGTTTTAGCTGCTTAGCATTCTTGAGTCTTCTTTGTCTTATTTTGCAATTACTGATGTGCTATTTGAAAAAATGTTGTCTGCCAATAGGCCTGTTCTGCACCCGGACTCTTCTATGAAGCACTGCAGTTGTAGAAAATTTTGCTTTAGATTTAACATGTCCTTGCTGAAAAAGGCTTTTCTTAAAATAGACATAATTTAGATGGGAGGTTGTGTTGCCTTAAACCTGTAATGTCTTTCAGCAGTGATTATATCTGTCCAGGTGTGCAAATTCACAGTTCCACTGAAAATGATGCACTCTCATACCGTCAGAGATGCTTTTCATCTGAGCACTGACGTTGATCACTTTCCACTTTCACTCAGAGGAAGCAACATTTCATTTTTCAAAAGAATGTTTTGTTTCAACATGTCTGACTGCAAAAAGCTTTCCATCTTGCCTCAGTCCATTTTAAATGAGCTTCAATCCAGAGAAGACTGCACTGGTTCTTAATCAGGGGTTCATGGACATATACTACTTATTAGGATGACAGAACTTTAACCTGCATTTGTGGATGACACAGTGAACTGTGTTCACAGAAAATGATTACTGGAAGTACTTTTGAGCCTGTGAAGTCATTTCCATGACAGAATCATTTCTGTTTCTAATGTGGTGCTAATTTGTGGCCAGATGATCACAGGCATGGATGGATTTATGGTCATGTCCCAAAGAGATGTATTCAGATTTTGACAGTCTTTTGATGATATAAGAAACTGCAGATGGTATTACAAATCTATAAATTTTTCGTTGAGAAATATTCTAAAATCACCCCACAATTTTAAGACTCAGCCCTAAACCTCTAGAAAAGAATGAAGCCTGATTTTCATAAGCATATTTTTTCTGCTTTTTGGAAAAAATCATTTGAGTTTTTTAATGCATTGCATTCTGTTTTCATTTACATTGCACACAACATTTTACGTAGCTGTTTTGGACTGGGGTTACAAACATATAAGTAGTTGTAAACGCCTACAAACTGGCCGATTTCCTCTCTGTGACCACTGCATATGCTGGGAGACAGAGGGAGCATTAGATTCAGGGCAAAAATGAAGCACTTGAAATTTCAAGAAAAAAACTGAATTTGAGTAAAAATCTCTTATGAACTGTAAAGACAAGAAAGTGCAGACACAATTTAAGTGAAGACAAAACATGACAACAAAAATGCTCTCAACAAAATGAATTTAGACGATAAACCTGGAACTTCACATAACAATCTCATTATCATACCTTCAATTTTTTCTTTGGTCTCCTTCTTGGATTCCGGTTCAGCAGCCAAAGGAGCAGATAACAGCTTCAAAGCTGGGAGAAAATGTAAATTCAGTTTCTTGTAAAATATGTGTTTGTTTTTTTTTTTGACTTCTTATCAACTTGAAAGTAAATATCACCTACCAAAAGACAGAAAAAGCACTTTCAGGGAAGTATACACACATAAAAACACACATAAATACTTGAGCACGAGATAAATGGAGATTAATTTGCCTGTCTGATAAAATACTGTACAAATTAGAAGTTAAAGGATATAAATACAAATACCTGTGACCAACTACATCAGCTGCACAAACAGAACACAGATATAAGCAGCAACACGCAAGACTGCTAAACTGACAGAAGAAATTATTTCAAATAGTTTGAAACAAAAAGTCCAAAATGTGAAACTAAATCTTAAATAAAGCTTTTAAAAACTAAAAGACAAACATATATCACAAAACAGGGTTTGCTGCAGAAAAAAAAATCCAAGCAAAGACTTTTTTCCAATTGATCTGCCACAAAGTAAAAGAAGCATCTCATGAAATTTCTTACACATTAAAATCAATAACAGGTCATAAGCCAACATAAGAAACAAAACAAAACCTTTCATTGCAAATGCATTTGCTCTTACATACTAACAGTGGATGTTAGAGTTTAAAATATTCAAAACATTCTTTTAACCAATTAAACATAATTTTTTCAAATTATTATGAGTAAATGTAAACAATACATTTTCTTGGTCATAACGAGAAATACAACTTTACAAATGTGAGACAAATCCCCACATTACAATCTGAAATTAAACATAGAAAAATATCTTAACATACTGCCAGGATTTATATCACAAACCCTCGTACCCTTAATCTTGAGGCTAGCTGAGGTCTTCTGGTCTCCACACACACAGCTGTAGTCTCCACTGTCTTCTGGCACAACCTTGTTGATAACAAGCTCATTGACGGAGGCCTTCTGCTTCATCTGATACTTCTCTCCAGACTTCAGGACCAGTGTTCCCTTCTTCCACTCCACTGGGACTCCAGCTTTAGAAAGCTCACAGCTCAGGACAATGTTGGCTCCTTCTTCAGCCTCCTGGCTCTCCAGCTTCTTTTGGAAAGTTACTGGTTGGGCTGAGCATTTATTTATCAAGCAGTAGGCAATGCCATGCCAACACATGTGACAGACAGATGTACGAACAGACAGATGAGTGTGTGACCAGACGGACAGGCACATGGACAGATAGACAGACAGAAAGACAGACAGACAGACAGACAGACAGATAGATAGATAGATAGATAGATAGATAGATAGATAGATAGATAGATAGATAGACAGATTGATAGATCGATAGATTGATAGATAAAAGAAAAAATGAAAATGTAAAAGATATTAATACTTTACATCTTGTGAAGACAGGCTTAACTTATATTATTTTATAAAAACAAGTATCCTAACTTAATGTTAACATAATGTGATTTTCCTACCCTTAACATTCAGGCTAGCTGAGGTCTTCTGGTCTCCACACACACAGCTGTAGTCTCCACTGTCTTCTGGCACAACCTTGTTGATAACAAGCTCATTGACGGAGGCCTTCTGCTTCATCTGATACTTCTCTCCAGGCTTCAGGACCAGTGTTCCCTTCTTCCACTCCACTGGGACTCCAGCTTTAGAAAGCTCACACCTCAGGACAATGTTGGCTCCTTCTTCAGCCTCCTGGCTCTCCAGCTTCTTTTGGAAAGTTACTGGTTGGGCTGAGCATTTATTAGTCAGTTAGTAAACCAACAACCGGGCCAGGACAGAGTATACACAAATAATCATAATGTACAATAAAAAAGAAAGACACTGACATTTCGGACATCGTGATGACATGTAGACGAACAACAATGTGACAAAATATATAAATATACAGCCTTGGTCTAGATAAATAAAACAAATAAATTAACAAATAAAAACAGAAAAGTTAAGTCAAACCAGTTTTGTAGAGTACATTTTTCCTACCCTTAATCTTGAGGCTAGCTGAGGTTTTCTGGTCTCCACACACACAGCTGTAGTCTCCACTGTCTTCTGGCACAACCTTGTTGATAACAAGCTCATTGACGGAGGCCTTCTGCTTCATCTGATACTTCTCTCCAGACTTCAGGACCAGTGTTCCCTTCTTCCACTCCACTGGGACTCCAGCTTTAGAAAGCTCACAGCTCAGGACAATGTTGGCTCCTTCTTCAGCCTCCTGGCTCTCCAGCTTCTGTTTGAATGTCACTGGTCGGGCTGAACATTTTTTTGTTAGTTAATAACAAAAAGCTTGCATTGGCATTTAAAAAAAAAAATAGAAAAGAAAACTGCATGCAGATAAATAAACACTGAGACGGTGCCAGTGACAATGACATGTAGTCTTTAAAACAAAGTACATTAAGTGGCAAAAGAAACAGAGACACAACTGACTGAAAATCTTCCTCCTCCTACCCTTAACATTCAGGCTAGCTGAGGTCTTCTGGTCTCCACACACACAGCTGTAGTCTCCACTGTCTTCTGGCACAACCTTGTTGATAACAAGCTCATTGACGGAGGCCTTCTGCTTCATCTGGTACTTCTCTCCAGGCTTCAGGACCAGTGTTCCCTTCTTCCACTCCACTGGGACTCCAGCTTTAGAAAGCTCACAGCTCAGGACAATGTTGGCTCCTTCTTCAGCCTCCTGGCTCTCCAGCTTCTTTTGGAAAGTTACTGGTTGGGCTGAGCATTTATTAGTCAGTTAGTAAACCAACAACCGGGCCAGGACAGAGTATACACAAATAATCATAATGTACAATAAAAAAGAAAGACACTGACATTTCGGACATCGTGATGACATGTAGACGAACAACAATGTGACAAAATATATAAATATACAGCCTTGGTCTAGATAAATAAAACAAATAAATTAACAAATAAAAACAGAAAAGTTAAGTCAAACCAGTTTTGTAGAGTACATTTTCCTACCCTTAATCTTGAGGCTAGCTGAGGTTTTCTGGTCTCCACACACACAGCTGTAGTCTCCACTGTCTTCTGACACAACCTTGTTGATAACAAGCTCATTGACGGAGGCCTTCTGCTTCATCTGGTACTTCTCTCCAGGCTTCAGGACCAGTGTTCCCTTCTTCCACTCCACTGGGACTCCAGCTTTAGAAAGCTCACAGCTCAGGACAATGTTGGCTCCTTCTTCAGCCTCCTGGCTCTCCAGCTTCTGTTTGAATGTCACTGGTCGGGCTGAACATTTTTTTGTTAGTTAATAACAAAAAGCTTGCATTGGCATTTAAAAAAAAAATAGAAGAGAAAAACTGCATGCAGATAAATAAACACTGAGACGGTGCCAGTGACAATGACATGTAGTCTTTAAAACAAAGTACATTAAGTGGCAAAAGAAACAGAGACACAACTGACTGAAAATCTTCCTCCTCCTACCCTTAACATTCAGGCTAGCTGAGGTCTTCTGGTCTCCACACACACAGCTGTAGTCTCCACTGTCTTCTGGCACAACCTTGTTGATAACAAGCTCATTGACGGAGGCCTTCTGCTTCATCTGGTACTTCTCTCCAGACTTCAGGACCAGTGTTCCCTTCTTCCACTCCACTGGGACTCCAGCTTTAGAAAGCTCACACCTCAGGACAATGTTGGCTCCTTCTTCAGCCTCCTGGCTCTCCAGCTTCTTTTGGAAAGTTACTGGTTGGGCTGAGCATTTATTAGTCAGTTAGTAAACCAACAACCGGGCCAGGACAGAGTATACACAAATAATCATAATGTACAATAAAAAAGAAAGACACTGACATTTCGGACATCGTGATGACATGTAGACGAACAACAATGTGACAAAATATATAAATATACAGCCTTGGTCTAGATAAATAAAACAAATAAATTAACAAATAAAAACAGAAAAGTTAAGTCAAACCAGTTTTGTAGAGTACATTTTTCCTACCCTTAATCTTGAGGCTAGCTGAGGTTTTCTGGTCTCCACACACACAGCTGTAGTCTCCACTGTCTTCTGACACAACCTTGTTGATAACAAGCTCATTGACGGAGGCCTTCTGCTTCATCTGATACTTCTCTCCAGACTTCAGGACCAGTGTTCCCTTCTTCCACTCCACTGGGACTCCAGCTTTAGAAAGCTCACAGCTCAGGACAATGTTGGCTCCTTCTTCAGCCTCCTGGCTCTCCAGCTTCTGTTTGAAGGTCACTGGTCGGGCTGAACATTTTTTTGTTAGTTAATAACAAAAAGCTTGCATTGGCATTTAAAAAAAAAATAGAAGAGAAAAACTGCATGCAGATAAATAAACACTGAGACGGTGCCAGTGACAATGACATGTAGTCTTTAAAACAAAGTACATTAAGTGGCAAAAGAAACAGACACACAACTGACTGAAAATCTTCCTCCTCCTACCCTTAACATTCAGGCTAGCTGAGGTCTTCTGGTCTCCACACACACAGCTGTAGTCTCCACTGTCTTCTGGCACAACCTTGTTGATAACAAGCTCATTGACGGAGGCCTTCTGCTTCATCTGGTACTTCTCTCCAGGCTTCAGGACCAGTGTTCCCTTCTTCCACTCCACTGGGACTCCAGCTTTAGAAAGCTCACACCTCAGGACAATGTTGGCTCCTTCTTCAGCCTCCTGGCTCTCCAGCTTCTTTTGGAAAGTTACTGGTTGGGCTGAGCATTTATTAGTCAGTTAGTAAACCAACAACCGGGCCAGGACAGAGTATACACAAATAATCATAATGTACAATAAAAAAGAAAGACACTGACATTTCGGACATCGTGATGACATGTAGA
Source organism: Telmatherina bonti (assembly GCF_933228915.1). Lineage (NCBI taxonomy): Eukaryota > Metazoa > Chordata > Actinopteri > Atheriniformes > Telmatherinidae > Telmatherina > Telmatherina bonti. Next base: position 19,655,468 of record NC_136625.1, read on the forward strand.
CGAACAACAATGTGACAAAATATATAAATATACAGCCTTGGTCTAGATAAATAAAACAAATAAATTAACAAATAAAAACAGAAAAGTTAAGTCAAACCAGTTTTGTAGAGTACATTTTCCTACCCTTAATCTTGAGGCTAGCTGAGGTTTTCTGGTCTCCACACACACAGCTGTAGTCTCCACTGTCTTCTGGCACAACCTTGTTGATAACAAGCTCATTGACGGAGGCCTTCTGCTTCATCTGATACTTCTCTCCAGGCTTCAGGACCAGTGTTCCCTTCTTCCACTCCACTGGGACTCCAGCTTTAGAAAGCTCACAGCTCAGGACAATGTTGGCTCCTTCTTCAGCCTCCTGGCTCTCCAGCTTCTGTTTGAAGGTCACTGGTCGGGCTGAACATTTTTTTGTTAGTTAATAACAAAAAGCTTGCATTGGCATTTTAAAAAAAAATAGAAAAGAAAACTGCATGCAGAGAAATAAACACTGAGACGGTGCCAGTGACAATGACATGTAGTCTTTAAAACAAAGTACATTAAGTGGCAAAAGAAACAGACACACAACTGACTGAAAATCTTCCTCCTCCTACCCTTAACATTCAGGCTAGCTGAGGTCTTCTGGTCTCCACACACACAGCTGTAGTCTCCACTGTCTTCTGGCACAACCTTGTTGATAACAAGCTCATTGACGGAGGCCTTCTGCTTCATCTGATACTTCTCTCCAGACTTCAGGACCAGTGTTCCCTTCTTCCACTCCACTGGGACTCCAGCTTTAGAAAGCTCACAGCTCAGGACAATGTTGGCTCCTTCTTCAGCCTCCTGGCTCTCCAGCTTCTGTTTGAAGGTCACTGGTCGGGCTGAACATTTTTTTGTTAGTTAATAACAAAAAGCTTGCATTGGCATTTTAAAAAAAAATAGAAAAGAAAACTGCATGCAGAGAAATAAACACTGAGACGGTGCCAGTGACAATGACATGTAGTCTTTAAAACAAAGTACATTAAGTGGCAAAAGAAACAGAGACACAACTGACTGAAAATCTTCCTCCTCCTACCCTTAACATTCAGGCTAGCTGAGGTCTTCTGGTCTCCACACACACAGCTGTAGTCTCCACTGTCTTCTGGCACAACCTTGTTGATAACAAGCTCATTGACGGAGGCCTTCTGCTTCATCTGATACTTCTCTCCAGACTTCAGGACCAGTGTTCCCTTCTTCCACTCCACTGGGACTCCAGCTTTAGAAAGCTCACAGCTCAGGACAATGTTGGCTCCTTCTTCAGCCTCCTGGCTCTCCAGCTTCTGTTTGAAGGTTGGTGGTAATGCTGCATGAGCAAGTTTTTATTACTTTTAAAAATCAGGTAATAAGTCATCAAAGGGTTTTGACTTATCATGATCAAGGCATAAGAAATAAAACAACAAAATGTTCCTCCTGCTGAAGAATTCCTTACAACAGATAATCTCCATTGCCTTATGAAATAAATTAAAAAAACGAATAGCAAGACAATGCATACGGTAGCAGATCACAAACAAACATTAAAACCTGCACATGTACAGTTAGTTGCTGTACTAACAACTCCTTATGCACATATATCCCGAGACAAAAATAAAAGACAAGGCACTGAACAAACAAACAAAAAAAGAATATCTTTCTTATCACAAACAATGCAAACAAAACATTACAAATAGTGCCTAAGATTCTACAAAACAAGCTTTTAATGTTCAGACAGGGAACAACCTTTTCACAGCCAAAAAGGAGGGCAGCTGGTGTGTAATTAATATGACCTTACACATAAGGCATTGAAATGAACGCAATAAAGCAAAAAAGAAATTAACGTATACACATCCATTGCTTTTCCACAACCACAGACTGGGATTTGAAGCAAAACATTCAACCAGCCAACACTATATTATAAGTATGGCATAAAACAATGTAAAAAGTAGCATGGATTTTTAAAACATCCAGCATAGGCTACAAACTCCAAGCAACATGCATAAAAAGTGGAATGAAGAGATCACGTAAACAATATACTCAATTTCAGATGGCTGATATGCAGGGTTCTGAGTGTTCCACTAACATGTGATTTTGTTCAACTACCAGATTGCAAAACAGCTATTGTAACTCACATGAAAATGTACTCCAGTGTTATCGAGAGGAAAGATGGAAGTGAGTTTCTGTTACAGATGCTTTCAGCAAATCCTTACCATTGACGGTCACCTTTGCCATGCTCTTGGCAGTGCCCACATCGCATGTGTAGATATCGGTATCTGTCTCCTCCAGCTCTTTGATGGTGAGAGTTAGGACCCCCTCCTTCTGTGACATCGCATATCGGCCTCCAGCCTTCAGTTCTGTATGGCCTTTAAGCCATATCACGGTGGATGGTGTCTGTGCTGTCTCACACTGCAAGGTCACACAGCTCTTCTCATCTGCTTGGCTGTCCTCAAGCACTTTAGTGAATTTATGGATTGGGTCTGTTAAAAAAAACAAACAAAAAAAAAACACAAATATTTTGCAAGTCTTTGACATCCTCCCAAAAGTCATTCTATATCTCACAAGAATATCACTAAGCTTTATGAAGCATCTTTGTACAGTACTTGTTCACATACTGAAGATTAGTTGCGTGCTGTCGTTGTTTTATGCTGTTCCATGCAGTCAACAATTCAGTGTTTTTAAGACTGACAAAATTATTTAGTTGACATTGTTACCTTTTATTTCCAGCTTAGCTTTTGTAGTTGCACCTCCAACAACTTCACAACTATACTCTCCAGAGTCTTTAGCTGAAACCTTACAGATGGTTAGCTTCATCACTTTCTCTTTTTGGCTGATCTCATACTTCTGACTTGTTTTGATTACTTTGCCATCCTTGGCCCATTTTACAGTAGAAGTAGCCTGTGTCACCTCACAGGTAAAAACAGCATCTTCACCTTGAACAGCAGATACATTCTGAAGTCCTTTTGATACCGATGAAGCTTTTCCTGTCACAAGGGATGACAGCATGTTTTATTTTAAGACATTTATCTTTGGTGTCGGAGCTTCTTAAAACTGAATATTTAGCTTACCTTCAACTGTTAATGTTGTTTTGGAGCTCAGGTCTTTAATGCTGAACACGACTTCACCAGAATCCGCAGGGGTGACATCTTTAATAGTCAGTGTATATTTGCGTCCTTGGCTGGAGATCTTAAAGCGACCTCCATTTGTAACAGTTTGGCCGTTGATGGTCCACGAGCACTCGTCTGTGCTCTCACGAGACAGAATGCACTCAAAGCTACATGAGTCTCCCTCATTCACCTCAGCAGATTTCAGCCACTTTGTAATGCCAATACCAATTTCTAGAAGAGAAAGCATTCGGTCAGTTATTTACTTTTTTTTATCAGAGCAATAATAAATGCATGAAACTGTAAAGACGCCCACCTCTAACAGTGACCTTTGATTTAGAAACCTCGGTGCCGAGGTCACAACTGTACTCTCCCGCATCTTCTTTGGTGACATCTTTGATGATCAGTCCCAAAGACTTGCCTGTGTGAAGGAGCTCATATTTTGGTCCAGCTTTTAAGACTTTGCTTTCTTTTCTCCAGACTGGGGAAACTCTTGGCTTGGATGCCTCGCATGCTAGCGTTATCATGCCCTTCTCTTCTCCAATGACATCATCCAGCGACTTGAGGAACACAGCACATTTCTCTGCAGGGCATTTGAAAAAGGTAAGGGTGGAAAGGAGGGATATATTTTATTCTCATTAATAAGGACAAATAATTGAAGTCAAGCTGACAGCATTTGTGTAAACTGGTAACTATGTGAAGGTTTTTGATAACAAAATAATTTCTGAGATGTCAAATTAAGAGTGTGCTCTAAACTTAGTGAATAGCAAGGCTCACCTTTGACCTTTAGTGTAACAGACTCTTTTACTTTGCGGACTTGTACGGTGATGGTCCCCCCATCCTGAGGTGCTAAGTTCTTCAGTGTGAGCTTGTGTGTTTTCCCCTCATGTGAGATGGTGTTGACTTCATTGGTGCAGAGTACCTTGTCATTCAAAAGCCACTGCACCTCTTCATCATCATAGTTAATATCACACATGAACACTGCATCACTGTCTTCATCAACCTCTGTGTCACACAGGTGCTTGGTGATCTTAATTTCCCGCACTAAGGAGCAGGGGGAACAAAACAGTAGTGGAATACATATACTTGATCTGATGTTTTTTTTTTTCTTATTTGCTTTCTTTTTGTTTTTTTAAAGAGTTACAGGGTTATTGTTTAGTTCTCTTTACCTTCAACAGTCAGGGTGCCCTTGGTTTCTGCAGGTCCTGACTGACAGCGATACTGTCCACTGTCATCTTCAGTCAAGCGGTGAATGGTCAGTTGGGCCCTTGTCGCATCTTGCTTCATGTTGTACTTTGCTGATGCTGCCAGAGGCGCCTCACCTTTGAACCAACTGACTTCCTTGGGTGGGGCTGAGAATTTGCAGGTGAGTATAGCCGAGCTTTTCTCCTTTGCCTTCACATCTTTGATGGGTTCTGCAATCTCAAGAGGACGCTCTAAATACGCAGAACAGCAAATGATTAGGTAGATACTTCAGTGCTCATTTACAGGACAATGTTGTTTATATGACAGTAAAGAAGAAACATTATATATATCCAAGAAGAAGAAATATTATTATATCCAAATGCTGTGTAATCATTCAATGTTTAAAAATGTTTACCTTTGACTGTCAGCTGAGCTAAGGATTTGCTTTTTCCAGCAGTAAACTGTACAGCTCCTGTCATTGATGCTTTAGTTTTTTTGAAAGTGAGACGATGCATTGTGCCTTCTTTCTCCAACTCAACATCAGCCCCCTCCTGCACTGCAACTCCATTCAAAGTCCATACAGGAGGTTTCACCAATTCCATACTGGTTTCAACTTCAAAAACAGCTGCAAAGGGCTCTGTCACCTCTACTGAACAAAGTTCCCGCACAATGCTGATTGACTGCTCTGTTGGGACCATGAAAACAGAATAACTTGTTAGAAGTCAGTGATAAAATTTAATTAAAAAAATTCTAGCGGTCATATCGATGGCTAACAATTTTGAAAAACACAAACCAAACTTCAAATTGGTTCAAAAACTTCTGTATATTTTAAATATTAGTTGGAAACATAACCTTGTCAAAGAAAAGCAATCAATCAATCAGCCCACTTGTTCTACAATTAATAATATATCAAAATATCTATTGAAAGCTATTAATAAACCTTAATAATAATTAAGGTTTATTAATAAACTTAATAAACCTTATTTAATAATAAGGTTAATTAATAAATTAATAAATAATTAATTTATTAATTTATTAATAAATTAATTATTAAATAAATTTAATAAATTAAATTTAATAAATTTAATTTATTAAATTTATTAATAAATTTAATAATATTAAATTTAATATTAAATTAATATTTAATTATTAATAAATAAATTAATTTATAAATATAAATATAAATAATTTATTTATATTTATTTATAAATATATTTAATTTATATTTATAATAATTAATTTATAAATATAAATTTATATATATAAATATATATATTTATATATATATTTATATATATATAAATATATATATTATATATATATATATATATATATATATATATATATATATATATATATATAATATATATATATATATATATATATATATATATATATATATATATTATATATATATTTATATATATATAATATAAATATATAAATATAAATATAATTTATAAATATAAATATAAATAAATTAATAAAAAAAACTTAATAAACCTAAATTTTAAAAAATAAATAAAAAACATATGATTTCCTTATAAGATTTCCATATATCCATACAACTGCATACTGTTGGTATGTTTGATATCCGATTGTTAAGGGTATTTAAAGATACTGAGAATTCTGTCAAAAACGAAATCAAGCTCTCGTTTTGTAATGCTGTATATTCTGAAAAAGTAATTACATCCCTGTGTTGGTAAATTTGCTTAAAATTACACAATCTGAGCCCAAAAAAAAAAAGTTAAACACAAACATTATTCAACTGATTAAAGTGGGAATAATAAGATTCCCATTCACTGCATGTATTTATAGTCCCCTGCTTGGATGACTTCTTTAGGCTTTCTACAGCTGTAGTATACTTACTGGTTACTGTTATCTGTAATGAACCGTAAACATTCCCAACAAACTCTGCTGAAGTCTAATAAACCAGATACTTGCAAAGGTTAATTCACCTCCAATGGCAATTAATTCTGTCACCTATGTGCTGGGAAGAAAAGTAATTAGCTTCTTGTTAATTATTTTAGTAAGTCAGGTCTGTTACAAAATGTAAAATCCAATGTATCTCATTAGTGCATTATTTCACATACAGAATTTAGACAGACCTATACCTCATTGACTATGATTCTGATGGCTTGTTTTGAGAGAATAGATCATCTTTTTTCTACTACACTGAGTTTTCAAATGATCTTTGTCAATTTCCACTGTGTTACCTTCTACAAGTAGTTTACAGGATGTCTTGTCATCGGTAGCATCACAGGTGTATGTGTCTTCATCACCAGAGTCCACATCGTTGATGGTGAGCTTTCGGTACACATCTTCACTTTTGATCTCGTACTTTTTGCCTGGTTTGAGCTCCATCTTGTTTTTGAACCACTTGACCTTTGCACTGGCGCGTGACACTTGGCATTCAAGATGTCCACGATGCTTATACATCGCTATCTTATCCCTGAGTTTCCTCACAAATTTGACAGGCAACTCTACAGTAACAATAACACGAGTGAATTAATACTATTATGTGTAAAGCATATAAAAAAGAGAGAATATTAATGCATACGCCTTGCTTAAAGCACTCGCTTGAGCACAGATTGGGCAGGCACTGTCCCTCACTGAATTATGCCACAGTCAAAGCAAATGGTGCTAAAATTTTGTGATGCATCATAATTTTTCTGGAATCTTGACTTCATCTTCTGTCATTTTTGACAAAAAAAAAAACCTAACACCATTTTTCTTTGTATATCAGTTTTGATTTTATTGCTCTAAGAAATATTCTAAGACAAAAGAAAACATGTAAAAATTTATCTTGATGTTATAAGTGGTGATTTATTCTATATACCACAATTAGCCTAAACATTGAAAAAGGTTTTATATGATCAAAATAAATAAAAAGCAAGCTGTGTCAAAGCTCCAGTGAAAAATTCCTAAATCGCGGTACAAAACACCAGCAGTTGATGTAGTTGCTGAGTTTATTATGCCATCAAGCCTCAATGAGGAATAACAACGTAAATGTATGTTGCACTTGGATTTTTTTAAAAACATTATTTAAAATATCTATTTTATCTACAGAACAAAGTGTTTCAATTTCAAGGAAATCTGTTACGATACAGGTTAGGTTTAATCTTTTGCAACCGTAACATATTTGAATCAATGAAAAGGAGTAATCCATTTGCAACCACATTGAACATTGCACCGTAGTGGTTATATCATTTCATGCAAAACACTTTGGATTTTCCACACAAAGTCTTGCTTACCTTTCACTTTAAGTTTAGCAGATGAAGTTGCCTTCTCAGCTGTAAATTTAATTTCACCCATATCTTCAGGTGTTACAACCTTAAACAGCAGTACAAAGGTTCTTCCTGGAATAAGAAATAATTAACATGAAGACATGTCATTATTTACATAATAATTACAAAAATAAAACTTATTACACAGGATAAAAACACAGCTTTTAAAAGTACACTTTTTTTTCTTCTGATTTCTAGAAATCCTACCCTCCTGTCTCATCTTGACGTTGTCACTGGCTTTTAGTTTGGTACTGCCTTTGTACCAGCTGAACTCCACATCATCATGTGAGACTTCACAAGTAAATGTGGCGCTCTCCTTCTCCATCACCTCCACATCCTTCAGCATCTTTACAATCTTAATCTCTCTGGCTGCAGTGACAATAAAGATAAAACATTCTTATTATGTACCCACATAAGTAGATGCTGATTTAACTGGTTACTTTTTATATTAAATAATGATTACCATGAACAGTGAGCTTGGCAGAGGTGTTATCATCAGTGGTGCGACAGATGTATGTGCCTCCATCTTCAGGTGTGCATTTGTTGATGACCAAAGTGCGCTTCCGGCCAAAGGAGTGAATGCCAAAGTTCTTCCCTGGTTTCAGTTCAACATCATCCTACAGATTTATTGTTTGTAAAAAAATGTTATACATTTAAAACATCTTACAACTCACAATTAATAGCTTGAGGGACACAGACAGAGATCACTTCTTACCTTGAACCATCTTACATCCGCATTTGTTCTGGACACTTCACATTCAAAAGCAGCCTTCTCTTTTTCAGGAACGCTGATATCCACCATTGGTTTAGATATCATAGCAGGAGGTTCTGTGAATGCATTTTTGTCAAAATTACTATGACTCATCTAAGGAGACCCCAGTAAAACTTAGGGAAACCATACCTTACCTGAGACAATCAGCTTCCCTGAAGTATGAACTCCCTCTGCTTGGAAGGCAATAGTACCAGCATCCTCCCTCTTTAAATTAGACAGGGTCAGGGTATGTTTCTTTCCCATGGCTGTAATGCGGCAGTTTGTCTCTGACTTTAATTTGGCCCCATCTCTGGTCCACAAGCCTTCAACATCAGCCTGACTGAGCTCTACCTCAAGTGTTACTGTCTCCGTTTCATGTGCTTTTGTTTCTGTTAGACCCTTCAGTACCTGAATCTTCTTCCCTGCAGGGGGAAGGGAAAGTTCAAGTTAAAATGCAAAAGCATGGGTAAGTGGTTATATGCTTTGACTTGTAATTCAAAAATGTTATATATACACATATTAATAGAGAATAAAAAGCTATTTTTATGCTATGTATTGTCACTAGAGTACGCATCTAATATCTTGTCAGTGTGAATAATGATCAGTCTTACTCTCCACAGTGAGCTTGGCCTGGGTCTTGTCATCCAGAGTTTCACAAGAATAGATGCCACGGTCAGCATGAGTTACACTTTTAAAGACCAGAGTTTGCTTTGCACCAACAACCTTAATCTCCATACTTCCTGCAGGCTGTAGCACAATACTGTTCTTCATCCATTTTACTTCGTCAGAAGCCTTACTGAGCTCCACTTCCAGTCTTATTTCACTTTGTTCCTCCACGGTCAAGTTTTCCAGCTTTTTCTTGAAAGTCACAGGTTCATCTGAAAGAGGTACACTGAGTGTTAAAAGAATCTGGAAACTGGAGTGCTAGTTTGTGATAGAAATAATTTAACATTTCACATTCTTACGTTGAACTTGAAGTGTAGCTTTGCAGCTCTTTCCCTCTGCATCAACACTAATCTCTCCGGCATCTTTCTGTGTGACAGAGGTGATGGTAAGGGAGTAACTCCCACCGCCATGCTCTATCTTGTACTTGGGCCCAGCAGTGACAGGTATACCGTTGTGGAACCACTTAACACTGACATCTGCTGGAGTGACTGCACACTTGAAAATGGCCTCTTTTCTTTCCATTGCAGCAACATTATTAAGTTTGGTGGTAAACCTCACTTGTCTTGGTGCTGAAAGAAATTAAACATTAAGTTAATTAAGTTTCTAACCTTGAACTGTGAATTTTCTGATCACATTAGTTAATTACCTTTAGAAGTTACTTTAGCAGAGGTTTTATCGTTTTTACATTCACAGCTGTATTCTCCTTCATCGTCCGTAGTCATGCCAGTCACAGTGAGAACTCGCTTAACACCATCTGTTTTAATGGAGTGTCTGCTTCCAGGTTTAATCTCACGGCCATTGTGATGCCAAACAACATTACCTGAGGCCTGATTTAGTTCACAAATCAAGCTTAACGTGCCTCCCTGCTCCACTGAAGTAGGTTTTAGAGGGACAACAAACTTCAAAGCTGAATCTAAAATGAAAACATGAGGTTTAACATAGAAGAAAATTCTGTCATTTGCATTTGTCTCCACGGAAATAGTTGTCTTCCAAACCTTTATGACCTACCTTTGACCTGAACTTTGAATTCCACTTTGTCATCTGCAGTTTGGCAGGAGTATGTTCCACTGTCTTTGGTCTCCGTCGATTTCACTGTCAGTGTGCGAGAAAGGCCATCTTTTTTTATTACATACTTGCTACTGTCCTTGAGCTCAACACCGTCTCTAAACCACTTGACATTGCCACTCTCTGTGGTCAGCTCTGTAGCTAAAACAATGCTTTCACTTGCTTCAAAAATGAATGTGTCCTTGACAGGCTTTTTCTGGAACTTGACAGCTTCATCTGGAAAGAAAATCCTTCATGAAGAAAATAATCAGACAAGTAAAAAAAAAAAAAAAAAAAGGATTTGTAGTATATGATACCTGTCAACTGCAGCTTAAACACCAACTTTTCTGTTCCAGCCTCACAAGTGTACTCTCCAGCATCCTTTTTCTCCATTTTTTCTATGACCAGCTCACGCTTTTTGCCCTTTGATTCCGTATGGACCACCTTGCTAGAAGTCAGAAGCTTGCCATCTTTGTGCCATTTCACCTCTGTTTTGGAATCTGAAACCTCACAACTCAGAATTGCTTTCTGGGACAGAGAAGCTTTCACTTCCTTCTGGACTGACTCTTTATTCGAGAAGCCAGCTGGAGGTTCTGCAGAGAAGGTGAAAGTTTGATGCCAATATATCAATAAACAAGAGATGTGTGAACAAATGCAGAATCTTGTTTAACAATGGGGCATGATATGACTCAGTGTATTCATATAATGCAGAAAATATTAGCAACTCGCAATATTTCCTCCCTCCTACCTGCCACCTGGATCTTAAAAGCCAGTTTCTCACTGCCAGCCTCACAGGTGTACTCTCCAGCATCTTTCTTCTCCGCACTGTCTATCACCAGCTGGCGATTCTTGCCTTTTGACTCTGCATGAATTGTTTTGCTAGAAGTCAGCTGCTTGCCATCTTTGTACCATTTCACCTCTGTCTTCGCATCAGCTACTTCGCAGCACAGGATAGCTTTTTGAGAGAGAGAGGTTTTCACCTCTTTTTGGACAGACTCTTTGTTTAAAAAGGCAGACTTGGGTTGAACCTCTGCAGAGATAAAGAAAAATGTGACAGAACTGCAGAATCTTTATATTAACGCATGACATTACAGAGTCAATGTAGGTGTGATGGAGGGTGAATATAGTCAGGACATTATTTAACAGTTACATATCAGCAGAGAGGGAATAAAGAAGGCAAATATTTTGTGTTGCCAAAACACAAACAGCTCTGCAGAACTTAAATGACATGCAAGCTGACAAAGAGATTAAATAACATAAAATGTCTATTCAATCATGAAAAAAAAAGACTTATAGAATAAAATATAGAATTATAGAACAGCTTACTAAATAAAGTCATGACACAACATAACTGTACAATCAACTAATGCTGCAAGAGATCAAAACAAGGAGCTGTGGGCATAGTATACAGTTTATATAAAGTAGTATGAGAATGCTGAATTAAATGTGTATTATTGATTGATTTGGAATATTAAGCATTTATAAAGATTTGTATTGGATTAATCAAAACCGAACAACCGAACAAAAATCTTAATAAGATTTCTTTTCTTTTCTTTGTAATTTAACATTCAAGTAGCCTGTAAAACCTTGATTTATACCAAATCAAGGCTACAGATGGCTGCTTGTGTGCAAAACCACCAACATAAGCACTTGAAAGTCTGTAAGATGAATCAATAAGAAACAAAACCCACACAGGATTTATTCATTTTAATTTGCTACTAAATAAACAAACTGCATTCTCCTTACCCTCAACCTGTATTTTAAAGGCCAACTTCTCAGCACCAGCCTCACAGATGTACTCTCCAGCATCTTTTGTCTCCACGCTGTCAATCACCAGTTGGCGACTTTTGCCTTTTGACTCAGTATGGATTGTCTTGCTGGATGTCAGCAGCTTGCCATCCTTGTACCACTTTACCTCTGTCTTGGTGTCAGCTACCTCACAGCTCAGGGTAGCTTTTTGGGAGAGAGTAGCTTTCACCTCCTTCTGGACAGACTCCTTTTTGTAGAAAGCTGACTGAATCTGTGTGTCTGTGGAGGCGATGGACATAGATGAGTGTGCTTTTTTTCCCCTTTAGGCTTGACATGTACATGAGATGCCTATCTAGTGTATCAATCAATAAAAAAAGAAAGAAAAAACAGTCCAATCCAGTGCTTTGTCCTACCTGTCACTAGAAGTTTAAAGACAAGCTTTTCAGTGCCAGCCTCACAGACATACTCTCCAGCATCCTTCTTCTCTAAGCTGGCTAACACCAGCTGACGACTTTTGCCCTTGGACTCTACATGTATAGTCTTATCTGAAGTGACAAGCTTGCCATCTTTGTACCATTTCACCTCTGTTTTGGAATCAGAAACCTCACAGCTAAGAGTAGCTTTCTGGGACAAAGTGGCTTTCACCTCCTTCTGGACTGACTCCTTGTTGAAGAAGACTGATTGGGCCTCTGATGGAGAAGTCACAAACAGAAAATATCAGACACTGATTATTCAAAGATTAGTGGTGAGCATCCAATTCTCTTACCTGCTACATGGATTTTAAAGGCCATCTTTTCAGCTCCAGCTTCACAGATGTACTCTCCAACATCTTTCTTCTCCACGCTGTCAATCACCAGGCAGCGACTCTTTCCTTTTGATTCAGTATGGATTGTCTTACTGGAAGTCAGCAGGGTTTCATCCTTGTACCATTTCACCTCTGTCTTTTCTTCAGCTACCTCACAGCTCAGGGTGGCTTTTTGGGACAAAGTGGCTTTCACCTCCTTCTGGACCGACTCCTTATTCCAGAAAGCTGACTGAGGCTCTGAAATTAAAATCCATGACCATCCATGAGTTCTTATGTGCACCAATTAAGACCACCAGTGACTGACAGAATGATACAAACTGGTTTTGGAGAAACATGTTCCTATCTTAATGGCATCTTAGCTAACTATGGCACAATAAGATTTTTTTGGTTACAGAGCAATAAAGACCATAGTGTCACAGTGAAGGACAGCTCACCGCTTGCAAAGAATGACATAAAAAGTTGCAAAGAAAGGAGGAACTACATTAAATATGTTTCACCACCTGCTCTACATGCTAAACTAAAGGTAAATGCTCCATAGTTTGGTTAAATGGTGCGAAATATCAAAGGTAACAATAGAATTTAATGGTTTTTGTGTAATTTGCAATACAGTTTACAATTATTCTTAAACTGTGAATTTTAGAGACAAACATGCATGAGGCTGGACCTATAGTCCAATGTAATGAGCTCAGCAGCATTCACTAAATGTTACATTATGCTGCAGGCTTTTCTGACATAGTTTTGCTGTTCAAACATAAGCAACTCAGTGTGAGGTCAATGCCTTTCAGCGTCAGTCTGCTGTGCTGAAGGAGACACAAGATTTAATTAAATATATAAGGCTCTTTTTGTTTATTTTTCTGTTCCAGGATTAGTTGGGTGTCAAACAGCAGCTATTCTGCTACAGACCAGATGTAGGTTAAAAGCTAGTTACATGTTTTTCCTGTGTTTCTAAATGATCAACTCAGTTACAAAAGAATTATCCAAAAACATCTTTATGTATTTTATTAACAAACCCCTTCCAAGTCCAGGCAGAGGTCCTGTAGACTTTTCCAAATGTTTTTTTGGAATGACATCAATCGTTAGATAGTACCAGTAGTATTTATTTATTGTTCACATAACAAAAGGGATCTGTTGGAATGAGACTTGCTGGTTGCTTTACTTTATTTCTATATTATTTTGTTATGTTGTGATCAAAGACAAACATAAATAAAATATAAAGACCTACACTACAAGGAGTAATCATGTGATTTACACATTTATTGTGTTGTGAAATTAACAGAACATGTGGGACAATTGTAAAACCGTGATAATCTCTTCAATAATATTCATACCAAGAAAATGTAAAATCAGGACAACCCTAATTCATAATTAACTATAATGATTTTAGATTAAAAAAAACACTGAACCAGCTTCAGTGCATATTACAATAGCACATATTTGGCTATATAAAGTCTTGATACTAAACTGAACCACCTGTAATCCAGCAGTGGTAGTTGTTGTACATATTTGGCACCTAATAAAGCAAAAGTACAAGACAACAAAAAAATCAGACCCTATATATAAACATGTAAATGCATCAAACAAGAAAAACACGGTTTTAATATTTAAAAAGTTGTATGTTCTGTCAAATACAGAGTTTTCATCATTTGCTCGTCACTACATTCTGCTTTTATTTGTATTTTACAATGTAACATCTGTTTTTATGAACAGTTTTAGAAATGTTTTGTCCAATCATGGTCAAATGTTTTGCATGTTATGTTCGCCAAACTCTCACTAAAAGTCTAATTCAAACAGTAGTCTTTCATACATAAACCAATCAATAAAGCAGTCCTACCTGACACCAGAATCCTGAAGACCAGCTTATCTCCTCCAGCTTCACAGGTATAGTCCCCAGCATCGCTTTTCTCCACCTTTTCAATAACCAGTAAGCGGGTGGTGCCTTTTGCTTCTGAGTACTTCGTCCCACTGGACACCAACAACTTGCCATCTTTATACCATTTCACCTCTGTCTTGCTGTCAGAAACCTCACAGCTAAGAGTTGCTTTCTGAGAGAGAGTGGCTTTCACCTCCTTCTGGACTGACTCCTTGTTGGAGAAAGTAGCTAGGGCTTAAGTTTCAGACACAAAAAACAAGATTTACAAAGATTCTGCAACAATAGAACTCAAAGGTAAATCATATAGCCTGCAAATGCATAATTCTGTCTTACCTTTAATCCTAACTTGGAATGTGACTTTGTCAGCTGCTGTCTCACAGGAGTAATGTCCTTCATCACTTTTCTTGGCATTTTTAATGATGAGTTTCCTTTGAGTCCCTTTTGAGATGAGGGTAGTTCTTTGGTCCTCAGTGATCTCTACTTGATCCTTTTTCCACACAACAATGGTGCTAGCAGGAGATACCTCACAGCTCAACTCAAGATCTCCCTTTAGGGATGATGACAATCCCATGGGACCTCTTGTTTTATTTAGAAACTTAGCTGGTTCATCTTGGAGAAAGCGAGATTAGATAGGAAACTGAGTGCTGCCATTTTAAATCATGCATTGTGTACCAAAACATTTGTCATACATTTTTATATTTACATTTATTGCTTTGAAAAACATTGTACATTCGAGTGTAGAAACTTGTACTCAGTAGTTGCAGTTTCAGTGAATATACCTTTAAGAGTGAGTTGAATGGGCAGTCTGTCTTCAGGCAAAACACACTCATAAATGCCCACATCTTCATCTGTAACATTGTGCACCATTAGGATCCTCTTGCGACCTTTTATGTCATATTCATACTTCTTTCCCATTTTTATCTCACGGCCATTCATCATCCAAACCACCTGTAGAACAAATACAAAACAGTTTGTCAAAGTAGACACGACATAGTTATTGTTAGAAGTAAACAAGTACTAAGATATTGTTTATAAGAAACACCCAAGGAGTATAGTTTAGTAAGATGGAATGTCACTGTGAGATTAATTTACAATAAGTGATAGTTATCCTTCTGCCAAGACCAAATTCAAAGTACTGGATTGTGATTGCTGCCTTTTTTTTTTGTTTCTCAGCAAGCTCACGGCGAGACCACTGAGCTGAATTTTAACTTAACTTGGGAAAAGTCCAATTTAACTTTTCTATTATCTTACTTTTTGCTCAATATACTGACTGCCTTAAGACACATTCTAAGGTTGCTCTTGTTTAACAAGTAGTTAATAAACTGTATGATCAAAGGTTGTTACACAAATCATAACATGTAAATAAATATAATTCAAATCATAGGGATAGCAGCTTCTCCAGTTTTGAAATCTAGAATTTGACATCTGGCTGTCACCATCTTGGTCTTGTTTAACCATATCTGGACAAGATCCAAATGTTATTATATTTGATTGGACAAAAAAAAAGTAGCTTTGAATTATCATTTATCATTTATTATTTATGATCTAAAAAAAAAAAAAAAAAAAGAACGCACGTATTGAGACCATAATAACTAATAGGAAACATTAACTAACTGAGCATTTTAAAACAGAAGTTCACACTTTTTAAGATTAGTATGTTGGAGACATAAGTATTCTGGAGCTCGTGCCAGATGGTTGTCAGCTTTAGTGCACTTTAAGGAACTTCCACACTGGAATCATGTCTTTCTGTAGAATTAACTTTAAAAAAATATATTATTATGTTTAAAAGCTTTTTCCACAGTCAATGTCACAAATACTCACTCTAATTTGTCCATAGTCACGAAGTTAAAAAAAAAAAAAAAAAAAGTAATTCCATGCCACAAAACAAACAGTCTTTTGTCACAAACCTCTGTTTCATAATCTGAGACCTCAGCAGTCAAATGAGCTGTCTCTTCAACACTGCAGGTCACAATCTCTGGATGATCTGACTTGCCAGTGAACCTAACACAAGGGGCTAAAAATGCAGTTATAAGGTTAAAATAATGTTGAGAAAAAAAATGATCACACAAAATGTACTCTGGTAAGTTAAAATAACTTAAAGGTTTAAGTTTAAGTATACCCTTCACAGACAGGATGCAACTGCTCTCCGAGCCTCCACCCACAAACTTCACTTCAGCGCCATTCATTTCCATGGTCACAACACGGATGAGTAGTGTATGCACGTTTTTGGACCTGGTGATGAGGTAGTCGGCGCCACTGCGCAGGAGGCGCCCATTCAGGGACCAAAAGCCTGAGCAAACTGCAGACAGCTCAACAGAGATTGAGAACTCCTCACCAGAGACGGCAGTAGTGCTCATCAGGCCTTTTCTGATTTCTGCAGTGGGTTCTGAAGAAAAAAATATTTAACACAAAGAATAATAATATCAATTTAAAATACAATAAATAAAACAACAAAGTAATAACAAAAATAATAACCATCAGAATCTCACCCAGATAGAAGCTTCCAGGTACATCCAGATAAGGACTCTGTCCAAAGTCATTCATAGCAGAGATGCGGAATTGGTAGCTCGCTTCTTCAGTAAATTTGGAGATGGTGATCTCTGTTGAAAGAACAGTTTCTCCAGCGTTGCACCTCTGCCATGTAGAAGTACCAACTTTCCTCCTTTCCACAATGTAACCTTTGATAGGCACTGGACGATCACTGTCAGGAGGAGACCATTGAAGGGTGATGGAAGAGTCGGTCTTGTTCTGTACCACAGCATCAACTGGGGGATCGGGTGGATGCTTCCGTGCAGCTTAAGTTGGAAAAGTATTTAAAAAAAATAAATAAAGGAGGAATATGTTGGGTCACAGTTAATATTTTCACTTAGCTTTGTTTGACCTCACTTTTTTTTTACTGATATACTCTGCCACACGCCTGTATTGTGTCTTGCCACTAGGTGTCTTCTTACTTCACCAATCATCTACATCTGCTTTACAGTTTCATTCATTCACGGGCACTGAACTGTTCTTGTCTGTTTGATCATGTCTACATTAGGATTCTCATTTCTCCACATTTTACACAAAATGATACATTTTGATATATTATCATCAATCAAGATCATTTTTTAAAAATCAGTGTCTTCACTCTATTATAAAGTGATCATCAATTAAACAAATCAACTTAGATGATAGATTTAACTTCCACTGCTGGCAAGCCTTCAACAATATTCCAGTTCAGTTATTTAATGGTTAAAATAAATTAAATGACACAATAAATACATTTACAAATGACTTAGAATGGCACTTGACTCACCAGTGACAGAGAATCGTGTGGAAGTCTTGCAGTCTCCAGCCACAAAGGCCACCTCTCCTGAGTCATCTGCCTGGCAGTCTCTAATTGTGAGTGTGTATTGTCTAAGCACACAGGCAATGGCAATCTGGGAATCTTCTTTCAACTTCTCACCATTGCGAGTCCAGTATGCATCTGGACATGGATGCTCCAGCTCCACACAGAAGATGACGGTGTCACTGACAGGAACTATTGTCCTTCGAGGAAGCTTTTTAGTGATGTTACCTGAAATATAAGGGTAAAGACGATTCACATAAGAATATTTTAAACCATGAAAACAAAATTCATCACACTAAAACAGTAGCTGTTCAATCAAAATATAGTAAAAAAAATCAGCAGATAACTAACCGGTCACATCACTGAGAAATTATTCTATTTGCATATTAACAGTAACCATTACACGATAACAGTTCTGTGATACTCTCAAGCAATTATATAGAAAGGAGGAAAAAATATAAATACCCAGTACAGTGAGTTCAGCCACAGTCCGGCTTCCCTCTTGCATCTCACAGATATAAACACCATCATCATTGGTGGTGACGTTATGTATGGTGAGACGACGTAGGGTGCCTTCTTCCTCCATGCGATATTTGGTGCTTTGCTCCAGCTGTGTTTCCTCCATGAACCAGTTGGCTTGTGTGGCAATAAGGGGCACCTCACACATGAGCAGGGCTGATGTTTTCTCCTGCACCTCCACATCCCTCAGCTTTCTCTTGAATGGCACCTTAGGCTCTGATACGGTAAAACCAAAAGAATTGTCATTATGTGTTACACTATGGATTAAGCTGCTAAAGTTTAGATTAGTGAGTTCTGACAGAAATACTTTAATATGTTCTAAATTATAGCAACACCTGGTCATAAAACCTATTCAAAAAATATAACATGATATGAAAATACTTGGATATTAATCAGTGAAATGTTAAATATTAAATGATTTTATGTTTAAACAATTTTTCGAAGTTCTTCCAATCAAAAAGTAGAAAATTAACTATGTAAAGTAGTAAATGCCACATAATGTTGATAATTGTTTACATTGATGTAACCAAGGTTTATGCAAACCCATATCTTCATTGTGGATATTGTACCCATTACTTTAATATAGGTTGCATTAACAGTTGCTACAAATCAAGTATATGAGGGCGTATATGTACAACATGGCTGTTACAGTTAGGCTTCATTGTCAACATATTTAGCCAAGACAATTGCTAACACTGACCTGCATGCTGGTATTCAAATAATATTAATAATGATAAGTTATATCCTAATGAATGTTATCTCCACACAACATAATGATATTAAACTAAAGAACAACCAGTCTTCTGTCAATTTCTTTTGATATTGTTTCTTAAACTGGTACAAGAGCATCAGAAGAGATGGAAAAACTGAGTGGATGGATTGTGACTGTGAAAGAATTTTACCTGCTGTTGTACAAGTAGACCAGACAACAAGTGGAAATGAGATGCAACTAGCAAGACCTCTAGAAAGGAAAGGTCCTGCCCTCAGACGGTGACCACAGAATATTACTCTGTCTTCATTCTTTCTGGTTGACTTTTGTTCATGTTTGTATTTTACCAGTTTTTTGTCACCACTCGAGACAACGGAGGGACACTGCTTGAGTCCTAAAAAATGACCTACAGCAGGCCAGGCCACTAATGTACATGTTTTGTTTTTGCTAAAAGTGTCAAAAGCAAACTCTATGAGGGAGGAAGTAGGGAGCAATGTCCACAAGTGGGGCCTGTGCTCACAGCCTGACACCATGCAGCCCCACTGGCATTTGCCAGAGAACACCAAGATTGGCAGATTGGCCATTGGCACCTTGTGGTCTTCACATATGAGAGGAAGTTTACATTGAGCACATGTGACAGACATGAGAGAGTCTGGAGATTCAGTGAAGAATGTTCTGCTGTCTGCAACATCCTCTGGCATTACTGATTTGGCATTGGGTCAGTGACAGTGTAGGGAAGCATAAACATTGAGGGCTGCAAAAATCCACATGTGTAAGCCAGAAGTACCCAGACTGCCAGTAAGAACCAGAAAAGTCAGACCCATTTTAAGACCACATGCTGCTGCAGTGGGACCTGGGTTCCTTTTGATTCATGATAATGCTTAACCGTATTGGCTGCAGTGTTGCAGCAATTCATGCATAATGATGACATTGACGTTATGGACTGGACTGCCTGTTCAGTAGACCTGAATCCAATCCAGCACCTCTGGGACATTGCATCTCATTCAGTCAAAGCACAGACTGTCCAGGGGTTGACTAATGCCCTGATCCAGGTGTGAGAGGAGATCCCTCTGGGGAACAGCCATCATCTCATCAGGAGCATGCATGTGGAGGCCATGCACCCAACTGAGACTCATTTTGATTGTTTTGAAGAACTTTCACAGAATTTGGCTCAGCCTGTAGTCTGATCTTTCCACTTTTTTTTATTTCCATTGCACCTTCTTATGTTATTTGTTCTCAACACACTCCACTGTTTAATATGTAAAGATTTTTAACTGGAATATTTCACTCATCCATATTAGACGTTTTCTTTAAGCGTTCCCTTTGCTGTTTTGAGTCCTGTAATATAATCTATTCCATCTTTATTTGCATTGATAGAGGTACATTTTTTTCTAAATATTTGTCTGCTGTCTTTCAATAAGACAAATGAGAAAGAAGAAAAAAACTAACTATCTTTTGATGTGGATCCTGCTCTTTGACATTTCATAACAAGGAAGTGACCTTACTAGGAAACACTAGGATAGTCTACGTACTTTTTTAATTTCAGTTTATATACTACAAACAGACTATTACACACTTTTATCTAGTTAACTAGTTATCTAGTTGTAAAAAATCTCAAGGCAAGCAGCAAAAGAATCACACTCCCTGTCTATACAATGAACTGCTGAATAGTGGCTCTTCCCTCATTCATCAGTCTGAATGAAGGTTAATAAGCAACACAACTGTAGAACTTTACAGCATCCTGCTCTGAGCCAACTTGTTCTCCAGGGAAGTCACATTAGCACTGTGGCAACATAGTCCAGCAGGTGAGCGTCCTTCTTGGCCAAGTGTGAACTACTCATCACCAGCAGAAAATAGACGCAACATAACACCTTCCTGCAGAGGGTAAGCCTGAATTTAACCTTGTCATGAATAGACACACATATTTTGAGAAATTTTGAGAGATTTAAATTAGACTAATA
Organism: Telmatherina bonti; assembly: GCF_933228915.1. NCBI lineage: Eukaryota > Metazoa > Chordata > Actinopteri > Atheriniformes > Telmatherinidae > Telmatherina > Telmatherina bonti. Next base: position 19,676,425 of record NC_136625.1, read on the forward strand.
ATAATAATAATTATAGTTATTCTTACTGTACTGCTGTCACCAAGCACTATTAACATAGCATCCATAAACCATGCTGCAGTACTGGAAAATGATCCATCAGTGCAATAAACATAAATAGTGCAGTTTGTTTACCAAATTATAAACATTTGATTAAGGTAAATTAAGATAAATAAATTATCAAGGCACTGGAAATGTTGAGATTGTGTATATATGATTTTCATTTTAAAATATCTATAATAAGATTAAATTAGTTTGTGAGAGAGTTACATTTATGGGACATTTTAGGGGATTTCATGACAGTAACAGTAATATGTTGTGAATAGAGGATATGAAACAGTTTAGTTTGTCACCGGAAAAGAAGTCATTTATGCTTGAGGATGCATTTAATATATCCTCAACAAAACTCTTTTTAGCAGTTATAAATGTGCTAATTTAAAAAACATACCTTTGACGGTTACCAACACAGCACTGTAGGTCTGCCCAGCCATATTGGTTGCATTGCAGGTATAGAGACCGTTATCACTCTGCTTGCAATACAGGATCTTGAGGATGAAATTCTCAGCTTGGTCCTCATATATTACATGCCTGCGGCCCTCACTGATGTTTGTCCCATCCTTCCTCCAGATAATGTGTGGCTTGGGGTGACCTGTCACAAAGCAACTGAGTTTTGCATGTTTGCCTTCAGTCACAGTGCAGGTACGGGTAAATACGCCTTTAGGAAGCTTCGCCAGTGCAGAGGCTCTCAGCTGGTGCTCCAGACTATAGGAGCTCAAAGTATCCGTCATGTTGACAGTGGAGGAAGAAGAAACTGAGGTACTGCTTTCTTCAGTGCGATAGATGGAGATGTCTTTCTTCATTTCCTCTTTGCGCTTTTGCAGGTGAGAGAGGAGAGAGGTATTCTTGTCTTTATTCTGGTGGCGAGCATCCTGAGCATCTACAACAAGAGCCACTGCAGCATGGGAACGGCCTACAGAGTTCTGGGCCCTGCAGGTGTAGGTGCCGCTGTCCAAATTGCGCACGCTTTGGATCTTTAAGGTGCTGCTATCACTGTCAGAAACAATCTTGATGCGGTTAGTCTCCCCCAGATAGCGTCCATCCTTCTCCCACTCAAAGTTGGCCTCAGGGTGAGCTGCAACCCGGCACTGGAAGATAACATCCCCTCCCAAATCCACACGTGTGGAAGTAGGTTTCACCATGAAAACAGGGGCTCTCTGAGACATCTCTGCTGGCAGGGCCACTTTCAGGGTAACAGCAGCATAAGCTTCCCCAACACTGTTTTTGGCTCGGCACATGTACTGTCCACTGTCCTCCAGCGTTAAATCATAGATGGTCAGGCGGTACACATCTCCATCCTCCACGGTCTTGAAGCGGCCCCCGGATGTCAGCTTGAGCTTGTCTTTTTCCCAAGCGATCAGTGGGGTGGGATTGCCCACAATGGTGCAGCTGAGTGTGGCATCTTTGCTGACACACACTGAGAAGGCCTTTGGGCGTGTGAGAAACCTGGGGGCTCCTCCAAACAAGTTTTGATCCATTTTTTGTTCCTGTGATCAAAGATATTGCAAATAATAAAAGAAATTATACATTTTTAAAAATCATTCAAGACACTCAAGCAAACCTAAAAAACAGACATGTAAAGAATTTCATATAATAAGCTAAAGAAAACTTGACCTGTGAATAGAAATCAAAAGCTTGGATTAAACTATGGGAGGGAGTTCCCGATGTTAGACATATAGTAAATGTTTTGAAAGTCTTGTTGTAAAGTTCAAGAGGTGAGAGAGAGCATGGCGGAAACTTTAGACCCTGCATGGGGAAAGATGGCATGGAGTAAAGTACATGGGTAAGGAAGGTTTTAAAAACTTGGATGGCTGATGAAAGTAACAAAGAAATTGTGAGCACTATAACGTTTGAGAATGTACCAGAGGAGACTTCAAGTACTAAAACAAGAGAAGAAAAAATGGAGCACATCTGCCCCTGCCTGACCAGGTAACGGGCAAGTTATAGTAATAATCAGTGGGTAATGAAGAGACCACAGGGTGCTGTATTTATCAAAACCTTTTCCTCTGATATTAGCTAGTATGAAGCCAAACAAGTTACTACACCACTTAGTGACTTTTCATCCTGAACACCAAGAAAAGCCTGTTAGTTACTTTATCAATAAAACAATCATATATAGCAGTTATTTTTACTAAAGCAGCACCATGTGATTGAAAACTCAGCTTCTGAAATAGTTTGCAGAGACTCCTGAATTAAAACGTTTCACAAAATAGAAGAAAAAAAAAAATAGAATCATACTGACACTGACACCGTTTTAACAAAAGTGAACTACACTGCACAATGACTTTCCCATGACACATTTCTTAATATGATGGTTTGGGAACCACTGGTATAGGTTATTTTATTTTTTCTTGTGTTATTTGTATTATTACAATAATGCTTTTTTTTTTTCAGGGGATTGCACATGCATGCAGTGGGAAAAAGTGATGTTTTCTCTTTAATCATAATAATAAAATATATAAATGATTGTCTTCGTCTTAAACATCTACACTACTTAAAGAAAGTAGTTTGGTATAGTTCTTGTAGAAGCTGTAGACTAATTTATTATTATCAATAATAATAATATTTATAATAATAATAATAATAATAAAAACAATAACAAAAACAATAGGGCCTTAATAACAAACTAACATAAATTGCCTTTTTGTCTGCGTACAAATAACCTGCAAATGTTCTGCATATTACAGTCATTCAAGGCATTAAATTAAACCTTGTCAAGTGCACAAATAATATACATTTTCGGCTGTATGTTGTGTGTACTTTACAAATATGTTATGCGATGAAAACAGGCTGAAAAGAAGAGTACAGGTTGGCATATTTATAGCTAGCAGTGAGCAACAGCAGCACACACACCCCCATGTTGGCTCTGCAAACGTCCACCACGTCAAGCACATAATGCCACGCGGTCTGTTCAATGGGAAGGGAGTTTAATAGCACAACAAGTGAATTCCCCTGGAACAAGGTCATTTAGAGTAGATATGTGCCTTTCAAAGGATGACATTTGCCAGCTTTGTCACCTCTGTCGCTCAAACTGCCTGTCCCAAAAATAACCTCAGCTGTCAGACCTCATCTCTGTCCATTGCCATTTGTAGAAGCAAAGACTCCTTTGATAAAGCTCCCTCTTCGGAAACGTACATTATTTGTGGTACTGTCCACTTCATATGCAAGAGAAACTCGTAGAAAATTATTATAGGATTTTGTTAACAGATAGTCGTTGCTAAAGTCCAGAGAAATTCAGGTAATAAGTTTGTAATGACGGTTAATTTACATAACATTAGTCTAAAAATAACAGCGTTGTGACAAGCTGCTGTTTAAAGAAGCTATTTTAACTAATAAATGTCACATATGTCAAAAGTGAGGCGACTAATTACGAAGGTAATTTTTTTGGTCGAATTTGACTGTGAACTACCGCCATAGCTTACATTTTTATAGAGAAATATCTGTAAAGTTTGAAACTTTCAGCCCAGGTTTTTCTACCACTTTACCCACCTTGACTCTTCAGCCACTCAGGTATGACGGCTTCTGAATCACGTGACAGTAACTTGGTCCTTAAGATTTCCAGACGACAGAACCAGTCCACTATCAGTGCAAAGAAATCCAACCAAAAATGCCTCGTTTGTCCTCAAATATCCGTAAAATGACAGTAAATCCAGGATGATGGAACATCCCCCAGTCTCCTGTGGTGGGCGGCTGACTAGACTTATTTTTCCTTTCTTCTTTGGTGGCTCATGATGCCAAATAGCTGACGTGCCTGCTTTTGCGCAGTCTCCTTTCCAAAATAGACCTGTCATTGGCAGTGGAGATAGAAGATAGCCTGTTGGAGAGGTAAGAGTGCAGACAGGCCTGGCCTCTGCTGGGCTTCTCACTGCTTCAACTTATTAACTGCACAGTAAACAAATCACTCCATAATGAATATTACGAGTGAGATTTCTTTTAAGTGAAATTCCATAACCTCTCATAATGTTCAGATAAAATTTAATGGTGTGATAAATCCTAAAGTAATTAAATATATGACCCCATTTTGGTTGAGTTTGACAATAATAACAGCTTCCAGCAACCAAAAACATGTTTAACTTATTTTCCCCCCACTGCAAAACACTTTCATTTTAAACACTTAAACCTGCAACTTAATGTTTTGGCTTTTTTTTTTTCTTTTAGAAAAGCCACTACTAATAAATTATCAAACAAATTAATTATCAGAATATATTGCCCTATTTACTGATGCAGTTATATTAATTATATCAACAGTATATTTATGAATCTAGTAAATCTCATGATTTGAACTGGAGTAAGTATAAACTTAACGTATATTTTCAAAGGTAAACATGTCTAATTCTAATATTGGCAACTTGAGACAAAGCTACAAATAAATAAACAAATAAAATAAATACTCATTACATTGTGTCCAGGATTGCAAGTGCACAATTCAGACCTACAAATCAATCTCTTGCCACCTTTAGTTGTATCCAGTGATATTTTGTCTCAGTTTACCACAGCGTGTGGGGTGGGGGACTAAAATTCAGAAGGTTAAATGTGAAGGTAATTTGCAGCCAGGACTTCTTGACCAGCAATACTTGGACACAAAGGCCAAATGCAGTTCTAAGCATGAATACAAACTTACAATGGCTGTAATTTTGGACAAAACATGGTCATAAGCATTGTAGGCATTTCTTTGAAGCTGCAAAAGAAAAAGCTATGATTTATTGCACGTGCTGAACGTGCAATAAATCATGAAGAAAGCAAATGTTTCTTCATCCAGCTATCAATTAGACACGTCAACTTTTAAGTGCTGTTTTGTTAATGTCACACAGTTGTAGACCTTCTCATTGAGCTAAAAGAGTGACTGAAGTTGCACTGGAGGTTGTGGCATGCTATCTTGCAGCCGCCATTGTGACAGCTGCTTTACTTTGTGCGTCAAGCACATATTTAAGTTATGACTTCATACCGTACAAATGCCTGAAATTCAAATATCACTTTTTAATGTATCCTCTGTGACATCTTCTACATGTTGGCAAACTGATAAAGCATAATCTGCCAAACTTAAGTTTGTTACATAATTTTTTACCTGTTATGTCTTTCTGCATGACAGATTAAAAATGTGTACATTTTTTGTCATTCACTTTGTAATGATTACAAGAAATGTTTGAATGAATTACCCTCCTTTCATTCTTATTCTCTGGCTTGTGTGGTATTTTCTTAGTCTTCCCGTGTGGGCATTCCCCCAGTGCCAATGACTGACAGCAGCAGGTCGCCTGGACCCTGATTTAAACTCCCCCGAAACTCTAGCAGACAGTAATCCACCATTACTGCTTGTCTCTGCTTCATCCTGTCCTGGCTACTGTGTTTGGTTTCTATACTGCTCAAAGTATACAGAAAAACAGCAGGAAATAATATATAACTACCTTCTCTTGCTGTGTAATGCTCACCCAAAACTTTCTTGCACTCATGTGTAAAATCTTGATGGGATTTGTTGATCTTATTTAAATTTGACATTTCCTTCAAAATGTTTCTTATAGTTTTTTGTTGTTTTTTTTTACCACTAGGCTGCATTTATTTTTGTCCAATCAGTTTCAAAATGTCTAAATCATCTTTTTTTCAAAGACCAAAGCTGTGTCTTAGTTACTGGCCCTTGGAGCACAACACAACATTAAACATTTGTTTGTGATGAGACCGTTTTCACAAAATGGATGCAATGTATACTCTACTGAACTTCACTGCCTTCCACCTGATCTCCAAGCCATTTCAAGAGGAAGGTCATGGTTGTATCATGTTCATAGCACCAAACACAGGGGTGTCACCTCAAGAACATTTACATAGCAGACGACAAGCAAGACAAATGTTAGAAAGACCAAAGGCAGAGTACAAAGACTGAACAGCAGATGGCACTCGTGCCTTTAAAAACAAGTGCAGGGAATATAGGGGACCAGCTGATAACAAAGACGGATGAGACAAAAAAGCAAGTTTATTTACAATATGTGCATAATTTACAGTATTATACAGACAATTATAACAGAGAAAAACAGTCATTTGGTGCTGCAACAGAGAACCAAAAGACCAGTTTTGAAAATCAGTCTTAGTGTCCATTTTAAGTGTGTTAAACCAGGAATTGACATACAAAACCGTTAGAAGAATCAGCTCACCTGAGCTAATGGTATTTTAATATTCTGACAGAGTAAAAAGGTAAATGTTTACCTCAGCAGAATAGATCTCTCATCTGCATGTGACAAACCAGAAATTTGTGAAGGATCATGTTTATGATCATGACAAACACAAACTGGCAACTTATCCATGTAAACACTGACGACTTGACGTGATGTGAAATTACTGATTGTCAGTAAGAATTTCAATATTGAGAAGGGACCTTCGACAAATGTTTGGCACAGTTTTACATTTCCATTGTTGGGAATATAAATGATAATCTACTTTATACTTGTCAGCTGTGTCCATTAATACAGTAATAGTTTAAATGCAGTTTTAAATATTGTGTTGGTAGTAGGGTTGAATAAACAGTTATTAGCTGAGCAAGCAACTCAAATTTCTAACTCTGGAGACAATAATTATTAGCAGGAAATCGCGTGTGATCCGTTCAAGGCTATCCATATCCTTGAGTCAGGATAATGGACAGGCTGGGATTAAAATATGCCAAACATTTATTGCCTTGAAAGTTTAAACATTTCTAAGAGCAGCATTGCCAAGAGAAAATGTTTCTTTTACAAGTTGACACTGTTGATTGGCCACAACAAATCAAAACACGGAAAATTTATATATATTTTTTTTTTTTTTTTTTATTTCAAATAAACATTACATACTCAACCACTCATAAACTGATTAAATACACTCAAAATGAGATTTATTTGTGTCTCTACTCACTTGCGGAAAAGAACATGTATTATAAAGCTGTGCTGAAAACAAGTTCTTTTGGCATTTCTCATTTCCCCCGATATTTTACACAAACAAAACTGTAAAGAAACACACACACACACACACACACACACACACACATACACAGAAAAAAAAAACAAAACAAACAAAAAACACGTAGACCATCTCAGGATGAAAACTTAGCACCTTGTTCCAGTCACTGTGTTGCTCTGACTGGTTAGTTGTGGATAAAAACAAAACTATAGGATGATGAGAGGTTTGGCCATGATGATGCTGCCAATTACAAGGCAAAATCCGGCTTCTTTAAGTCATAGATGATAGTGCAATCCCAGGCACCACAACAAAAAGCAATGTATTGCCAGATACAAAAGACTGACGAGTTCTCAACATCAGTTAGCGACTCATCTTACAAGCCACATCCATGATCCACAATGTACTGATGCTGTATACACAGTGACTCTCTGATCAGAAATACTGTACATCGTATATGTGCTGCTAAATCTACAAGAGTAGATTTGGTGGTTTATATGAGATGGCTCCTAAAAGAGAAAATACTAATCCTTGACACTAAGGCACTGCTTATAGTCAAATTTCTAACATTTAACACTTCAATGGGATGTAAATGTGGAGACTGTCAAAACTCTAAGCACAAAGCAGAGCTGCAGTGTCTCTAATAGAAACATAAAAAAATCACCATATGTATAACGCACAAATACAATGTGACCACAAAACCAATAAAAGTACATTGAAGAGTGTGCTGGCAACACAAATTATCCTGTGGAGGGTGAAGTTTGACTGACCACAGGTAAGAAGGACTTCATGTTTTAATATCAGTTTTTCTTGTGGTCTGATGTGGACAACGGTACACGTTGATGCTTCTATACAATTAATAAAACGAGGATGCAAATTGACAGTGCGACCTCTGTCTACTAAAGAACACAAATTGTGTAAACACACTCACACACACATTAGGGGAAAAAAAAAGTTTACTGTCAGTGCAAACAGTCTGAGTTCATCTTAGCATAGTCATATCATCCACAGACGCGTGCATGCTCAGCTTCCAAACACAAACAGGTGAGGATCCATGCACAGCCTATGAGGTCTTGCAGTCATGGATGGGATTTGAAATTTGAAACTGAGTGTTTGCAGAATGCGACAGAAATCGGGTTGAATGACATTTTGCATACTGACATAAGCCGATTTACTTCTGGCCTAAGTATGAATTGCATTTAGTATCGTGCTGCTCGACTTAATTTCTCTTCTTTTAGAGTTGGGGAATGTGATTTGTTCAGCTGATTAGATAAGTTTGTTTAAAATCAAATAATTTGGTCCAAAAACTAAAAAAAATTTTTCTTTCAAATAAATAGATATATTCTTTATCAGTTAAATATGTTGGGAAAAACAAGTAATAAATATCCCCTAAACTAAAAGGCTTTGGAGTCTTTCAGTCTGAAGGTGCAACAATTAACACACTGAACTCAACCCTTGTAATAAAATTATATTTTTCTGCAGAATCTTTGGGGACTGGGGGGGTTACTTAAAAAAAGTTTCTATGAAGCAATAACACTTCTTTGTTTTTCAAAAATGAATAAAAATAACTACCATGTCAATATTCAATTTATCTGCTGCATATGAAGTCAGAATGCAGTTAAAAGATGTATGTGGTCTCTGCAAAAATAATCCACACACATACACATTTACAACGCAGAGGTATTGCCTGGAGTATTAGATGCTCTTCATCCCTAATGAGGTAAAATGTGGAACTGGGATTTAAATAGTTGTTAACATTTAAATAAATGTCTTTTTTTTTTTTTTTTTTTTTTTTTTTTTTTTTTTTTTTTTTTTTTTTTAACTGTGTTAAGGCATAAAACTGAATTTGCAGTAATCTTAAATTGACTTAACTGGTATCTCCTGTCTGCATGGGGATTTTGAAGGTATAGAACATGGTGCTCATATTAATCATGTTTGTTAACAAAAACAAATGTCTGATAAAACACCTGTAAAAATGGTAACACTGAACAAAATCTATATTTAGGAGCACTACACATAGATAGCAGCATCAGAGCATGTGTATGTCTGGTTAAAAAGACATCTTAACATCCTATTATCACCCCCCAATAGGGCTTTGTTCACATACCCACGACGTTGTAGTACTATGGCTACTGTACACTCAGCTTTTCATCATATCAATACTTGGTATCTTCTTCAAGGATTAGATCTCATAGTGAAAAACTGACCTTTGAAAGGACAATAAGATGCAAGACGTGTATTTACATATCACATGGGTCAAGCAACATGTGAGGAAATTGGGTTTTTTTTTCTTTCTTGTTTTCTTTTCATGTGATCTAATCTGTTCAGGCAGCTCAGACACAATGTGCAGTGTTTTAGTTGGAGCACAGATCACGACAACATTCAGTGGAAAACATACTGAAGAACCTGGTGATGCACACAGACGCACAAGCAGCAGTTGTGATGAGCTTTTATATCCTACAATAAAACTGCCCACACTCCCCATCACACAGCGATCTTGTGAACACGCCACAAAGCTATCCGTCCCTCATGCTTTATATGCAGCTTGTACAAGGTAGTGACAGAACTGTGAGAAAACGGACGGAAGACTTATGGTTTCCCTGATGCCATAGTCTGCCTGATATGACAGGATGAGGCGTAGAGGTGCAGAGACAGTGGTTATTCATCAACGAGCCACTCCTACAACAAATGCTGAATGTTGCTTCAAAGGTCCATCTTAAACTTTCCACGATGATCATCTAAGGCCACAATGTTCGCTGACGAAAGGAAAATGTAAACACTATAAAAAAAATTTAAAAAAAGAGGAGAAATGATCATAGCAATGCGTCTGTTGGGTAAAAAGCTATTTTCAGGTTTAAAAAAAATTGTTATTGAGTGAAGAACCACAGCAAGGACATCGTTCAAATTACAGAGCTTTTACATAGCATATATACCTTATGACAAAGGCACTTCAGCATCTATTCCCAGTGCCCTGCAATCCACTGTTAATCTCCTGATCATCCACATCCTCCTCTTCTTCCTCTTTCCAGCCCCCAAGGTGGACGGGAGTGGGCATGGAAATGCTGGAACCATGGCTGCTATGAGCCTGCAAACCTGTAAAAATAAATGAGAAAGCTCTAAGTCAATTGGATAATGAAAGAGGAATGGTTCAAAAGCAATCATCATAACAAATAAATGGTCTGTCTAATCTGGAAATCCTTCGCATCGTCGCTGTTGTAAACAAAATCCTGACTCTGCAACATAACTTTTACATCATGTCCTGCCTTCTCTAGGTCCTGCTGATGTGTGCTGAATGTGTCATGAGCTCCTTCTCCTGACCACATGTAGAAGAGCTCAAATTCAGAAAATATTTGGACAAAAAAAAAATAATCTTGCTAATATTAAAGCAAAACATATTTATATACATATAAAAAAGTAATTAACTTGCAACTCTTTCATAATTTGATTCAGTATTAAACAGCAAAAAGATTGACCCTATAAACTATCAATTAAATCCTTAATCCTGGTCCTTGAGAGGCAGTGTCCTGCAGGTTTTCCAGGTTTCCCCGCTGGAACAGACCTTACTCACACTCAGACAAGCTCTGCACACGGCTGCTAAATACACACTGATCTGAACCAGGTGTGTTGCAACAAGGACCAAGATGGAGGATCTAATGGTTAAATGCTCATATAGAGCAGAACACATAGATTTGCTCATTTTAAAATGCAGTAAAAATGTAAAATGCATGAGAGAAATATGTCCATTTACCCATGTGCAGATCCCTCATTGGAACAGGGTTCTGCCATTGCCCTGATGTCCGCTGTGGGTGGGAGTTCTGCTGGTGGAGCTGGGAAAACACACAGTGAATTATAACAAATGCTAAAAACGGATGCACTGACAGATTTTGCTCTTTCCAGTATTAGAAAATGTAAAAAAAACAGTCATGAAAAAAAGATAAGAACATTTGTAACATGTACCGCAGCTGCTGTGTTAGCTGAGGAGCCGCGTTACAAACCTTTAAAGCTTATGCGGCGCATTTAGAAATAAAGAAAATAATACAGCTGGTGGTCAGGCAACTACCTCATGCATGTAGATTGCATGGAGACTCATCTCTGCTGAGGCAAACTCTGACTGCAGCGTATTTCTCCGGAGGCGAGAATCACTGTTAGACATGCTGGAAAACAAATTTATCAATCAGTTTCAATGATCTCTTCTCGCTACAGGAAATCAATGCAACATGTCTCAAAATACCTGTCAATAACAGTGCGATCGCTGCGGTACATGGTGGTTTCAGGAAGGATGGAGGAGGGCAGGAGGCCGTGCGAGCGGCCTCGACTGGTATGTGCAACCTGGGAGGAGGATAAGGAGGCTAGGACGCTGGCTGCGGCAGAGGCAGCGGTGCTTGGTGGGATAAATCGATGGTCTCTCCCCTGTAGTCCAGATGAGGTTAGGATGGGGTGGGCCAAGACACTAGCTAAAAGATTTTCAGGCTGGAAAAAGAAAAACACCAGGGTGTGAATACATTTACTCTTTAAATGTTAATAGCTTATGGAAAAAACACATTCAGGGCATATTTCAATTTAAAAATAGCAGAAAATAATCACTACTACCAATTGTTAAATTTGTTAAAAGATTCTTTACATGAGGAACTATTCTAAATAAGAGCAATAATTATAGAGGAACTAACATAAAGGACTTAGGTCTAGTTTATGTGTGATCCTGCAGAGTTATGGTGTCCTTACCCCTGTGCCAGACTCGTTGGACTGCAGCGAAGTGCAGAGAGGAGCCTCTGAGAGCAGCAGTTGTGTGGAGGGACCACCCTGAGCATCATGCTGCACCTTCTCCTTTAAGTGGCTGATGAACACTGAGCTCTCCTGAGGTGGCTGCCAGCGAGGGTTCTTTATAGTAAAATGCATGAGGGACAGCTCCGTCTTTCCATTCTCAGCCTGCTGGTATATGGATGCCTCCGTCTGTCCTGCGGACATCCACTGCAAACGCATCCAAAATATATGTATTGTTATATGAACAAAAAAAAAATATATATATATTATGGATCCTGTTACACAACTGAAGTCTTACAGTTGGGTTTCCATGGCGTCTGATGTCCATCTGTGCAAAAGAACAGATATCCCCAACTCCAACCACTTCCACTGTGAAGTTCCTGAAGAAGTCAATGATTTCCAGAGACTTGTTCCTCAAGAGGAAGATGAGAATGAAGGGTGTGACGATAGGACTAAGCAACTCCTCCAGGATAAATACCTGGATGCAGCACAAACAACATTTAGTATAATATTTTCACTTTTTTTTAAAAATATATGTTTAGTTGCATTTCTAAAATAAAGAAATAAATGAATAATATCCATCATTTTCATTTAAATGTGACTAATTTTCTCCCTCCTACTGAATTTCTGTTTCCCTCACCGCTTTGTACTGGAACAGCTGTGCCACCTCATCCCTGGTCTCACTCTTATTAGCGTTGCCCCTCCAGTGGTCCGGCATGTAGTGAATATGTGCCAGCACACACTGCAGCAGCTGCTCTGGACACCACACCATATGCTCGTCTGGAATGAAAGACCTGGCACGAGACAGAGATAAAATGTCAGAATTACTGCAATGCATCATCGGAACATATGAGATAAACCAGCTGCTTGTACAACTAATATGTCCGAATGAAAAAATTTGTCTATATATTAAAATAAAAACACATTTATTTTCTAAATGAATAGGTAGGAGTGTACAACCTCTGGACCCCCTGCTTTCACATATATCCAATTACAAGTATTACAGAGGTTTTATTCCTAATCACAGTAAGCCTGGAGCATGAAAACAGACAAAGAAAGAGAAATTGCCTGCTATGACTCACCTGGCAATAGTTATAACCACCCCCAGCACAGTGATAGCGGTCAGAATGTGCT
>NC_136625.1:19694285-19731785 GCF_933228915.1 Telmatherina bonti
TAATGAAAATCTCATTTCAGTTACAAGATGAAAACATTGAGCATGACTATATAGTATGTCGCTTCTGGTTTGTGCATTAATTAGGAAGACAATATTCTGTTTCACCAATTATGATGAGTTTCTATCCAGACACTTTAATGTTTGGCAGTAGATTAATTGTTAAAAAATAAACCAATCGAGTTTGGGAACCAACCATAAAATATTAAATATGTAAAATGATTAAAATGAATAGAAATCAATACATACATGTGCAAAAAAAGACCAAAATGAGAAATAAAATGTAACTGTCACTAGTGAACGTCCAAACACCCATAGCACTGGGCCACAAAACATCCAGACATATAAATGATCAACATGAGAGATAAAAAACAACCACAAAGAAAAACATGAATCAGAGAGACAAAACCGATGTGTGACTTTGTGATTAGTGGTTATTTCTGTCTCGTCCATTCTGGGTATCTTAGTTCTCTTTTAGACAAGTCTTTTAGACATGTCTCTGCCCTGAGGCCAGTTATTTCGTAATCTGTCCATGGTAAACACTAGGAAATTCAATACTTTGAATGTGGCCACTGACTTGCACAAGTTTGTGTCAGCAAGACATGATCTGAAAGGATATCCTTGTGAAGAAGTTATCCAAGTTCTTGATATGATGCCATGAGTCTGTAAGAAAAAAAAAAAAAAAATTAAGCATTACATATCTAAACGAGCTAAACAGCTATGATTCCGCTACATTAAATACTGTCACATTCCCAATGTATTTACTGTGTCGTTTAACGCTATGATGTGTAAATTACTAGTTTCTAATTTATTACTTAACATAGTAAACATGTTTACCTTTTAGGCCTTCAGGCACGTGCACCAGTAAATCTTCCTCTCCTGGTGGTGAGTCTTCCTCAAAATCCTCAATTCTCTGATACTCCTGGTAGGCTTCAAAGTTAGCCATTATGCTTCACATTCTTCAGTCACTTCAAGCTGACGAGCTACTTGCAGTAAACACTATTTAAGACGATTGCGTACTTAAAACCTCAGCTACATTCTGTACCTACAATGCAGCTAAAGACGTTCACAGAGGAGTAGCTACAGCTAACATTAGCATGCTAATTTGAAGTCTTACGAACAGCGCTTGTGTAAAGCTACACTAGGACGATGACAAGTAAAATACTACAATGTAATTTAAAAATTTTGAAAAGGAAACTCGCGTAAATGTATAAACGATATCGGCTGCAGTTTACAAAAGATTACGCCTAAAACCAAACGTCTGGTAGCCGGCTAGCCTCCAGTGATTCAGCCAGTAGTGTAGTCAGGGTGACATGGTTTGTTTTGTTCCCGACTCGGTCCGTCCATCTGCTGATCTTGAGCTCCTGTCGGCTTCGCTTTAAGTTCTGTATTCACCAGGGTTGTTTAAACACTAGCATACGTGTCTCAAATAATACACGCTGTTCTTTAGTCTGTTTCAGGACCCGTTCGTTGATTTCCAAAAATATAAGCCATCCCATATGCTTGCCCACTGTTTTTGTCTTTCAGAAACAAATGTCAACAAAACGCCAATCACGTCACCTCCGTTGTGGTTTCGTCATTTCCGGATGGATATTGTAGTTTTATTATGAATGCAACAAAAATATTAAGTTGCTCGTGTGTCTTTTCAACAGTCACACATATTACTTTAACACATTTTACTTTTTGTAAATTATTTTTTTCTATTATGGAGTTAGACAGCACACTTTCTTCTCACAAACCAACATGTAAAGAAAAACTGCGACTCTCTGTAGTCCTACAAGTGCACTGTGGGTCTGTGTCAATATGGCAGCCTGCAGGGCGCCGATGGATTACTGTGGAGCTTAGCGATTAATTTAACCAATTGAGATATCAGTCGCTGGTGTTGGCACCAAAATGTTTCAGTTGCTTTGTTGTAGAGGAAATATGACCGCTCCGTCACGGTCACTGTCGTTTTATTTGCGTTGTAATAAGACAGGAGAGAAATGGAAGTTGTCACGGTAGGTTAACGTGACCGGTTGCTACCTGGGCTAATGACAGCAGATTTGGATCTGTTGTATAAGTTACATGTTGGGTTATAACACTGATATGCTCGGGCTACTTTGTCTCTACGAAGTAGGATTTTTAGACAATGTTCAAACCGGTGTATGTTCATTCATAAACAAACTGGAGAGGAAAAAAGAAACAATTTGTTCATCTTTCTACTGAAAATGATCTGTAATAGGTTGCCCTTTCCTTTCATAGTAGCTGTAAGAGGGTATTTTGACCAGTTAATACATTTTCAGATATAAACCCCTTATATTTATTTATATTTATTTGCGTAGTGCAAACCCTAAAAGGTTGTAATTTTCAAATCTTATATAGCCTAGTTTTATACTTACATGGGATGTACACCAGAGATTACTGACAATTTTTTTTTAATTTTTTTTTTTTAAATCTTAGATCCTCAACACAAATTGTATCATTATGTTTTTTTTAATGATCAGTATGAATATAATTTGTTCATTTGTATGGTCATCAGAAACACAGTTTTGTTAGTTGTTTTAGACATTCCAAATATTGGTTGGTGATAGTCACAGGTTTTAAACTAGTCCTGTGTCTGTGGGAGCATGCACAGGGATAAGACTTATTATGCAAGATCCCATAATAAGATATTCTTTTTTTCCCCCTTAATTCAGATCTGTGTAAACTGTATACTAATAAAATGGAATAGTAATACTATTAAATTGCTTTCATTTGCAAGTGTATAAAACATTTAATTTTGGTTTATATCCAGGTGTTATACATCTCCAGGGTCTCATGCAAACAGGTTCACAACAGAGTCTGGCAGTGCTGTCAGCCGTATTTGGAGCCTGTCTCAGAGAGCCATCCGCCAGTCCTCTACAAGGACATTCAAACTCTCAGGTTTGAAATTTATTCTGGGCCCAGCTGTCCTTACTGTCTCAGCACGCCTGTTTTGCCACGTAGCCCACTGTGAGGCTGATGTGAACAACAACACTCCAGTGAAAGTTGTCGCCAAAGACCCGTTGCCTGAGTTCAAATGGCATATCCTGTGGGAATTTATCAAACCTCAGCTGTTTGCGCTCATCTGTGCTGTTGTGGTAAGCCTTAAGAAGGCAACCTCCACAATGCAAAATATGGTTTGTCATACAAATTGATCACATTTAAAATACAATACCTTAATGATTTTCTCTTTCAGCTTGCTTTCGGTGCAGCTATCTTGAACATTCAAATCCCACTGATGCTTGGGGATCTGGTGAATGTTGTGGCACGCTACCTCAGAGAAAATACAGGGAATTATGTCAGCGAGATAAGAGGTCCTGCCCTAAAATTGCTGGGGCTGTACGGTATTCAAGTAAGTAAGTACAGAAGAACTCTGTCAATGAACAGAACAGTTAGAAACATCCTAATACTAAGCAAAAAGGAAGGATGAGAAGTATGCATACAAACAACAAGGTCAAGTGATGCACAATATGCTCCTACTTTATTATTGCCATTATATTTTCTTTTAGTTTTAGTTTAATTTATTATGCCAAATACTATATACGTTTAGTTATTTATATGTTAAAAATAACTATTTAACTTTTATGTAACATATGAAAAAACACATTTTTAATAATACATGAGAATTAACTTTTGAAAGCAAGGCCAGACAAAATCATGTGAAAAAATGAATGAATACCTATGTGAAGTATATAAAATATATGCATTTAGCTTTAGAAGTCCAACCATTTCAATTGCATTGCTTAGTGTAAAGTATTCTGTTGTAATGTTCCTGTTCAAAGTACGTTTCCTTTCAGTTATTCCACAAGCTAATCTGAGACCATCTCACAGATCCTATTAAAATAAGTGGATGCTTCTTCACTTACTGTCACTCAGACAGCATATGCATGCAAGCATAGAAAAGCTGCGGCTTTAAAATGAAAAATGTTGTATCGCTTTAGATTTTCTAATCACTTTCTCTGCAGGGCCTGTTAACGAGTGGCTACATTGTCCTGCTTTCAAGGGTAGGGGAGAGAGTGGCAGCAGACATGAGGAAGACCCTGTTTGCCACCTTACTGAGGTATCTACTACACAATGTTGACTAACAACACAATATTTATGTTTGCAGCAAGGTAAGCGTCGTATTCTTGCTTGTTATATACCGGTACTTCCATTCCAGTAGCTCACGTTGGCTTTCTTTTTTCCTAGGCAAGATGTGGCTTTTTTTGATGCCAATAAAACGGGGCAGCTGGTAAATCGTCTCACTGCTGACATTCAGGAGTTCAAGTCATCCTTTAAATTAGTTATTTCTCAGGTATTAACCAACGTATGCTTCGGTAATCTGGTATCAAAGCCTTGTCTCAGTGTTGCTGAACAATTAGCCTCCTAACTCTTTCTTTTTTTTTTTCCTTTTACATATTTGAAGGGTCTGCGGAGTATCACACAGACAGTTGGCTGCTTTGTGTCTCTATATTTCATCTCTCCAAAACTCACTGGTTTGACTGTGGTTGTCCTTCCCTGTCTAGTGGGAGCAGGAGCTTTCATTGGCTCATTTCTACGCAAGCTGTCCCGTTTGGCTCAGGAACAGGTTACACCATAGCGTTGTTTAATGTACAGAATTTTCTAGAAAGACTTATAATCATGCTTAAATTGTGAAATATTCAGTTAGCACTAAAAGTTAGCTGTGAAAGGCGGTATTATTGCTATTACTTTTCTGCTTCTAAAAGAATTTTGATTCACAGTCTCATTGTGTGTCAACATTGTCAAAATTAAGGTGGCAAAAGCAACAGGAGTGGCAGATGAGGCGCTGGGAAATGTGCGCACAGTGAAAGCTTTTGCAATGGAAGAGCGAGAGCTCCAGTAAGTTAAAGCACAGTCAGAAAAAGAAGCAGATATTCAGAATATGTTAGAAGATTAATTTGTTCTAAACTGCTTCAATATTTCTTAGATTATTTGCGTATGAAGTTGAAAAATCGTGTGAAATGAATGAAAATCTTGGAGCTGGGATAGCTATTTTCCAAGGACTGTCTAACATGGCTCTGAACTGTGAGTGTTATATATTTTTAATGGTTTTAGAGCAAACTGCTGCTGTATCTAAAGATTTCTTGAAATGCTAATGTTGTTGTGCTTCTCGGACGCGAACACAGGTATTGTCCTTGGAACTATTTTTGCTGGAGGGACTTTAATTTCAAGCAATGAAATGTCTCCTGGAGACCTCATGTCTTTCCTGGTTGCGTCTCAGACTGTTCAGAGGTATAAAACTCAACTTGCTCCACAATTATTTATCTGCACTGTTTCCAGTGAAATGCAGTTCTTAGAAATCATAGCTCTTATCAATAATGCATGCTTTATCATTATGCTCAGGTCCTTGGCTAGTATCTCCATCCTTTTTGGACAGGTGAGTGAAAACTTCAAATATTGTAGATTTTTTTAATATTATTATGGGATATCGGGATGAAAATAGAATATCGGTAAGTTTTTACTTTTTTTAGATGACACAAGTTTTACACAATATGCACATATTGTATATCAAACTCTTCAGCAAAGTCTCCTCTAACTCAAAATGACAACATTTTTTTTTTTTTTTTTTTTACATCTGCTTGTTTTCTACATTTTATGTGTGTTGTTGACTTATCTTGGACTGCCAGGACATACTTGTAAAATAGATTTTCTGTCTGAATGGCCTGGTTAAGTAAAGACTACTAAAATATAAAAGATGTCATCCATAGGTTTGCAGATATTTTTGTTTGTTTGGTACAACTCACACCAAAAATATCAGCATCGGTTGATACTGGTATTAGAAATTAAGAACTAGAAAAAATTGGTATATTGATAAAAAAAAAAAAAAAAAAACCTATATCAAACATCCCTAGAAAATGTTATCTAAATTGTCAAATCATGTTGCACGTAGATATGTAAATGTCTGAAATATAAATATATATTAGAAATCCTCCTGTCACTCTCTTCACACCTACTGTAGATGGTGAGAGGAATAAGCTCCGGGGCTCGGGTCTTTGAATACCTCTCTTTGCAACCTTCCATCCCGCTCTCTGGGGGAGGACGCATCCCGCACCATTCTCTCATGGGAAGAGTGGACTTCATGAACATTTCATTCAGGTTGAAGTCATCTTAATTAAGATCTTAACTAAACCTCTGGACAGTTTTGACCTTAAATGCATAAAACCATATCAGAGTACATTAGATATTAAATTTGTTATTGTGTATTTATTGCATAGTTATCCAACAAGACCTGGCCACCAGATTTTGAATAAGCTCACCTTAACGCTGCCACCCTGTAAAACTGTGGCCATTGTTGGCGAATCTGGAGGAGGTAATTGATGCAACAATGAATATGATTTTAGTGATGTAATACATAAACAGTGTGTTGATGAGTTCACAAATGTTACACCCTGTAGGAAAGTCCACTGTGGCATCCCTGCTGGAACGCTTTTATGACCCGACCAGTGGGGTAATTTTGTTGGACGGGCTTGATATTCGAACCCTTGATCTGTCCTGGTTCAGGGGACAAGTTATTGGATTCATTAACCAGGTGAGGACTGTTATTTATGCATGTGGGTTGTATGTATGTGGATGATTGTGTCGTCAGTTTAATAAACTTCAGTTTTCACCTTAGTTTCTTATCTTTCCATGTCATTTACCATCCCTCATTCTAGGAGCCAGTTTTGTTTGGATCATCCATCATGGAGAACATCCGCTTCGGGAAGCCCGAGGCTACAGATACTGAAGTTATTAATGCAGCAAAGCAAGCTAATGCTCACCGTTTCATTACAAGTTTCCCAGATGGCTACAACACCATGGTTGGTATGTAAACTCATTTAACCTTTTACTGTTCTTCGGAAATAAAGTCGCATCCAAATACGAAGCTATAAGTTTCTTTCCACAGGCGAAAGAGGTGTGACGTTATCGGGTGGCCAGAAGCAGCGCATCGCCATTGCCCGCGCCTTGATCAAGAACCCCACCATCCTAGTACTGGATGAAGCTACTAGCGCTCTGGATGCAGAATCGGAGCGAGTGGTACAGGAGGCTTTGGACAGGGCCACAAGGGGTCGCACTGTGCTTATCATTGCGCACAGACTGAGCACCATTCAAGGGGCTGACCTGATCTGTGTCATGAGCAACGGCCGCATTGTGGAGGTGAGGAAGTTGACTGTTCAGCACAATTGCTTTTGTCTCTGGTTTAATGTCTTTACTGATATATTAGAACAGCTTGCAAGTTCCAAGAAGCTATTACAAAAAATTATTTCATTTGGTGTTGAGTAATTCACCTGGGTAAATCAATCATTTCTATCTTATTGTAATGGCTGTGTGGTATCACTTTTCTTTTTTATCTAAGAGCTCCTTCTTTTCCTTCACAGGCTGGGACACACTTGGAACTGCTGAGTAAAGGAGGGCTTTATTCTGATCTGATCCGCAGGCAAAGAACCGAGGGGCAGAAATGAACAACCTCAAACTTGTTTCTTGTAGATGAACAATGAACAATAGAGTTAATCAGATAAAATATTTTAAATGTGATTTAAATGTAAAAGTTTTTTGCTTAGGCATTGAAAAACAGTGGGATATTTATATGCAGAATGAATTTGTACAAAAGGACCAACTGGATCAACTTGTGATTATTCTAAATACACTACGATACAGACTTACAGAATTAAATGAAAATTTAATAATACAGCTTTCACTCTGTGTAAAGTGATATATTATCATTTTTCGAAAAAATAAAAACAATTGTGATGAGAACAATAATGCTTCCTATTTCTGGATTATGATACACATTCTTTTCTTTTTATATCTGAAACCCATAACAGAATTGCTGTTTAGGCATCATCATTATCTTCCATATTAAAGTGGAAACTATTAGTAGTTTTAAGCTTCTTTACACTGCATTCTCCCTTTGTGCACATGATTGTAGTATTCCTAGGTATACTTTGACCTTTTTGATCCTTTAGAGTATTATATTTCCAGAGAACTTGGCCGATGCGTCTTTACTTAATGGCTGTCTTTCATACATTAGTATATATATTCACAATCAATATTATTTAAATGGATTACGGGCTTTTTTGCTCAGTGGAACAAATGAAGTGTGAAGGTTTGTTTCACGTAAAATTAAGTTTACACAATCAAAAAGATACATTTGGCCATGTGGGAAATATACTCAGCAAATCAACATATGCACTCCAGACAACATCTGAGAATCCATTTGCAGATTTTTTTATTTGATTTGATGGGATTATCTTGCATGAGTGGAATGCACCTAATAGCACTTTGCTCAGATCACAGTCTGCATTACAGTACACCAAAAGATGTAAGCATTCGGAATTTGTGATAAAAAAATCTGAAACAAACCTATATATTTTTTTTTGTGTGTTTTTTAATTTGAATTATTGTACAAATAATCTCATCTAGAAAAGAGAGAGACTGTATCAGAGTTTGTAATATTATTCTTTCT
This sequence comes from Telmatherina bonti, assembly GCF_933228915.1. Classification (NCBI taxonomy): domain Eukaryota; kingdom Metazoa; phylum Chordata; class Actinopteri; order Atheriniformes; family Telmatherinidae; genus Telmatherina; species Telmatherina bonti. The sequence continues at coordinate 19,702,726 of NC_136625.1, forward strand.
TCATTGTTTAATGTAAGAATTTATTGTATAATCTAAAAGTTAAAATGAGTTCAAAATGACCCCATCGTCTAGCTCAATATATCCATATATTATAAAGTATATTCAGTGTTTAGGTTACACAAGATGAAGTTACATTTTGATTACACACCTATTCTTCAGGATTTGTTTCCATAATTCTGTCAGAGAAACATACTAACAGTTTATTCTTTATATGTAATTTGCTGCTTTGCTTAAGAATATTTTTCTTTCCAAGTCTGGTTTTGTTTGAAATATTTTTCTTATATATTGAATACTAAGTTACAGTTTCACGCCACTGACTGGACAGAAGAGGCTCATGATATTAAAAATTGTGAATTAGTTCCCCCCTACACACACTTGTCTTTCTTATAGCCAGTTTTTCTTTTCTTTTGAATAATATGTCTTCACCTGAGATGCGGTGCTGCTGCGTCCAGCACCATTGTACTTTTTCTGTCAGCCTGTAGATGACCGTAGAGGCAACCTGACTGCTGTAAACCATCTAGAAACAGCAAAGTGCTGGCAGATTTAAGCTAGCTCTGTAGCAACCACATCATATCGGCCCCAGTCAGGGTTTTTTTGTTTTTTTTTTTAAATCGGTCATTGTTTTGCAAGCTTGCATTAGGCTGGCATTACTGACCAAACATGCAGAAATATGAGAAGCTTGAAAAAATTGGAGAAGGTGAGATTGATATATTTTATCTCTTTTTTTAAAAAATATTTTAAGTTAGCAGTAGCTAGCATAAGCTAGTGCTAATATAGCATTAATGTAATGCTGCATTTGCTAACGTAAGCTAGACTGTAAGCTTTTTGCTTACGTTAATGAATTCCCTTGTTCGTCAGTTGCATCACATTTTCTGCCTTTGCAAAGGACATGAATTTGTGACAATCTGTCAGACGATTTTTGTCTGCGAATTTCATCATCTTAACGCCAGCTAGCGGTAGCTATGTCGCTAGCGTGTGTCGCTATTCCATTCATTTGAACTTTTAACTCATTAAACCTTGAACTATTTCTACTCCGTAGGTACGTATGGGACCGTTTTCAAGGCTAAAAACAGAGAAACTCACGAAATTGTGGCTTTGAAAAGGGTCAGACTGGACGACGACGATGAGGTTTGTTTACACTTGGGATTGTTGCAGTGTTATATTAGCAACCTTTTAGCAGGCTAGTGCTAAACCGAATAAACTACGTTTGTTTCAGGGTGTGCCGAGCTCTGCCCTAAGAGAAATCTGTCTTCTAAAGGAATTAAAGCATAAAAACATTGTCAGGTCAGTCTGCTGTATATTGTGACTGAAATGTTTTCGTAATATATGTATGACTGTGTTTCTATAAGCCAAATGAGTTAAATACCCATCCGTGATGCAGCATCACGCATGACTGTTCTGTCTTCCCCAGACTACACGATGTGTTGCACAGTGACAAGAAATTAACCCTGGTTTTTGAATATTGTGATCAGGTGAGATACTTATTACACTATCACGATATTTAAATAGAAACCCCAAAAAGCTAAAGTGTCTCTCATATCACCGACAGGATTTAAAGAAGTATTTTGACAGCTGCAATGGGGATCTAGACCCTGAAACTGTGAAGGTGAGAGTGGACTGGGGAAGAAATGCCTAAAAGCACACTGTATTTCTAAATGAATTTTCTAACAGTAAAGTAGTTGAGACAGTTTTTGTCAGGTTAGTCAGATCCTGTAAAATTTAAACTGTTGAACTGTTTAAAGATTTTCTGTTTTTCTCCACAGTCTTTTATGTACCAGCTGTTGAAAGGTCTTGCGTTCTGTCACAGTCGAAACGTGCTTCATAGAGATTTGAAGCCTCAGAATCTTCTCATTAACAGAGTGAGTGTTTAAGTTTGGACTTTGGTGTGATATTTGGTTAACATTTGTGCCTGTTTGAGCAAACATCATGCTCTGTCTCTCTGTGTTCCATTTTCATAATTTTGAAGTTATGATTCATCCAAAGTGACTTAGATTTGCATGTCTGCATCTATGACTTTTTAATGCAACCCATTTAAAAAGTATGTTCATCATTGTTCCATTCCTAAATATGATTCTCCGTTTAGGACTGAAGTCAAAGCATATAACTTATTTGTTCACCTATAGAATGGGGAATTGAAGCTGGCGGACTTTGGGCTGGCTCGAGCTTTCGGCATTCCTGTAAGGTGTTACTCAGCAGAGGTAGGTTGTATATAATTAGCATGGTATTTAGTGTTAACTTAAACTAAACACACACACATAATCTTTTTTTCTTGCAATTTCTTTTACTAAACAGAAACCAAGTTACCAATGAAAGATTTTAAATGTAGTTACAAATAGTGTAATACATTTTTAGTTAAGGCTTTATAACATACTTGTGTATCCAGAAAATTCCAGAGCATTGTGCTGAAACAGTTTCACAGTTTGGAAAATAAAACCATAGTTAATTAGTACAATGAAAGCTATTCGCCTGTCTTTGAAGACCTGCTTAAATGACCTAAAAATCCATATTTAAATTTAAATAGGAGTTATAGGATGAAACAGTGTCGCCTTTTGAGTAGTAGGGCTGTGATGATATGCTTTCATCCCGATTCGATTTGATTCCAATTTTTGGGTATAAAATAAATTAAAACAATAAAAATGACAAAAAATACTTACAATCAATCATTTTTATATATTTAAAAAAAAAAAGTTTGTTTTTTTTTTTAACAAAAAAAAAAGATTTTTAGAATTGTGAAGCAAAAAAATCATAAAATCAGATTTTTTTTTTTTTTTTATAAATTAGATTTTCCTACCCCTACTAAGTAGCAGTCTTTGGAAGAGTGTGGGGTCCTGACAACCAGCTATTAAGCCCTATTTTTAATGTGTGGTTTTAGTGGTTTCATTTTGTGTGTAAACATTTTGTATCTTCAGCTTGAATTTCTTTGTATATCTCAAAGTACATCTATTGACCCTTTAAAGCCTGACATAAGAAAAACTGGGGGAAAAAAGTCCCCTTTTTTCAGTCTGAAGTCTTTATTTGGCTCATTAACAAAATTAGAAAAAAGTTAATCTTATTTTGTATTTTTTACCATTCATTACAATATGATAGGTCTAAATGATTGAATTGTAGTCTACTGCTCCCTGGTATCCGTTAGGGAACAGGAAACAAGTATCAAATAGTGTACAAAAGGGCTTTGAGCCAATTTTCCATATGCAAAAGGTCTCAGAAACTGTTTGCATCACATACATACAATTTGACTTTATAGGGTTAAATGGATGACAGGCAGCTTTCAGCAGCATGTGTGTTGCTGATGATATCAGGAGAAATTACAGGCAGACAAGATGGATTTAGTGGCTTTGGTTGGTTGGCTTAAGGGTCCAGCCAACCAATCTCTTGGGGGTGAATGCAGTTGACCCAAGGTGACGCCACTATTTGAAAATGCAGTAAACGGTAAATCCAGAGGGAGTAGAGTTTTAGGCGCTGAGAGTTTGATTAAGGCTATTTTTGAAAGGTCATGTAATACTACTGGTTTGTATCACCCCAAGTCTTACTGTGGGATCTTAGATAGGAAAAGATCGATAATCCTACAGCTATTTCACGTGATGTGAATAAACTTTATAATGTGTGTAATTCAAGCAGCATAAATTAAACAGAACAGGAGAAGCTCTTACAAAGTATGGGAATTTTGTATTTCACTTCATCAGCAATATTGCTCAGCTAATTCGTGCCAATTCTAGTGAAGATCTTTGAAAATTCATAACGAGGCTGCTTCCTTTTGCAGTTTTATGTAAGAAAAGTGCACACACAGCGTGTGATCTTAATAGGACAAAAGCACAAGTTTCCACTCACACCCGAACTTGCACTGTAATGATTTAAATAAGCTCTTGGCTTTTGGCCCTGTGGTCACTCAGGAGTCGAACCAGTGATTTCCAAATCCACTGCCCTTCCAAACCAATCCAGATAAAAAGAAAACCCAGACTTGGCTCATTATAATGCTGCATGTCGGCTTTGGCACGACCTATGTTTTTGCGTGAATTATGCACAGAATTTTGGAAGCAGTATTGATCTTGCTGCAGGTGGGTTGTTTAATAAGGCCAAGGAAAAGACAAACATTTCCCCAATGTGTCTGTTCAGCATAAGACGGTGTCTAAAAGCAAATCTCAAGAAATGTGTTAGAGTTAACAATGCTGTGATCCTAACATAGACAGAACAGTACGAGCTCTGACAGGTTGGTCACATTCCACCCAGATGTCATTTGATTTTTTTTTTTTTTTTTTATGCACACTAAATCCAATCTAAGAGCCTTTCCAGTTGCTGCCAAGCAAGAGGCAAGATACTAACCCTTATGTTAAAGCTCAGAAATTATTCCTGACTCCTTGTCTTTGCTACATTTTTACACTGAAAGAATTTTGTTGTTGTTTGTAATGCTCTGTGTTTTTCCTGGTCAGCAATGTGATTGTCGTCTTTTTGCTCCTTCATTGTTATTTTTTTTCTGGACGCTAGTTGTTTTTTGAGCCCCTGAATTTTGGTGACCTCGTGATATAGTAAGCTTTATAGTGTCACAACAGCTGAGGCAGGGTTTTTAAAAGTCCTTAGTTAGTATTGTCAGTGTTATGTCTATGTAAACTCACAGTGTGACCTTCAGAAGAAGGTGCTCGCATCTTTCATACCCACAGTGGATGGAGCTTTTAAAAGCTTTTAGACATTTTCAGCCATGCCACAGAGTTTCTGTAGTTGTATTAAATGTATGAAAAGTGTTTATGTTAATATTTGTTTGGTTGTCAGTGCTTTAACTCTTGCATTTTGCTGTAATTTCTTTGCAGGTGGTGACGTTGTGGTACCGACCTCCAGATGTGCTGTTTGGTGCTAAACTTTATTCTACATCTATTGACATGTGGTCAGCTGGATGCATATTTGCAGGTTGGATGGTATTAATTAAATACATTTCTTAAAAGACAATATTGGTAATTATAAGTAATTTATTGTAAATTGATGTAAGAAAAAAAAAACATGGTTCTGCTGTTTACAACTTAGAACTTAAATGGCATTGCGTAAGACAAAATAAAGCAATACTGTAGTTGTAAACATTAATTAGAAATAAAAATAAGAGTCTAGAAAATCTTTTAAGGTTTAAAGCTTTCAACTCAAGTTACCATACAGATGATTAAATTCTTTATTCCATGTCTATTTCTTTGTGTCTGCAATACTTCAGACATCAGACCTGCATTGATCAGACTACTTGAGTTGCAGATGTTAAGAGGAAATCAGTGAGTGATAGGGAGCAGCACCCAGTAGGATGTAGTGGGTGCATTATATTATACTCACTCAATGCTTCGTCTCTCATGTGGGGCATAAATATCTTCTCTTCAGTTATGGAGGAACTTCCCATTCCCTTTAAATGTAAATACAGCAAAAAATCCCTGTAGATTAATGCTCTTGACATTGATTTATATCCAGATTTTTGTCAGATGACATCAAGCACTTTAAAATAAAGATTTTTGGACTGGAAGTAATGCTAGCAATAGCATTTTAATAAGTATTCCACTTTGTCTCTAGCTCATCAGATACCAAGAGGGCTTTCTGCAAATCAATTATTGCCTAAAAAAGAAGCTTTGCTTTATGTTTTCAGCTGGCAAAAGTTATGGATAAAGAAATGTAGTTTTACACTCTCGACACACTGGGAGAAATATTTTTTAAGTAGACTTTTGCAGAATAGTTGTTCTTTAATATTCACTTCAAACTTAGTTTGAAAGAAACAAATCAATACGGCTTATTGTTTTTTTTTCTTTTTTACTTTTTTCTAGTTTCTCTGGAGGATTGTGTCTAATGTTGACATTATTTCTCCTTCCAGAGCTGGCTAATGCTGGACGGCCTTTATTCCCTGGCAATGATGTGGACGACCAGCTGAAAAGAATTTTCAGATATCTTTTCTAATGAGTAGACAAGCCCACAGATTGAAATGAATAATTAGTCTTCAAATGTTTTTCTTTAACTGCGTGGTACGTTGTTGGGTACACCAACTGAAGAACAGTGGCAGACGATGACAAAACTTCCAGATTACAAGGTAAATTAAATGTCACTTGTATTATCAAGTCCTCAGTGGATGGAGCTCACACTGTATTTTCTCTTTTTTTTTTTTTTTTTTTTTTCTCTTTTTTCCCCCTCCAGCCATACCCCATGTATCCTGCCACTACCTCACTGGTGAATGTGGTTCCCAAACTAAGCAGCACTGGACGGGATTTATTGCAGGTAGCTTGAATTTTCCTTGACTTTTGCCTTTTTGGTAATGTATGTGTGAATGTCGACCAGATCAAAAGAATTCTTTTTATCTTTTATTATTAACGGTGCATGTTTTTATCATTTTAACAAACTGATGCAAAGTTTTTGCTGACTCAAAGTTTTGCTTGCAGGAAGTTGTTGCTGCTGCTCACTTATTAATATTTTTCCTTTGATCTGACCCAGAACCTGTTGAAATGTAATCCTGTCCAGAGGATCTCTGCAGAAGAGGCCTTGCAGCATCCTTATTTTGCAGATTTCTGCCCACCTTAAATGCTAAATTGCCTCTAACTGAGCCACAGCCACAAGAATCAATCATCCTGTTGGGTCATTAGCACTCATCCCAACAAGGGAAATCCTACTCTGAGTTTCAAACACTCCCTGCAGTTAATTTTGTTGTGCCTCTGTGTGGAACTAAACCCCAGTGGTGCTATGGTTTAGGCTAATTCAAAAGCTGGTTTAATTTGCTACATGGACACCTCCTAGTTAATTAGTACCAATGTGGATGGCTTTTGTCTTAAATAACATGCTGTTTTAGTGAAAAATTTGGTGTCCTTTTTTGCAAATGAGATTTGCCCTTATAGTCTGTGGTCACCTCAGTTATTTAATTTCAGATGCCTGAGATTTGAGTGCTTGCATACAGTGCATTACTTCCTCTTACAACCTTTGTAAAGTCACAGTTACTACTACTGCTAGATATTTTGCAACGTAGTTTTGTCAGTTGGTTTCCTCTGATGCAGGCTTTGACATATGTAAACAAATACAGGTGATGTTTTTTATCCATTAAAAAAAACACCTTTATTCCAATCGAAACATATAAACAAACACTTTTTTTTAAATCAGGAATATGTGAACTACGTAAGAAACTTGTTCAAAATGATTTCATTATCTCATAAGTCGTCCTATATTTATTAGCTGCCAAATATAATGTTGCTGAAAGCTTTGATTATCATTACTTGCTTCTTTACAGATTCCCAGGGCAGCTAATGCTTCAAATTTTTAATGAACATGGGGTTAGACTAATTAATCTGCCATTTAGTGACTGGTTTATTTTTAATCTAAAGCAGTTTAAGTCAGCATTGCCTAGTTTTTCTTTTTTTTTTATGTCAGTGTTTGCTTCTGTAACTGTTTTTTTTGCAGGTTTCCTGGATATAATGATTTAATTTTGGATGCACATAGAAATTTAACTTCTTTTTAAAGAAAAACTGCAGGAAAAAGCAAAAAAAATATCTGATTCTTCTCAGAGTATAAACTTCCTATAGATAACACCTGTAAGTGCACCTGCTGAATGAATTCTTGTTGTATTGCTATAAATGCTTCCAAGACACAAAGTTATTTCCAGAAACCGCAGAAAACGGTGGAGCAATCACTGACTTTTTTTCTCTTAAAAGGCCACTTTGGCTACCCATGTTTACTATTTTTAATACCAAGTCTTTGTCCTGCTACCAATAGCAAGATGACTAAAAAACCAGAGGAGCCATTTTATGTTTTGTTTTTCTTCTCAGGCTTTTGTTTTCCCATTTTCTGTTTCCTTTGAGCACTTCCTCACTATTAGTTTTACTTTAAATTGTTAAGTGATCAATACAAGTAAAGTTTAATGGTGAAGTAACAGCCTGTTATCAATAAATGGGCCAATATATTCACAATATACACATTTATTTGTTTTCATGATTAATGGACCATTTGTGACATGTTACTGGGTTTTTGTTATATATATATTTTTTTTAAATGCTTTTCTAATGGCTACAAATGGAAAAAAAATAATTTCACTGATAATCTGTATTTTCATATCACTGTTTTACATCATTAGTTGTTTCCATTTTGTAACTTGTTACATTAACATGGCTAAAAGCTTGCAGTGTTATTTTGCTCCACATTATCACAGTCCTACAGTGATGCCATAAAACCTGAGTGGTGTCAGAAGCAGCTTTCTTAGCAGGGAAAATTCTTAGGTTCATTTTACTCATGTAAAACAAGATTGTGGATGTATGTATTTATTAAGGATGGAATGACTGCTCTTTTCTTTGACCCTTTTTTAAATGTAGCATAGCTATTTGGTACAGAAGTCAGTTTTCAGTAAATCATCAGAAGTGTTGCATTTAACTTGCTTCTTGTAGAATTTAGGATTTTTGAAGGGTGTGTTTTGATTAAGTTATAATGAAAAGAACAAATGCTTTTGCTCTTAGGATTTTATTGTCACTGCAGCATTTTGTTTTCTAAAACTTTTTAAATCTTAATTTGAATGAAGGGTGGGTTTTGCACCTGCTTGTCACTTTTTTTGCTGGTAGTAATGTTGTGACTGTACATTTCAACCAGTAAGATTTCCTTTTCAGTAAAACAAACAGAAAAAACATGAATGTATGTTTGCTTTCCTTTTAAAGAAGACTTTGCAGCTTGTGTATTTAGTATTTTCTCTGTAGAATACAAAGGAACACTATTAATTTATTTTGTACCCAGTTTTTGGGAGTTTGGACCACAGTACTTAGGATTTTAAGCTACTTTAAACATTAAATTCAATTTTACATTAATTAGCAGCATTTAAGGATGTTTTACTGTAAAATGGAATTTAAAATTAGTTGTACATTAAATGAACACTCAAGTCTGTGACTCAACCTAATTTTTAACGCATAAATGCAGGATTTTCTAATGGGGGTTAAACTTTCACAGTTCTTTTTACTGTTTACATTTAAAAAAAAAAAAAAAAAACTTCTGCAGTTTCCAAATGAACATACAACATGCCGAGTGTTGGATGAGTCTCTGTGGTCTAATGACCATGCTAACTGCAGTTCTATCTTTAAAAGGATTAAATATTTTCAGTTTCAAGTACACACGTTTGGCAACCTTTCAGATCATTGTTTATGATTCAGTGAAAATTGCGGAAATTCAACCATATTTTATCAGCAAAATGCCTTTTCTCTTCATTGCATTATGAGCTTTAATTGTATGTTACTCCGTCACACTGCTGGCAGAAGCAAAGCATGGTGTGTTGTTCTTTGCATTTAGAAAATACTGACTAAATCAGAGTACCCTAATACAAAATGTTGCTCCAGAGCACTGCAATAAAATAGCCATTAAATGAACAAAGTGGCTTGGCGTCATTTGTAAAGGCTTTTTTTTTTCTTTCCTTTTTTCAGTTTTTCTTTCACAGCAGCGGTGAAATCGGTCACCTCCAAACCAGCACACATTCATTCAAGTGTCCAAAAGTGTGATTTACAATCGACTACATAGTTAAGTTTGTATTAACTATTTAATGTACAGTTCAGAGTTAAAATCATATATCTACATCAGAATGCACATAGAGCATATAGAGCCAGATGAAGCAACTCCAGTTCTCCAGAATAGTGTTTGGGTTGAGGGAAATCATGGATTTATCTTTAAAGAACAAGTCTTGAAGGCAATTTTAATATTTTGTTTAAGATGCTTAAAGCAAGCTTTGCTAAAGAAGATCATTTGGGTGTGTTTGTGTGAGATACATCCAGCACATTGTACCGTGGTACAATGTATTGGGTGTATCAGACACACACACACACTGGAGATCATTCATTTGATTAATCTGACTCCAAAAATACACTTTGGACAATACAAAGTTAATAGCATAGACCAGAGATATTAGGAATACATTATGATCATGCAAGGAGCAAATTAAGTGATAAATTGTAAACTTTTCAAAATAAAACGTTTCAGATGCAGGTGTCTTAAGATGTTTAGAATACTTACTTCTACTTGGCTAAAGCTTTGTGGTAAATGTTTGCAAAAGACTACGTAGAACATGTAGTTTCTGCCAGCTCAGGTACACTCTGCTATTCCTTTGACTGTAAGGCGGGGTTGGGGAGAGAGGTAAAATCCTGGAACATTCTCAAGAGGTCTACATCCATTATCTCAACAGTTTGCGGACATGTTGGGTCAATTTTTATGTATTTTAATCCAACATGACCACACTCAAGTTGTCATTGCAATGCAGCATTATCAGAATAGCATCATAGTGTGACATGAATCAGCATCCATGTCTCGTATTTGGATGGCGGTTGTCATACATCAAATTCTGCCGTTGGCAACTGTTAACTCTAGACCCAGTATGATGTTTGATATGCCATTAATCAAAAATAGAAACCCCAAATTATGCCCCCCCACCACCCCACACACATCAGTCCAATTACAGGGGTATCTGACTTAATGCATTTATTGCTCATGACAACAGCATAAATTTACCCCTTTTGTTTCCTGAAAAGTAAAATTTCCAGAAGTCTGTCTTTAAGGGAAGCTCCGGCTCTGCTCTTACTCCCGAATGTGCTGGACCTGTGGACACATCATGTGTAACAGTGTGCGTAGTTAGAAATGGAGCCACAAAAGGCAGTCACAACCACAGACATTTGGTCATGGGCTTTCAAGGGATGGCTAATCTCCAAGGGTTTGTGCTTCACATCAACAGTCATCTAATACACAAAACACAGTAATAAAGCTATAGTCTTTTGCACATAACTTACTTTGACTGTGTTATACTTGAAAGTTGCACATGAAAAAAAAAAAAAAAAACTGCTCTGACATTCCAGCAAGAAGAACCTACAAATCCATCACTGTAGTATCAAGAACTTAAACGACACAGTGTTAAATTTAACAAGAGAGGAAGTAGACTGACACGAAGATTAGAAGAAATGTTATGTACGTTAAGTATGATGGGTAAATATAGTTTATTATACTTGATCATTTATATATCACAAACTGGTATTTGTGACCTATTACATATTGTGGAATAATAATCATAATCTGATACAGTGGTAAAATTGTACAATGCATTTCTTTTACAAATCAACCAAACTAAATGGGGCTGAGGTGCATGGTTCTGATGTTTTGAGAGAAAAAAAAAAGTCTTTGTTCTAATAATCTTTTGTTTTCTGTCCTGTTTTAATCTCCTAGAAGGACACTTAAGGTCCACCCAGATAAAAATTCATTTGTCGGACAAATAAAGAGACACGTTTTCTATCTATCGCTATATACCTATATTTATACATATCTGACATATGCTTCACATGAACAGTGTGGAATTTCTTCATGGCATTTGATTGCATGTATTTACACATTTCTGCTAAGTTCAGGAATGTCACCAGCAAGCTTTTTAAAACTCTTAAAGAGAATAGATTCATATCGCTGATTGTGCTGATGAATACCTTTAAGACACTATGATGGAAAAAACAGACTAGAAAGACAAAGGAAATTCCACTTGTTTATGTGCAAACAAATTCAGTGGAAATTAGAGACATTTCCTAAATGCTTTTAAGTCAAATGTTATCAACCCATTTAATGGAGGTAATGTATCCACGAGGCGCCATTCTCTATCTCCTGAGAGGCTGAGTGGTTTCTATTTGCCTTGCAGCACATGCTTAGGGTCGTTGTCCTGCTGAAAGGTGAAAGTCTGTCCCGGTCTTAAACCTCTGAAGCTGAAGAATATCCCTGTGCTTTGTACTTTACATCATTCACCCAATCATGACCACTTTCCCAGTCCCTGCCATTGAAAATAATCCCCCCTGGGTTTGCATCAAGCTGCATTTTTTTTTTTCAGGTTTATGGTTAAGAAGTGAATTTTTAGCTTCCATTTGTATGTTGGATCTCCCACATGCCTTTGGAAAAGCTTTTCTCTTAGCAATAGCTTCCTTCTCTGCCCAGCCATCTATAAAGCCCAGCTCTGTGGACGGTACAGCTTATAATGGTCTGACAGACATATTCCAGTCTGCTGTTGAGCTTTCCAGCTCCTTCAGGGTTTTTGTTAGCTCTCTGATTAATGGCATCTTTGACTCAGTGAGTTTTGCTAAGCAGCCCGTTCATTGTGGTGCCATATTTTTCCATTGTGTAATGATGAATTTCATGGTGCTTTGTGCGATTTTTCAATGTTTAGGATATTATCTGTTAACCCAACTTTTTTTTCTCTTTGTCACAAATTTTTCTCTAACTCAGTTGGACTCCTTGGTCTTCATGGTGCTGCTTGCTTTGCACTTGATCTTAATTAATGTTTTTGTGGACTCTAGAGCTTTTTTTAAAAAAAAAGGTCTAATGTACATAGACATTAGGTGACAGACTGCACACAGGTCAACCTTCTTATCATATTATGTGACTTCTAAGGGTGATTGGTAGCATATTATTCATGGGCTTGATAGCAAATGCATAACCTTTTAGATCTCTTTTTGTCTTTTATGTTTTTTTAACAACTGGTTTTAATGTAGGTACATTACATAAAGTTACAAAGTCAACAACAAAAATGAGATTACAGGTTTTAATGCAGGTTTTTAGGGAAAAAAGGGGCTTATTTTATAATCCTCTGTGTATTTACTTTTAATCGATTTAGAAAACTAGAGCTCTGTGGTGGTGTCCAGAAGTCTGGTGCAGCAACAGAGTATAACAACTATAAGACTTTAACTTTTAACTTTACTTTTTCCATTTCCTTCTTCAGACACTGCTCACGTTCCAACCAAAAGAATAAAATATTTATCAGGCTTTGAGTTAGAACCGTTTGTACAATGTCAACAGTAATCATTTCAGTTGGACCTAATCACGTATGATAATGAGGTCATCATTGTGATCATAGATTATGAGTGTTACTACCACTGCATTTATCAGTAATTAGAATGGATAATGATACCTGATTGAGCCTCTTTGGTGATGGAGAAGATATAGCATCTCCTGGCTATATCATCTGAAATTATATCAGGGAACAGTACCCATTAAATGGGCAGATAAATTTGATGTGTGTCCCGAAAATGGGAAATGCTAATGAAAAAACTGAAATGTCAGCTATATAAAGATACAATCAACTGCCTTTTTTGCTTCCTGGTCTTCTTTTCTGACTGGACTGTGTGTAAAAAATGACTAGTCATCAAAAATATCCACTGCCAGTCTGAGTCATCCAAGGATCCACGTGAAACAAAATGCAGTATTTGCATATGTACAAATGAAAAATGCTATTCCTGTTTTGAAGTCGAATAAGCACAGTCGTCTAATAGTTTAGGCAATTCACAGCCTCACTGTAGCAAAAGGCAATATTGACCACAAGTCTAGTCTTGATTTGGGTCTCAGTAGCTCTTTATACCAACAATCACCTCTTAAACTGGAGCAGATATAAAACCAAGGTCAGCTGTTCTATAAGGTCACTCAGCGCAGCATTTAGTTAGATGCTGGAACACTTTTCATTAACACTGGTACACATCCATATTCACATCTTTTGTTTTTCTTTGATTGATGAACAAGGATACTAGCACAGTGGTACCATGAAAACGCAACTCAGTTCTGACCCTCCTTTGTTTTGTTTTTTTTAGATATATTTACGTTTGTTGATTGTACACTGTGAGTTGATGAGAATAAAAAAAAACAAAAAAACAACCAAAATTAAATTAATACCGATGCCCTTGTCATGGCAGTTAAACCTGAGTTTTGTTTTGGAAGTGGTCTCTTTTTTATATTTATTTATTTTTAAGTTTTTCTGATGATAATATTCTATTTCTATTCAAGCACTGGTAAATTGTACTGTTTTTGAGCATTCACTCGACCTGTTCCTGCTAAATACACAAATTATTTCACAGTTTGCTGTCAAGTCTCCAGATGTGCTCCAAACTCCTACTTTATGTTGTCAACAAGCAAACTCCTCAAAGTTGCCTAAAGTCGGGTGACGAGGTAACATGTTCGGCGTGAATCCGAGACTGTCCGAGTGACTCCGGAGGGTGTCACAGGTGCTCTGAAAAACAGAGGGGAGGGAAGGAGGGGAGACGAGTTCAACCGGATTAAGGGAGGAGCGATGTGGGGAATGATTTAGGAAAGCAATGAGCCACAGATAAAATGACAGCCATTGCGGGGGGAGTGTGGGGGAAATTAAGAAAAAAAAAAACATATGAGATGAGGGTGAAATGGAGCAAAAACAGAAAAATGTGTTTAAGGGTTATTAACGCCACAGACAGAAGGACAGAATATTCAAGTAGGGATGAAAAATGACAGAAACATATGTGGGCATCAATAAGGTAATGAAGTGGTGGGGGTTAAGAGATAGGAGGCATTGCATATGTTTCACAGAGGAGAGATATCAGGGGATGGTGGGATTATATGAATAAAAAGGAGGGAGAAGAGAAAGAAAACAGCATATTTTTAGTCCTGTTTTTGCACTGGCATGTAAAATGATTAAACCTATGGAATTTGAAACATCCATTTTTTTTAATGTCTTCATTGCCTTCTGTATACAAAGGCCCCTATTGATTTGACAGCTGCAGAAATGTGGGCAACAAATGCGGATATTTCCGAAGCAAAAATGGTTATTCCAGCAGACAAAGACCCGTTTGTATTTTGTGCAAACTCACTGCATGCAGACCTGTGATAACATCACAAAGTAATGCATCTAGTGATGTTATCTAGCTTAGAGCCTCAACTGCATAGCCTCTTTACTGACCCTCTGGGCTGCGGGGAGACAAAGATCTGATTTGGTTCAGTGCTTTGTACACTTCAATAAATATGTCATGTGCTTTTTTTTTTTTTTTAACAGGAGCAGTGCGTTTTAACCTACAGAGGGGGAAAAAAAAGCATCATTATTCAGTGAAAGGAGCAACTTTTGGATAGTGCAGAGAGAAAAATCTTTGTGCACTCGGAGAATCCAACCAACTCTTGTCTTCACCTAAGCTGATAAATACAGAAACACATCATGACTGACCTGCCCTGACAATAAAATGCTCATTAGAGTCAGTCACCCCTGTTTTGTTGACTGCCAACAAAATTGTTTGTAACCACTGAGGAAATGATATGAGATGATCTTTGGTATGAATGAAAGAAGGGGACAGCATGGGAGGGAGCATCTATTATCAATGGGGTGTGCTACCTGGGGACATGATTAGGCGTGACACCAGGGCTGGTTGGGTTCTCTGGAAACTCCTGGAATAGACATGATGAAAAGAAAGATGGGTGAGGGTGACTGAAATGAAATTAAAGCACAATGTCAATGCCATAAGTTAAAGCTCTAAAGGGAATACTGTGGGAAATGGTTTCCACCTCAATTTTAAAATAAATGAGTTTCTCTCAATAAAGAAGAAATGGCAAAGATCAAATCCAAACATATGATTACTGAAGAAAAATGAAAACAACCTTAACCACAGACTATGGTTTAATCACAGTTAAAATACTTATTCGTCAGGTAGTTTGAGTGAGGATGTGAGAGTGAACAAATGCTTAAAGCAGCATGCAAATATTTGGGCACACCTTGCAAAAATTTCTGTCATTGTCATAGTTTACTGAGCAGAACATAGTCTGATCTACAGATGCCATAAACTGAAAGATGGAAAATATTTTTCTAGTTGCATTGTTGTTTAAGCACCTCGAGAGGCTGGACTTCTGAGACAACTTGGAAAGATCTTAATTAGGGTGTGAAAGCCAAGGCTTGTATATAATGAAGAGGAAAGACCAAGAAATGCTCATTTTAAAGTTTTATAAAAGCCCAAACTAGCTCAAGTAATTAGCTATGAGCTCCTCTAAGCAATTGCCTTGTACAATGAAAATGAAAGCAATTGATACAGACACAGTAGTAGAAGGTCATTTGATGACAGAAAATTGGTCTCAAGTGTTTGTTCCCTCAGCTCTTTATGGAGTTAAAATAAATTGGAGTTATAAAGGAAGGGGGGCGCTTCGCAGCACAAAGTAAACTTTTAGAACTTCTCTGAGGACGCGAAGAAGACATTAACTCAGAAAAAGGTATAATTATCACTGAAAGCTGTGGATAGACATCAAAGGACAAGTACATGCAAGATATGCCAAGAATCACACAGCACTTGCCTCATGCCTTTTAGTATAAGAGTGTGTGAAAATCATCCAAAGACAAAGGGAAACTTTCTTAGTTTGCTGCTAGAACTTTATAAACTGTGATACCAGTCAAAGTAATTTTTATCAATACTTAATTAATAGGATGCACAGATTTATAGTTGGGTATTTTTTTCTTTTTACAACATAAAATCTAAAATTAACTTAAAATTTAATAAAACATGGGTTCTTTTATTTTTGCCCTTCATCCTTTTTTTTTTTTTTTTTTTAGTTTTGTGTTGATCTTTTCTTTTCTTTTATCACTTGACTGATCAAAGTAAAAGAAATTTTCACCAGGCAGGCCAAACACTTGCATGCCATCATATTGAACGTTAGAAAAAAAAAGTACAGAAAATGATTTCTTATAAGAATGTGAAGATATGACATGAATGGAGCAGAACACAATAAATAATATACTGTATTATTCAATTCAATTATATATATATATATATTTATATATACATATATATATACATATATATATATATATATATATATATATATATATATATATATATATATATATATATATATATATATACATATATATATATATATATATACATATATATATATAAATATATATATATATATATATAAATATATATATATATATATATATATATATATATATATATATATATATATATATATATATATATATATATATATATATATATATATATATATATATATATATATGTATATACATATACATATATCTATATATATATATATATATATATATACATAAGGGTAATAACCTCCTTTATAACGATGCTGAAATTAATCTAAAGTGTGCATCATAATTCCACTCTGCGAAGTCAAATCAACATTTCTTTTCCTTCCTTCTACAGTCAGTGAATCTTGGACCTGAGACAACAAAGCATGCAAGAAGCACTGTCCTCATGCAAACACAAATCCAACAACTGCATGCCAGTTTTTTGCTTCCCTTGTATATCACATATGATAGTACCTGCAAGCCCCCCCATTTTGCCAAGAGAGTTGGATGCAAACTTGATACAATAAACTCAAGGAAAAAAGAAAACAAATGTTTGTAACAAAAATCCACTTAAATGCTTTTCATTATAACAGCACCAGATGGAGGGAAATAAAATGGTGTAACTCTGGACAGGATTTCCCACCCCTCAGTGGACTGCACAATATCTCGAAAAAAATAACAAATAAATTTAACATGTGAATGTCAGTTAACTATAAGGACAGGACATGTCTGTAACCAGAATATAAACTTTCACCTCCTTGGTGTATGGGTTTCATCTGCAGTGTGTTGAGCAGCTGCTATTCTATTCAGTCATTTGGTCTCTCCCTGAGCCGTCACCTTATCGTGGTGGAGGGGTTTGTGCGTCCCGAAGATCCTAGCAGCTATGTTGTCGGGGGCTTTATGCCCCTGGTAGGGTCACCCATGGCAAACAGGTGTCTAGGGGAGGGACCAGACCAAGCACGGCTCATAGACCCCTATGATGACGACCAACCTGGGCATGAATGTTCCCTTGCCCGGACGCGGGTTACCGGCACCCCCCTCTGGAGCCAGGCCTGGAGGTGGGGTACGAGAGCGAGCATCTGGTGGCCGGGCTTTCGCCCATGGGGCCCGGTCGGGCTCAGCCCGAAAGGGTTACATGGGCCCCACCTCCCGTGGGCTCACCATCTGCGGGAGGAGCCGTAGGGGTCAGGTGCAATGTGAGCTGGGCGGCAGCAAGGGGCGGGGACCCTGGCGGTCCGATCCCCGGCTGCAGAAGCTGGCTCTAGGGACGTGGAACGTCACCTCTCTGGTGGGGAAGGAGCCTGAGCTTGTGCGCGAGGTTGAGCGGTTCCGACTAGATATAGTTGGACTCACCTCGACGCATGGCTTGGGCTCTGGAACCAGTACCCTCGAGAGGGGCTGGACCTTCTTCCACTCTGGAGTTGCTCATGGTGAGAGGCGCCGAGCAGGTGTGGGCATTCTCATCAGCCCCCAGCTTGGTGCCTGCACGTTGGGGTTTACCCCGGTGGATGAAAGGGTAGTTTCCCTCCGCCTCCGGGTGGGGGGACGGGTCCTGACTGTTGTCTGTGCTTATGCACCGAACAGCAGTTCAGAGTACCCACCCTTTCTGGGGTCCTTGGAGGGAGTGCTGGAGGGTGCTCCTTCTGGGGACTCCATTGTTCTGCTGGGGGACTTCAATGCTCACGTGGGCAATGACAGTGAGACCTGGAGGGGAGTGATTGGGAGGCATGGTCCCCCCCCTCTGAACCCAAATGGTGTTTTGTTATTGGACTTCTGTGCTCGTCATGGATGGTCTATAACGAACACCATGTTCCAGCATAAGAGTGTCCATATGTACACCTGGCATCAGGATTCCCTGGGCCGCAGTTCAATGATCGACTTTGTAGTCGTATCGTCGGACCTGCGGCCACATGCCTTGGACACTCGCGTGAAGAGGGGGGCGGAGCTGTCAACTGATCACCACCTGGTGGTGAGTTGGCTCAGATGGTGGGGGAGGAAGCCGGTCAGAGCTGGCAGGCCCAAATGTGTTGTGAGGGTCTGCTGGGAACGTCTGGCTGAGTCCCCTGTCAGAGCGAGCTTCAACTCCCACCTTCAGCAGAGCTTCGAACATGTCCCGGGTGAGGCGGGGGACATTGAGTCCGAATGGGCTGTGTTCCGTGCCTCTATTGCTGAGGCGGCCAGCCGGAGCTGTGGCTGCAAGGTCGTTGGTGCCTGTCGTGGCGGTAATCCCAGGACTCGTTGGTGGACACCAGCAGTGAGGGATGCCGTCAAGCTGAAGAAGGAGTCCTATCGGGCCTTCTTGGCCTGTGGGACTCTGGAGGCAGCTGATGGGTACCGGCGGGCTAAGCGGCATGCGGCTTCAGCCGTTGCCGAGGCAAAAACTCGGGCATGGGAGGAGTTCGGCGAGGCCATGGAGAAAGACTTCCGGACGGCTTCGAGGAGATTCTGGTCCACCATCCGGCGGCTCAGGGGGGGGGAAGCAGTGCTCCATCAATACTGTGTACAGTGGAGATGGGGTGCTGCTGACCTCAACTCGGGACGTTGTGGGTCGGTGGAGGGAATACTTCGAAGACCTCCTCAATCCTACCAACACGTCTTCCCATGAGGGAGCAGAGCTGGTGGACTCAGGGGTGGACTCTCCTATCTCTGGGGCTGAAGTCGCTGAGGTGGTCAAAAAGCTCCTTGGCGGCAAGGCCCCGGGGGTGGATGAGATCCACCCGGAGTTCCTTAAGGCTCTGGATGCTATGGGGCTGTCCTGGCTGACACGCCTCTGCAGCATCGCGTGGACATTGGGGGCAGTACCGCTGGATTGGCAGACTGGGGTGGTGGTCCCCCTTTTTAAGAAGGGGGACCGGAGGGTGTGTTCCAATTACAGGGGAATCACACTCCTCAGCCTCCCTGGTAAGGTCTATTCAGGGAGGCCCCCGGGGGCTCCTGTGGGGGGTACTCCGGGAGTATGGGGTACCGGACCCCCTTGTACGAGCTGTCCGGTCCCTGTACGACAGGTGTCAGAGCTTGGTCCGCATTGCCGGTAGTAAGTCGGATTCGTTTCCGGTGAGGGTTGGACTCCGCCAAGGCTGCCCTTTATCACCGATTCTGTTCATAACTTATATGGACAGAATTTCTAGGCGCAGCCGAGGGGTTGAGGGGATCCGACTTGGTGGCCTCAGGATTGGGTCCCTGCTTTTTGCGGATGACGTGGTCCTGTTGGCTTCATCTGGTCGTGATCTCCAGCTCTCGCTTGAGCGATTCGCGGCCGAGTGTGAAGCGGCTGGGATGAGAATCAGCACCTCAAAATCTGAGACCATGGTCCTCAGCCGGAATAGGGTGGATTGCCCTCTCCGGGTCGGGAGTCAGGTCCTGCCTCAAGTGGAGGAGTTTAAATATCTCGGGGTCTTGTTCACGAGTGAGGGAAGGATGGAGCGTGAGATCGACAGACGGATCGGTGCGGCGTCTGCAGTAATGCGGGCTCTGCGCCGGTCTGTCGTGGTGAAGAAGGAGCTGAGCCAGAAGGCGAAGCTCTCGATTTATCAGTCGATCTACGTTCCTACCCTCACCTATGGTCATGAGCTGTGGGTCGTGACCGAAAGAACGAGATCTCGTATACAGGCGGCTGAAATGAGTTTCCTCCGCAGGGTGGCCGGGCTCTCCCTTAGAGATAGGGTGAGGAGCTCAGTCATCCGGGAGGGGCTCAGAGTAGAGCCGCTGCTCCTTCGCATCGAGAGGAACCAGTTGAGGTGGCTCGGGCATCTGGTCAGGATGCCTCCTGGACGCCTCCCTGGTGAGGTGTTCCAGGCACGTCCCTCGGGGAGGAGACCTCGGGGAAGACCCAGGACACGCTGGAGGGATTACATCTCTCGGCTGGCCTGGGAACGCCTCGGGATCCCCCCCGCAGAGTTGGCAAATGTGGGAGAGGGAAGTCTGGGCTTCCCTGCTTAGGCTGCTGCCCCCGCGACCCGACCCCGGATAAGCGGCAGAAGATGGATGGATGGATGGATTTGGTAGATGCTTTTATCCAAAGCAACTTACATGTAATAACTGATCAATTAATCATAGCAATTAATCTAGCATGCATGTCTTGTGGGTGGGAGGAAGCCGCAGTACCCAGAGAGAGGGTACTTGCTGTGAGGCCACAGTGCTAACCACTACACCACAATGCTAACAGCTAACATTAAGGAGGCGCATGTCTGCTATAAATAATTTCTTAACTACCCTGCAGACATCTTAGATAAACCTCAATGGAAGTGGAGTTGCCTCTGGCTGCGGTGTGTTAAGCTCCACAAAATGCGGCTTTAGACAAAATGTCTCCTTTCTTTTGTTCATGAGGAAGATAAGCATTTTCTTTTTTATCTCTTGTGGATTTGACTTGAACATAAACTCTTAATAAAATCTTTAAATCCTAAATCAGTTTTTTTTCATTCCTTTAATCTCACAAATATCTGAATTCATCATCATCATTCAACATAGAAAAAGAAAAACCTTGGTGTGCAATAACTACTTTTCAGGTTCAATGAACTTTATGTTGTGGGAATATGCAAAGTGTGTTGGTGTGAGGGATAAGCTGAGATAGGGGCCATAACCTCTGATAATCCAATCCAATCCAATCCAGTTTATTTATAAAGCACCGTTAAAAACAACAAAGTTGACCAAAGTGCTGTACAGAAGAAACAATAAAACATACATATTTACATCATAATGGGGCATCAGCACATTGTTAATAGTAAAACAACCCTTTAAATTAGTCAAACGCCAAAGAGAAAAAATGAGTCTTCAGACAAGACTTAAAAACAAGAAGCGATTCAGCCTGTCTAATGTACAGGGGCAGCTTATTCCACAACTTGGGACCAATAACAGAAAAAGCTCGGTCACCTCTCAGTTTACGCTTCGTCTTAGGAACCACAAGCAGAAGTTGATCTGTGGACCTCAGAGAGCGTGTAGGGGAATACCTCACCAGCAGGTCTGACAGGTAGCGAGGGGCCAGACCGTTCAGGCATTTAAAAACAAATAAAAGAATCTTAAAATCAATTCTGTAACGGACAGGGAGCCAGTGAAGGGAAGACAAAATTGGTAAAACATGGTCAGACTTTCGAGATCCAGTTAAAAGACGCGCTGCAGCGTTCTGCACCAGCTGCAGCCGTGCGAGAGAGGACTGACTGATCCCACAGTACAGGGCGTTACAATAGTCAAGCCGTGTAGTTACAAAAGCATGGATCAAAATTTCAAAATCATGTCTTGAGAGTGAGGACCTTATTTTTGCAAGCTGTCTCAGGTGGAAAAAACTTGCTTTCACCACAGCACTAATTTGTTTGTCCAATTTAAGTTCCTGATCCATTTTCACACCAAGATTGCAGACAGTAGGCTTAACAAACTGTGACAAGGATCCAAGGTTAACTGAGACAGCATCACCAACACTGCTAGGTCCAAGAAGAAGAACCTCTGTTTTTTTATCATTAAAATGCAAAAAATTTATTGACATCCAAATTTTAATTTCATCAGTGCACTTTAAGAGTTCAGTGGCACTGAAGCTTTCTTGACGTTTGAGGGGAATGTAAATTTGGCTATCATCAGCATAAAGATGAAAAGACACACCAAGCCTTCGGAGAATAGACCCCAGCAGCAACAGATACAATGAAAAAAGGAGCGGACCAAGGATTGATCCTTGCGGCACGCCACAATTCAAGGGGGCCGAGGATGAAGCAAAGTCACCCAATCTCACACAAAAACTCCTATCTGCTAAGTAGGAACGGAACCACTCCAATGAGCAACTGCTCCAATAATGAGAGCAGTTTATGAATCATGAGGAAACGTTGAATGAAAGAAGCTGCTTATGCTGTTAGTCAGGACATAAATAAAGTATTATGTGCATGCAGTGCTACACATCTTACATTCAAACTGTGCAGGGAAATTAATATAATAATAATAAAATAATAATAATATTGTGTTTTTTTTCTAAAAGAAAACATTTGATTTATCCATGACAACTCATGTTGACACAATGTGATTGTTGCTTTGCTTTTTCTCTGGTGCTGTTCAATTAAAGCATTATTATGTGCAGACATTCAGTTGTTTTTCTTTTTCCTGAGTTCATCTAGTAATAGATCACAATCATTGATTAAAATAAATGCATTCTGAGAGATTGAGAAATTACCAGATTGTCACTCTGGCAACGCTGTGGTCGTTTCTTGCGCATGAAGTAACCCAGAACTTTATCCTTGAACACCTAAATGTAAACAACATTAGATAAGCATGATTCACGAATGGAATACATCGCAGTCATTGACATTGTGTCATTTGGGAATTGAAGTTTTTGCTTATTTGCTGGTTTGATAAGATGTAAGCTCTATTTATTTCACTCAACTAACTCCAGCAGTTAATGCTTCTAAAGCTCACTAATCATAATGTTAAATCTTGTTTTGTCTCGACAACAACAAAAGGGTGAATCAGTAATGTTCAGTTTCATTGTTCATGATGACATTAAATGTAGGTGTTTCTTTTGTATTGTTTTTATTTTTAAATTCACGCACTGACCACGTCATACTGACGACAACATGAGGCAGTTGGTACTGTAACTTTTGCTCTCCATAAATTCTCTGGTGTTCATATGTGAACATAGCTTTTGGTAAAGAATCTGAAATCCTTCTTTGACTGAATTAAAAACATTTTATCATAATGTTTTAATGGCAAAAGAATTAACAGTGCAGATGAAGAGGATGTATAATTAAAGGTAAAAACTCTAATCCCTGTGAAATCTTAGTTGCTTTGGACCCCATTAATACTAAAACATTACAGGATATATTGTGATTATGAAAAAGATCAAACTTTACCTCATACAGGTAGTCAAATATTTCCAGTATTGTTAGAACACTAGCTCCAATAAATAGCCCCATCTGACCTCCAATGTCACCTAGAGAAGGAGAGATGAACAGATATGGGCAGGTACAGGAATTGAACAATGACGCGGAAAACTATTCCCAGTTCTGTCACATCTAATTTCATATATCTCAGTATAATCTCAGTGGAATTGTTACAAGTTTCCATGCAGGCCCAACTTTTCATCAGACCAAACCCTGCTGCCCTTGCAAGAGCATCAGATTATGAAATTGTGTTCAGCCTGTTTTGTAAGTTCAAAGAGGAACCCTCAAAGCACCAGGCGTGAGCACAATGTGAAATGTGCGCCAGGGAACTGCTAAGTGCTGATACCAAAGTCATCCCTTTTTTTTTTTTTTTTTAACATACAACTGCAAGAATCTTACCGAGAAGACCTGCAATTTCATAGGCCTTCTTCTGCTCAATTTTCTCATAATTCAGAGCTTCAAAGAAGATGTCCAGCACCAGTATATTCTCTCTGAAGAGGGGACAGACAAGAACACAGCCTATGATATCACATTACATTACTTGGCTGCTCACATTTCCTGTGTAACTTTCTTTCATTATTGTTACATTGAAGGTGAACGATGGAGACTCATGTCATGCCTTGCCACAAAAGCTTCCATACATTGACAGAAAGAAGAAAAGAGGCCATTATGCTAGATAACTGACTGATACCAAATAATACTTACCCAATATACTGCTCAGTTTTGTTGAATTTCTTAGCCAGATATTTAGCAGATGCCTTACTGGGGATCTTAACCATGGACAGCTCCTTGCCATAACGAGTCATGTTGCAGGGTGTCTGACAGACACAGAAATCGTTGTCTTTCTCTACCAAAAAGTCTGTGGATGATCAAAGTCATTTAAAAATATTGCGGTTTCTTGATAAGCTCAAACAAACCTCCATGCAGTTTGTGCTAATAATATCTGCACACAACAGAAATACACTCGCTGCCATCGTTCACTTTCATGAAAGCAAATAATGACTGAAGCCATAATACTGTAGAGAAGAAGAATGAGGGGCAAAAAGTAGTGGGATTTATTTGAAACCAGAAAGGCACACTCACATCACAAGTCTTCATAATAGAATTTTTAAGCAATCTCATTATTTTGCTTCAGCACTATCTGAGATTAAAGTCATTCAAGTTGAAGCTATAAAAGTGTTATCTGAAGCTTGGAACTGGCTCATGGCACAGCTGCTGGGCTCCTGAATTCAGGAATATATGGAAAAGTACCACACTCATATTGTATTCTGGTTATAAAGCATCAGGGCTCACCTAAAGCTGGGTCAGCACAGTCTTTGTACTGCTCAGGTGTGCAAACTGTTGACGTTCCTGTTTGAAATAACATAAAAAATGGCAATCATGATATCCACAAGTACTGGTGTATTTTTTTAACAGGCTAAGCCAGTCTGAATTCATACCTGGCATGTGAACCATCCTGCAGTTGCAGTTATCCAACAGGTACCGGGTTTCACAGTCAATGCGGCATGCAGTGATGCTGTATGTGGAGAAGTATTCAGAGTCCATTGGAGTGGACTTGCAGTCTCCCCAGGGCGGTGGGAGGTACTGAAGCTGAAAAAGCAAAGACAACATGTTGCCTCTCAATGTAACAGCTCACAGGATTACAGGGAATAACATAATGCAAGCCCAGTGTAGCCAAAGTACAAAACAGAAAAACAAGCTGACACAAATTTTTCTAACAAAAAAAAAACTACATGAAAAAAAAAACAATGAAAATGTACACTGAGACAAAAGTAACATAACATGTCCAGTCAGAACAACATTATTGCCCATGTATAGCATCAAGCAGACACCATGCAGAACATTACTGATGCAGGTCTAGTCCCTGGTAGGAAGCAGAGTACCATGGGAATATATGGGTTTAGGAACAGGAACCTGGGAGGTATGCAGCTTCAGACAGGACACCACAATCAATGGACAAATTTTACAATCCTGACAACAGAATTCAGAACAATTAACAGGTTCAACTTTTGCAATGCACAAATAAATAAATTCAGCAGACTTCACACAAGACATTACCTTTTATTTTATGGACATGTATTGAAAATTTAAGATACATCCATACTAATATTTTTTATTTTTCATGCAGGGGTTTGTGTTGGTGATTAATTTCATACATTTCCCAATCTTCTCCCATGAGTTCGATACTAAAAAACACTCCGCAGAGCCTCATGAATATAACAATAAGAAGTTGGTTCACTGTTTCATTTGAGGTAGAGCTCATTAAAAGGAGGAGAACGATCCTTACACATGAGTAACTTAGGGAGCTCTTAATTAGCCCCTAATTAAAGAAAATTTAACAGCCAAATTTGAAGGATTTGCTTGTCAGACCTTTGAATCACAGCAGTTTGTGAGTGTGCATGCTTAAACATAATCCATTCAGCATTTCTTTTTCTTTTAAATGCACCAAAACTGACCTTTAACTGCTGATAGCACATTCATTTCTCTTTAAATGTATTAGGCTACTTGCTGCCATTTACGGGACTTCGTTGACAGTTTGAGCACTTATAGTAGCGTACTAATTACAACAGAGATGGCCAACAATCAATGCCAAAGGCTTCTTCCTGGCATACTTCACAGAGGCATTGCGTTGCTATTGTCACATTAAGGCTCACTGTAAGCCCCAATGATCTCTGCCAGCTCTAACAGGCCAACTCCAACAATCCAACGGTTATTTAGTGGCTAGAGGGTAACGGAGATCGAGAGCATTTCATTGAGGGAGTGGAATTAAACTGGCAAACATGATTAAGCTCTTACTGAACTCTCTTTTCAACCCACAGACTCTCAAATGTGGACATACAGTGGAGATAAAGCCCTGGCACAATACATACTAGACTATATGCTGAGGCCACAGTCCTCATGGGTGATAAACCCAAATAAATCACCCTGCCTGGTCCTTCCAGATAATATTATAAGGGACCCAAACAGATCACCCTACTGAGACATTAAAAAATAAAGAAAAATCATGACAGAACTGTACATGAACGTGACGGGGTAAAACTAAATAACAGCTTGGATGACGGTACAGACTCACATGAAAAGCTTAAAGGAATGAAACTCATTAATTGCTTGTTGCTGATATGTACTAAACACAGATAACAATGGCAACAAGGACACAATGCGGATGCTGTTTCATGTGGTTGCTTCAGCCACACACAGAGGAGGGGGGGGATAGATACATTCCTAGGAGGGTGAGAGGGTGTGGGGAGAGGGAGGTGGAGGGGCAGAAAATGAAACTGTGTAATCTAATGAGTGTGTTGCAAACTGACAATACAGTACTTTGCAGCATGCAGCAAGCCCAGTCAGTCATACACTACCCTCTGCTCTTGGGTGGAAACAAATGTTTGGAAGCCGGGGGCGACCCCGAAGCCCAGCTCGTGGAGGAAAGGAGGCTCTGACTGAGTGTGAAGCTGTACCTTTATGCCGGCCTCATAGGACGTCTCATCTAAGGTGAGGGGGGTGAAGGAACACAGCCCACATCATTATCAAAATACAAGGGTATGAATAAGGAAGTGGCTGACTCCTTGAAATAAATATCTTCTTGTGATGTCTGGCAGTAAAGCTGCTGAAGCTCCCGGAGGTGCATGAAAACTGTCTCAGAACTGATGAGTTGTCAGTTAGCCTCAAGCTCGAGTGAAGATTTAAAAGTTACTCACTTTTAGCTATAAATGAAGTTGTGATGTGTCTCTGTGGGCTCACAAGTCAAAGCCTCATATTAAAATCTGAATTCGTCTCATGAAAACAATCCTAATTACCATGCCTGAAATCATCCTTTGTCACACTGAGGGCGACGTCATTGCACTCTTTGGGACACCGACTGATAGGAGTACTAGCCAGACTCTAATGACAGTCTAATTAATTCGGAACATCTTTTAGTTCATAAATATGTCTTTTACAGTCACTGGTCTGGCTTCACATGTCACAATTATTAATGACTAATTCTCATACTTTTACTCTCAGGAGGAAACTTTGTGATGTTTAATAGACCCGATTCCCTTCTTGACAATGGCTGAACGATGATCCACTTAAAGCACTGACTTTGTAAAGGGAAAGAGAGATGGAAGGTGACAAGTTTTTCAAAGCAGCTTCCCAAAAGTAAAATTTGTCATCATTGTGGTGTCCATATGTCTGTTTCATGATACCAGAAATATACCTCGATCATCCCATGGTGCTCTGCTAATACAAGCCATATTTCACACGATTGTTTCATTCATGCTGGCGAAGCGGCCGTGCCCATTTATTTTAGGAGCAAAATCATTTAAATCAAGCCTCATTAGTTGCTTGAGAAATAAATTAAATTTACTGCCAAAATGTTCTGTACTTCGCAAAAAAAAAAAAAAGAAAAAAGATTATATGGTAGAAATTTTGATGAGTCTGTAGCACAGGACAAAAATACATTTTCCCAAAGATAATCCTTCAAAACACCAAAACCTTTTGCAGCACCTCTGCCTTTTTCTTTTAAATGTTTATTTAGTCTGTTTTCGGTTCCCTGTTCTGTCTCAGAAATTCAGAGATAGTTGTTCTTCTTGTGGGTTTTTGTAAGTTGGTCACAGAGAGCATCATGTGAATTTGTTCTTTTGGCAACATCACATAAGTGCAATACAGTTCCATTAGATTTAGACATGAAATCCATGTTTGCTTAATATTTAGTTTCCATGAAAGATTTTCAATCAATTCAGGCTGAACTAAAGTTATTACTTTTCATCTTCCATCGATTGCAGTACTGAAGCATAGTACTACTGCAAATTTTCAGTAAACAAACTTGCCAAAATCTTGCTTTCCTATTGTGTGTGTACTTTTCACAAACACTGAATAATAATCTATTTTAATATGTGTATAAACTTCTTTTAATTAATTTAGCTCCAGGTTTTATTTTTATGGCTTTCTCTTAAGAAATAGAGGTAACTTATTTGAGCAATGCAAGTGAACTGGGTTTAGGCTAAATACAGCTGCTATAAGTTGATTTTATCCTTATTCATTCATTCTTTTTTTTTTAAACTTCAAATTAACTTGTTTCCTGGAATTAATTAAACTTGCTGTGTTAATGATTGAATCATGCTGATCATTAATGTGTAAATTCTCTTTGAATGAACCACTTCAGACAATTTTCACAGCAGTCAAAAAGCCATATTCTGGTTTTTTTCTCAGACTAAAAGTAGAGAGAAGTCAAAATGAGCTGCCATATATTTTCCCATGCTGTGCCGTCCAAAGTGCTTCTGGCTCTTTGTGTCACAGTATGCTCATATGCTTGCATCCAATCATTACTTTGCCCCGCTCCATCAGAATTCCTTGGCTCAGTTTCTCAGTTTAACTTACAGTACTCAGTCAATGTCAGATTCATGAAATGTTTAGGTAACAAATTAACTCCACTTTCCCATACAATGGAAATCAGTGATCTGATTTTGCTCCATTCTCTGTGACAAAGAGATAACGGATGCTTGCTGGCAAGGATTTTGGGACAAACACTGAATGAGATGGCGCAAGAGGGGTCGAAGTCAGAGGTTAATCGTTAGGTACCAGTTGCTGCTGACATGACACAAAAGTTTGAAAACCAGGGGCCACACCAAATCCCAGCTGGTCAATGAAGGGCGGCT